>NW_027555847.1:349107232-349424732 GCF_003287225.1 Phascolarctos cinereus | reverse complement strand
TTTTAGTTTTCAACATTCAGTTCCATAAGATGTTGAGTTTTAAATTTTCTCCTCCTCTTTCTCTTCCCTCCTCCCCAAGACAGCGTGCAATCTGATATAGGCTCTACTTACATGTTCATGTTAAACATATTTTCACTTTAGTCATGATGTAAAGAATTAGAACTAATGAGAGGAACCACAAAAAAGAAGAAACAAAACAGAACAACAAAGGAAAAGGAGAGCAAATAGTATACTTCTATCTGCATTCAGAATCCTAAGTTCTTTCTGTGGATGTGGATAGCATTTTCTATTATGAGTCTTTTGGAGTTGTATTAGATCCTTGCATTGCTGAGAAGAGCTAAGTTTATCAAAGTTAGTCATCATACAAAGTGGCTGTTACTATGTACAAAGTTCTCATGGTTCTGCTCACTTCCCTCAGCATCAGTCCATACAAGTCTTTTCAGGTTTTTTTGAAGTCCACTTACTCATCATTTCTTACAACACAGTAGTATTCCATGATATTCATATACCACAACTTGTTCAGCCATTCCCCAACTGATGCCTCAGTTTCTAATTTTTTGCCCTCACAAATGGCTATAAATATTTTTGTACATGTGGGTCCTTTTCCCATTTTTATGATCTCTTTGGGATATGGACCTAGAAGTGGTATTGCTGGGTCAAAGGGTATGTGCATTTTTATAATCCTTTGGGTATAGTTCCAAATTGCTCTCCAGAATGGCTGGATCAGTTCACAACTCCACCAACAATGCATTAGTGTTGCAATTTTTCCACATCTTCTCCAACATTTATAATTTTCCTTTTTTGTCATGTTAGCCAATCTGATAGGTGTGATGCGGTACCTCAGAGTTGTTTTGATTTGCCTTTCTCTAATCAGTAGTGATTTAGAGCATTTTTTTATATGACTATAGATAGCTTTCATTTCTTCCTTTTACCATTTATCAACTGGGGATATACAAAGGTATCATAAGGGGGAGAAAGTGTTGTTAACTGGAGGGTGGGGAAGAATGAGGAAAGGCCCCATGTAGCAGGTGGCTCTTGAGCCGACCTTTGAGGTGTGATGAATGAAAAGTTCAAGAGACATAATTTTGGGGTGATTAATCATTTTATCAGTTATAGCTAGCAACTAATAAATGGATGGTCATTTGGTTTTCTCTTATAAACCAAAGACCCCTCATGGGAGCCTCTTGACCCTTATATACCTTAGGAAGAGTGGGTATTCCTGCAAGCAGCAAACAGCTTTGATTGGTTAACAATTAATGAAAGAATGGATATTATAATGAGAAGTGGACCTATTCTAATGAGGGGCTGGGGGATAGGACTTTGATCATGTTAGTCTTACTCCCAGACCACCCCCAGCCTTGAGCAATCTAGACAAAAGATTTACCCCCAATCCAAGCCTGGGCCAGAATTCACCTAGATTAGATTCTTTATAAGATTTTTCTAGTTGGGTGGGGTAACATTTCTACCTGTTATCTCCTTGGTCTAGGTGGGGTAAATTTGGGGGCAAGGTCAGTAATGTCCTTCAAAGAGTGACTATATTAACCTACAGGGGTTTATTTCCGCATGAGGAAATAGAAAAAAAATCTTAATCTTGGTAGATAGAAATAATCATTTCTCTCATTGGACAAGTAGGGATTCTATGAGAGAAATGAAGAGAGAGTCCATTTTAGACATGAAAGATCATTTGAACAAAGGGGCAGAGGTGGGAGATGGAATGTCCCATGCAAGTAGCCAGGGAAACAGAATATATAAAGGGGAACAATGTGAAAGACTGGAGAGGTAGAAGGCAGACTGTGAATCCCTTGTGGTCATTTCTGAAATTCAAACCCCTTGTAATAGATGTGTAGGCACTGGAATATGTATTCATACATGCTGTACTTGGAATGTGCCCCCTGAGCCTGGAATGCTCCCCTTCCTTACCTCCAAGTCTTGGGATCTCTAGCGAGGCTTTTCTAGATCCTCCTACTTTCTTATGCTCTTTCCCCCACACCAATCCTGTCCATTTGTTTCATGTTTACTTTGTGTGTACTTTGTCTTAACTTACATAGCAGTTACAAGGTGCGGTAGGCTTGATTGGCAAAGCCCACCATGCGCTGTGGCTGAAGTTCTAGGCAGCAGAACTGTTGTCTCTGGAATCAGTCCTTTCCTCGGGTTGGAAACAGTTGCTGAGCTGCAGTGCGCGGTGGCTTCTTCACTTGAAATATCTGTCTGTGAGTCAATGTTTTTCCACAACTGATAGGTAATCTCTTTTATTTTAGGATCATCTGAGGCAGGTGTCCATTCGCCTCTTCCTAATGATCCAACCAACTCCCCTGTAGTTAACGGTAGTTGTAGTAGTAGTCAATAAGTAGTTGTGGTGAATTGTCTCTCCTAAGTACAGCTGTGTCTCCCTCTCTGAAGGGCGAGGGGAGTAATTCTTCTCCATTGTTATTAGCCCGTGACCCTACTCAATGGTGCTCTCCTCACTGTTAACCACAAATGATTAGTGCCCAGTTTCATTTAGCCAGTTAACATCAATTAGCTTTTTGTTGTTCAGTCATTTTTCAGTCGTGTCTGACTCTTCATGACCCCATTTGGGGTTTTATTGGCAAAGATGCTGGAATGGTTTGCCATTTGCTTCTCCAGCTCATTTTACAGATGAAGAAACTGAGGCAAATGGGGTTAAGTGACTTGCCCAGGGTCACATAGTCAGTAAATTTCTGAGGTCACTTTTGAAAATGAGTCTTCAGGCCTGGCACTCTAGCCACTGTGCCACCTAGCTGCGCAATTAGCTTTTGCAAATATATATATACCTCAAAGCTTTCTAACAAGACTAGAAGTACAAGTATTCTCCCTCTCCCAGGATTATCTGGGAGGCACACTCTACTCTATCCTACTTCCCACTCTGGAGAGAGTGGGCTAAATCTTAAAAATAGTTTCTCTATAGCATTTGCCCTACCAAGTTCACTTCCAAATGTGGCATAGCCAATGGACAAATAAATTTGCTTTTCTACTGCTGCTGAACTGGGCCAGGTGGGTCACTCGGGATTTTGCTCATCACTACCTGCTTCTGGCAAATCCCAGCTTGGACTCCAGTGCCAGATTTCTGGTAACTCTCTCCTGATCTTTAAAAGTTCACAAAATCATAGTCATTCCTAATTTCCATCTAAAATTAGGAAAAAATTACAGAAGCAACAAAGCTACACAGCCCCACTTAGAAAAAGACCTGAGGCCTGTCTTCCCACCAAAAGCTTCTTCCTTGCCTCAGTTGAATAGAGTCCACAATAAACAATTATGAAGTGCCTACTCCATGAAACTGAGGAATACAAAGGTAAAATAAGATGGTTGTCTTTTGTCCTCAAAAAGCTTAAAATCCAGGAGTGAAGATAAGGTATAGACATATATAATCAAAATATGACATAGAACATAAAAAAGACAGCAGCAAAGATATTGACATGAGGGAAGCATAAGCTTTGAAGACTTATGCTAAAGAGGAGTTCACAAAATGCTTTGGGGGCAGCAGGAGCTGCCCCCCCCAAAAGTGACAATTTTGAAGGAGATAACACTCCTGACAATGTGTAATTTCTGCTGTAGTTGTTGAAAAAAAATCAATACTACTTGCGATTTATATGTTGTAAGAATTAATTCAAAATGAATGAATAATATCCTCTCTCAAAATCTAGTTATACTAGGCTAATAAAAGTAGCAGTAGCCTGTCTCCCCAGTAATGCTGGAGGTGGAGAATATATGTTAGATTACCTTTTTATTCTAGATGAATACATCACACAGGGAAGGAAAAAAAGTCAGCTTTGGATGTATTCATTCAAAAAAAATATTTATAGAATGAAGACATGCTTCTGGTGTATTTTGTAGCTATAATTCAAAGAATTATATGGAACTTTGGATATAATTGAAGGGGATGAGGAGTAGAAAAGGCTCTTGGATTATGCTCATTTTAGTTATATTCACTGCATTGCATTGTTCCTTTTTGGAGATACTTAAAAAACTTTTTGCATAAAAATATATGTGATTTTTGCATAAAAATGTTAAAAATATTTTTGCTCAGTGGTAGATTAACTTTAAAAATCCTGATTATGTTAAAGTGAGAAATGTAGAACTAGAAGAGTATAGAACACACTAAGAACAGATATGAAGAAAAAGTGAATGGAAATGAATGGATGAAGAATCCTAATGAGGACTTGGAATGCCTGAACAACTTATGAAACTTTACCTGTTGAAATTTTTATTGTTGTTGAGTCGTCTTTTAGTCACTTCTGAGTCTTTGTGACCCCATTTGGGATTTTCTTGGCAAAGGTACTGGAGTAGTTTGCCATTTCCCTCTCCAGCTTATTTTATAAATAAGGAAACTGAGGCAATCAGGGTTAAGGGATTTGCCCAGGCAGAAGGTGTCCGAGGCTGGATTTGAACTTAGGTCTTTCTGACTCTAGGCCTGGTGTAGTATCTACTGAACCACCTAGGTGCCCCTAGACTGTGCTTTAGGAGTATCATTTTGGAAACTGTGTGGAAAGATAGATTAGATAACAACAATGATAAATAATAGCATTTATGTAATGCTTTAAGTTTTGCAAAGTGCTTTATACATATGCATACAAATATATTTCTGTATGTATACACATATATTTACATGTACACATCTATCTATCTATCTATCTATCTATCTATCTATCTATCTATCTATCTATCTATCTATCTATCCATACTTATTTGATCCTCACAATGACCCTGTGAGGTAAGTGTTACTATTATCTTCATTTTACAGATGAGGAAGTTGAGGAGCATTGAGATTAGGGGACCTGCCCAGAGTCGCACAACTGGGGAGTAGACGAGGCAGGGTTTGATGTGAGGTCTTCCTGACTCTCAGTCCTGCTCTCTCTCCAAGGTACCGCCTCACTGCCTACATTTGGAATCAAGAGCAGGTAAGAGGCTCTTATAACAAGAGGTGATGAGGGTCTGACCCCTCATCAGAGTAGCTGTGTGAGTTCAGAGTATGGGATGAAGGTGAGAGATGCTGGGAATTTAGAAGGAAGGGCATAAAAAATAAAAAAAAATCAGTGTCCCCCCCATTCACCTACAAAAACCTGGGAACCCAAAGCAAGAGGTCAAAAGAAGGTGTGTTTAGTTACCTCAGGCCAGAATTAACCAGAATAGGGGCAGATCCCTTTCCAGAATCATATGACTTCCACATCTAGTGATCGTGATGTTTTGCAAACCTATTCACAAGAGGCACAGTTTTAAGGAATTACAGAATCTCAGAAGTCAACGGAGACATGATATGTTACCTTTTTCTTCTCGTATTGCTCTTGCTGGGATTTCCAATACAACATTGGATACTAATAGTGACAGGAGACATCCTTGTTTCACACCTGATCTTCCTGGTAAGGCTTCTAGCTTATCCCCATTATGAAAAAATGCTTGCTGTTGGTTTTAAATGCTTTTTATCAATTTAAGGAAAAAATCTATCTATGCCTATACTTTCAAGTGTTTTTAATAGAAATAAGTGTTGTACTTTTATCAAAAGCTTTTTCTGCATCTATTGATATAATCACGACTTTTTAAACTTTTATTATTGATGTGATCAATTATATGAATAGTTTTCCTTATGTTAAACTATCCTGCGTTCCTGGTATAAATCCCACTTGGTTAAAATGTAAAATCTTTGTGATGTATTGTCAAGTCTAGGTCTGGTCAGTTCTAGTCATAACATTCGAATGCCCCAGAAGACATGGTTTAGACCAGAGGTGTCAAACACACAGCAGCCAATAGGCTGCATGTGGCCCACACCAATCCCAACCTGAAACAGGTTAAAAGGTAATTGGGGAAATATTTACCAAAATAAATAAAAATATAACAAAACATATATGATGTTAATATCTCGCTTTCCAAGTTAATGTGCACCTTCAGGAATCCTTTAGTGGTCTCCATTTCTAATTGAGTTTGACACTACTGGTTTATACTCAACCTGACATTGTTCCTGTCCTGTTGCACTGGAAACAATGATATGAAATGGGATGTATAAGGAGTGGCTGCCATGTTGTTGTCTATTTCAACTGTCCTAAAATTCATTAATAAGTTAAGTGTTAAAGGCAGTTTCCTGAGAATAGTCTACGAGGGTGTTCTAAACAGTTGCCTCAGAACCAGGTGTTTTTGAAATCCAAACAGAATATATATTCTGCTGACTAGCAGCTCTAAATGTCATTTCATCTTCACTCTTTATTTTTCCTTTTCCCTTTGCTTCATGCTCCTCAACCTTGTTGTTCCTTGACCATATGATTGGCTCTAAAGAATGCTGGTCAGAGGACCTGGGTTTGAATACTGCCTCTAACATTATTTCCCTGGGCCTCAGTTTCCTCATCTGTCTAGCCCAATTTAGATCTCAGAATTCTCTGAACTTGAAAATTTTGCTCTGTTCTGTCTTCTGTCTCAGACCTGGACATGCTCTCTAGAGCTTGTCTGTTGGCCCTGAGTTCCTGCTTGCTGAGAGCCCTCCAGCACAGGGCACGTTGTTCTCACCATCTTCATTCCATTCTATTTCTGTACTTCCTTTTTTCACCTCTGGTGACAGTATCCAAATCAATACTACCATTCCTGTAAAGAACATATCAATCAGTGTTCTATTTTACATTTGCCGTCTCTGTGACTTCCTGGGGAAAAAAAAACACTCCTCCTTGCTCACTACTCCCCATTTATGTTGTCTTCCCTGTTAGAATTTAAGCTCCATGAGAGCAAGGATTATCTTCTCTCTCTCTCTTTTTTAATATCCCTAGCACTTACATAGTAAGCGTTTAATTAGTGCATTATAAACTCGTTTATTTGGGCAGCTAAGTGGTACAGTGGGTGGAGTTCTGGGCCTGGAGTCAGGAAGACCTGAGTTCAAATCTGGCCTCAGACACTTACTAGCTGTGTGACCCTGGGCAAGTCACTTAACCCTGCTTGCTTCAGTTTCTTCATCTGTAAAATGGACTGGAGAAGAAAATGGCAAACCACTCCAGTGTCTTTGCCAAGAAAATCCCAAATGGGATCATGAAGAACTGAATGTGACTGAAACATCTGAACAACAACAAAACTCATTCATTCATGGTGTCTGAGGTCCCTTTCAGCTTTAGATATGTGAAGCTACTGTGATCTACTTCCATGTGTACATGTTGTAAACAAGGTAAAGTTGGGCTTTGGCATCCCTTCACTTTTGTTTTCAGTTCTCTCCTCTATTTCCCTCTTATCCCACCCCCTCCCCGTGGTGACCTCAAGATGCATTGACTCTCCAGCAGCTTTCACACCAGCCAGAATGTGTGTCTATGATTCTGAGGGCATTTCTTATGAATGGATGTTCATGTTTCTGAGAGCATTTCTTAAGTTCGTTTGGCACCTAACGTGGTACCATTGACAAACTACAGTACTTCTGGTTCTGTAACATCATAGATAATATGTGCCAAACAACATTCATGTACTATAACATCTGGAGGAACATCTACTTAAATAGCTTCACATGATTTTGGAAAGAGAGAAGACTTACTGTAGTTTTCTTCTCTGGAAGAAATAGTGCCAAGCTTGTAGGCCTGCTGTCTTCGTGTACCTGGACGCAGTTGTCACCTACCCTGAAAGATCGATATTTCTTTGTAAAAGAAAACAAAGTGATGGATTTGTAGAAACTACCGAGTGAATTGAATAATAGGATGTTATTATGCTGATTCTTTTCATTTTCTTTTTTGCTGTTCTGTTGGAACATGGCATTATTTGAGTAGCTATTCTGGACACAAAAAACTCTCTACTTGCCACTTTTCTTTACCCAGGCAAATGCATAAAAGCAAAATTGCCCAAATGAGAGAAAATGCTAATGTGCCATTTCCCTTTGGATGCAAAATCAACTCATCAAGCGCTCTGATTCTCTTTAGTTGGTCTTAGGTTGTATTCCCAAGGGACAGCATTGATTGATGGTGCTGTCTCAGATTCAATGTCAACTCTCGTTCAGATGCTTTGGGGAGAGCAACCACTTAACAGGAAGTGCAGCACTGAAAATTACTCAGCTTGCTTGCTGAGTCATTTTTCCAAAACTCATCCTGAGTCTGTGGGAGGGTTTGAAAAATCAAATGCATTTTAGAATGGTGTGTGGACCATTATATGTACGTTGCATTTAGACTAAGCAGGTGGATAAAAGAAAAAGCACTTACTATGAGCTAGACACTGTGCTTAGCTCTGTGGATACAAAAACAAGCAAGTAAGATAGTCTTTGTCTGAAAAGAGCTTGCAATTCTTTTTTCTAAAATAAATGTTATTGATATTTTTGATTTTTACATTTATCCCAGTATATCCTCCTCTTATTTCTTCCCTCTCCCCCAACTAAGTGGTATAGTTCATAGAATGCTGGCCCTGGAATTTGGAAGATTTGAGTTCAAATATAGCCTCAGATACTAACTGTATGACCCTGGGAGAGTCACTTAAATTCTTTCTGTCTCAGTTTCCCCATCTGCAAAATGAGGATGATGATAATTTTGTTGTTTGTCCATTTCAAAGAAGATCAATGACATCATGGGATGCTGTTTTGACACACCAGTGGTGTTAGTCACTCAGTGGAGAGAGTGCTCGTCTTGAGGTCAGGGAGACTTATCTTCGTGAGTTCAAATCTGGGTTCAGACACTTATTAGCTATGTGACCCTGGGCAAGTCACTTAACCCTGTTGGCCTCAGTTTCCTGATCTGTAAAATGAACTGGAGAAGAAAATGGCAAACCACTTTTAATATCTTTGCCAAGAAAACCCCAAATAGGATCACAGAGTCAAATGTGACTGAAGCATCTGAACAACAACATCAGTAAAAGGAGCTGGAGAAGGAAATGGCAAACGACTCTAGTATCTTTGCCAAGAAAACCCCAAATGGGGTCATGAAGAGTTGGACATGACTGGAATGACTGAACAACAAAAAAGTCTACATGCAACTGAGATTCTGTGAAATTTCTGGCGTGCTCTTAGATTGTTTTCCTTTGTACATATGGATGACAATAATATCACCTATTTTGCAGGGTTGTTGTGAGGATCAAATGAGATAATATCTGTAAATCACTTAGCACAGTACTTGGCACATAGTAGACACTTAATAAATGCTTATTTCCTTTCCTTCCTGTCCCCAGCCATTTCATATAACTAAGAATATTTTTAAAAACAAGAATAATAGGGAAAAATTAATGAAACTAATTGATACATTGAGAAAATATGAAGATATAGGCAATGTTCCACAGCTGTGGACCTCACATCTTTGCAAAATAATGGGGAGTGTGTTTTCTCATATCTTTTCTGTGGGGACATACATTTTATGAGCTTACATTTTGATGGGGGAAGATTGCACACCAAAGAGAGCTAGAAATGAGGAGGGGGGATGTGCATAGGGGTGTGGTTCAGACATAGCTGGGAAGTGGTTTGGAGACCTGCTTCCAAGAAGACAAAGGGAAAGTTCCCCTATCAGAGCCCAGGGTGTCAGGGCCAGAGTCTAGTAAGAGAAGGATAAAAAGGGTATCAAGAGAAGAGGGCATCAGGGAATGGTGGGGAGCTGGGAAAAGATCCAGAAAAAGGCCATTTTAAGCTTCCATGTTAGAGGAGAGCATCTTTGCAGCAGAAAAAATAATCAACCAATTCTGTGTTGATTGTCCTAGGTGAGGTGGGAAGCTGGGTGATAAGTCAGAAAGTATGTTGGAAAGATTCAGGAGATGACTGGGTTGTGACCGCTGTTTTATCCTCTTACCGGACATTTGACATTCAAGCCTCAGCTTCCTCATCTGTCCAATGGAAATAATAATAGTTGTCCTGCTCCTTCAGGTTGTTGAGTTGGTCATTTGAGATGGCCAATGAGAGAACTTAAAAAAATTATAAAGTAGCCAAGAGATTTCTACATGATAAAACTAAAATATTTTGCCTGTTACTGTGAGAAAAAAAATTAAAATAAAAAATAAAATCTATTCATTATTTAGAAAAAGTTAACACATGCAGTGACATTATGCTCAAATTATAATTATTTGAGGTGTTATATTAAGGTGAGATAATTTTACTATTAAATGAGTGTTGATTTTCATTACTCCAAAAATTTTCCAGCAGAGAATGTTTACCCATAATTTCTCTTTGGTCTCTGAGATGTATGTATATGGGTTGTTTTTTGTTTTTACATTTTCATCCCAAGAAAATATAATTGTAGTTTGGATTTGCTATTTGTTCTTTTCTTTTCTCATATTAATTTAGAAAGGCGAGCAATTTAATTTGTGTGTTATTTTAGTGTAGGGGTGTATGGGGTGCTCAGGGAGGGTGAGCACCTCTGGTGTGAGGGCTTGCTGAGCCCTTTCCAGGGCTGCTCATCCCCCTTTGGTGTCCACCTGTCCTCCAACTCTCACCTGTGACTCCAAGAAGCTGTAACGTGCATAGTGGCCACACCCGGGTAAAACTTTCTCAAGAGACAGGCTAAACCAGGGTGAGGATAAGGGCCTCAGACCCATCAGTGCCTTAGGAGAATGTCTACCCCAAGCACTTGGAGACTTCTCTTGGCAGAATAGGTGGATAAGAACAGTTTGTCCCAATGGAAGCAGCTGAAGCAGGTACTGTGGAGCACGTAGAGCTTGGTCAGACACTGAAGATGCCCGGTCATCCACTGCATTCTGGGCCATGGCCAGGCATCCTGACTTTTGTCTTGCTACTGGATCTTGATGACTCTGGAAGACAGAGAGAAACTGACGACTTGGAGCAGCTGTGTCTCACTTAAATCCAGGTCATGGGCAAGTCAAGACATCACCTGTGATGTCACTGGTCCTCTTCAGAAATAAAGGATGAACAAAAAACAACAGTAAATACTAACATATACCTGTATGAAAATAATAATAATAGCTAGTATTTACATAGCACTTTAAAATTTATAAAGCATGTTATCTAATTTAATCTTCAAAACAATCCTTTGAAGGGGGTGTGACTATTATTGCAATTTTACAGATGAAGAAGGGCCAGCTATGTGGCACAGTGGACAGAGTGTCAGGTCTGGTGTCAGGAAGACTTATTTTCCTGAGTTCAAATCTGGCCTCAGAAACTTACAAACTGTGTGACCCTGGGCAAGCCACTTAACCCTATTTGCTTTCATTCCTCACGTGCATAAAATGATCTGGAGACGGAAATGACAGACGTTCCAACGTCTTTGCTAAAAAAAAAACCCAAATAGATTCACGAAGAATCAGACACAATTGAAAATGAGTGAACAACAAAATAGATGAGGAAGCTGAGGCTCAGAGAGCCTCATTCTTAATCACATTTTAATAATATTTTATTAATCATAGTTTGATCACAATGATTAAGAATGTGTGGGGCCCTAATCACTGCAATAGACTACTGGTGGGTCTACCTGCTCTGGTTTTTCCCCACTCCAATCCATTCTCCATTTAGCCACTAAAGTGATTTTCCTAAAATGCAATAAACTCAGTAAACTCCAGTGGCTCTCTGTTGCCTCCAAGAGCAAATACAAAGTGCCTTATTTGTCTTTTTTTGTTTGTTTGTTTGTTTTAATTAATTTATTTTTAATTTTTTAAAATATAAATTTATTTATTTTTGGTTTTCAACATTCACTTCCACAAGTTTTTGAGTTCCAAATTTTCACCCCATCTCACCCCCCCACCCCAAGATGGTATGCATTCTGAATATCCCTTCCCCTAGTCTGTCTTCTCTTCTATCTCCCCCCTTCTCTTATCCCCTTCCCCTTTTTCCTGTAGGCAGGATAACTTCTGTACCCCATTTCCTGTATTTCTTATTTCCCATAGCATGTGAAAATTTTTTAAACATATGTTTTTAAAACTTTAGGTTTCAAATTTTCTCCTTCCTCCCTCCCCACCCACCCTCATTGAAAAGGCAAGCAACTCAATACAGGCCATACATATGCAGTTATGCAAAACACTTCCATAGTAGACATGTTGTGAAAAACTAACTCTATTTCCCTTAATCCTATCCTACTGTCCCATTTATTCTATTCTTTCTTTTGACCCTGTCCCTCCTCAGAAGTATTTACTTCTGATTACCCCCTTTCCCAATCTGCCCTCCTCTCTATCATCCCCCTGCTCTCTTGTCCCCTTCTCCCCCTATTTTCCTGTAGGGTAAGACAGATTTCCATACCCAATTGAATGTGTATGTTATTCCCTCCTTAAGCCAAATCCTATGAGAATAAGATTCACTCATTCCCTCTTACCTTCCCCCATTTCCCCTCCACTGTAAGAGACTTTTCTGGGGTTTTTTTGTGAGATAATTTACCCCATTCTACCTGTCCCTTTCTTCTCCTAGTATAGTCCTCTTTCATCCCTTAATTTTATTCTCCACATATGACCCCTTAATCTTCAACTCACCCTGTGCCCTCTATCTATCTATATCTATCTATCTATCTATCTATCTATCTATCTATCTATCTATCTATCTACTATCTACTATCTATACATACATATTTTTCCTCCAACTACCCTAATAGTGACAAAGGTCTCATGAGTTATAAATATCATCTTTCCATGCAGGAATGTAAACAGTTCAATCTTAATAAGTCTCTTATGATTTCTCTTTCCTGTTTACCTCTTCATGTTCCACTTGAGTCCTGTATTTGAAAGTCAAATTTTCTATTCAGCTCTGGTCTTTTCATCAAGAATGCTTGAAAGTCCTCTATTTCACTGAATGACCATTTTTTCCCCTGAAGGATTATACTCAGTTTTGCTGGGTAGGTGATTCTTGGTTGTAATCCTATCTCCTTTGCCCTCCAGAATATCTTATTCCATGCCCTGTGGTCCTTTAAGCTGCTAAATCTTGTGTTATCCTGATTGTGTTTCCACAGTACTTGAACTGTTTCCTTCTGGCAGCTTGTAAGATTTTCTCCTTGACCTGGGAACTCTGGAATTTGGCTATAATATTCCTAGGAGTTTTCCTTTGGGGATCTCTTTCAGGAGGAGATCTGTGGATTCTTTCAATTTCTATTTTGTTCTCTGGTTCTAATATATCAGGGCAGTTTTCCTTGATAATTTCTCGAAAGATGATGTCTAGGCTCTTTTTTTGATCATGGCTTTCAGATAGTCCAATAATTTTTAAATTCTCTCTCCTGGATCTATTTTCCAGGTCAGTTGTTTTTCCAGTGAGATATTTCACATTTTCTAATTTTTCATTCTTTTGGATTTTTTACAGTGTCTTGATTTCTCATAAAGTCACTATCTTCCAATTGCTCTATTCTAATTTTTAAGGAAGTATTTTCTTCAGTAATCTTTTGGACTTCCTTTTCCATTTGGCCAATTTTTCTTTTTAGGGCATTTTTCTCCTCATTGGCTTTTTGGACCTCTTTTGCCATTTGGGTTAGGCTATTTTTTAAGGTGTTATTTTCTTCAGTATTTTTTTGGGTCTCCTTTAGCAAGCTGTTGACTTGTTTTTCATGATTTTCTTGCATCACTCTCATTTCTCTTCCCAGTTTTTCCTCTACTTCCCTTACTTGCTTCTCAAAATCCCTTTTGAGGTCTTCCAAGGCCTGGGACTGATTCATATTTTTCTTGGAGGCTTTGGATGTAGGAGCTTTGACTTTGTTGTCTTCTTCGTTGTATATTTTGATCTTCTTTTCCACCAAAGTAAGATAATATAATCTGACTCTTTTTGCACTGCTTGCTCATGATCCTGGCCAATTACTTGAGTTTTAAACTCTTTGTTAAGGTACAAATCTGCTTCCAATGTGGAGAATGTACTGTCCCAAGCTTTGGGGGTTTGTACAGCTGTTTTCAGAGATACTTGTAGGGACCTGTAAATTTTTAGTTCTTCCAAGATGGTATGATAAGGGGCGAGGTGTTTACTCCTTTCCTGGCCTGTGACCAAAGTACTCCTTTCTGTCCTGTAACTGTGAGGAGGGGTTTCTCTCCATAGCCACTACAAGCTCCACCGTGACAGCTCCTCCTCACCCCAGCACCAGATCCAAACACAGGCAAAACAAGAGATCCCTGCAATCTCTCTCTGATCAGCTACTGGATTCCCCCTCAGTGTATGGGCCAGAAGCTGGGGAAGCAGCTGCTCCCCCCCCCAGCCACGCTCTTGGGGAATGGAGCTGAGACCCCGCTTTCCTGTCTCAGCACCGCAGAAACAGACTTTTCCCACTGACCTTCTAAGTTATCTTTGGCATTCGTGGATTGAGGAGTCTGGAAACCACCACAGCTGCTGTGATTCAGTCCTCTGAGGCCTGCTCCAGGTTGTGCTGTGCTGTGCTCCCAGCCCGGCACTATATGCCTTTCTGATCAACCATCCAGGTTGTCTTGGGCGGAAATTTGTTTCACTCTGTCTTTTTGTGTGTTCTGCTGCTTTAGAATTTGTTTAGAGCCATTTTTTATGAGTATTTGGAGGCGTTTGGGGGAGAGCAAGTCACTGCTTTCCTCATTTATCTTTCAAAGCAGCGGTTGTAATAGAAAAGTAGTAGTAGTAGCTGCTGCAGTTGTGATAGAGAAGTAGCAGCAGCAGCAATTGTAGCAGAGAAGTAGCAGCAGCAGCAGTTGTAGTAGAGAAGTAGTAATAGTTACAGTAGCAGTTGTAGTAGAGAGATAGTAGCAACAGCAGATGGAATACAGAAGTAGTGGTGGTAGCAACAGCAGTTGTAGTAGAGGAATAGTAATAGTTACAGTAGCAGTTGTAGTAGAGGAGTAGCAACAGCAGCAGATAGAGTAGAGAAGTAGTAGTAGCACTTGTAGCAGAGAAGTAGTAGGAGTAGCAACAGCAGCAGTTGTAGCAAAGAAGTAGGAAAAGCAGTTGTAGTAGGGAAGTAGAAGCAGCAGCAGTTATAGTAGAGAAGCAGTAGCAGCAATGGTAGCAGCAGTAGTAGTAGTAGTGGTATTGAAAGCAGTGGTAGTAGTGGTAGTGCCAGTAGTAGTAGTTAGGGTCAGAGGCAGGATGTGACTCCAGGTTTCCTGACTCCAGCTTCTGAATTGGCAACTATTCCACTGGTAAAAAACAATTCTGTGATTTAAGCATTACTCAATCTTTATTCAAGATAAGCTTACCACCTTAACTCATTCACTGAGACAATGCTTTTGCAAGGATAAGAGCTATCACTTCCTTCTTATAAATAGAGGGAAAGAGGAAGCAAAAGGTTTGGGGATTTTGTAAGCTTGATTAGGGTAGTTCACTACCTGGATGACATTTCCATTTCATACCCGCTGAATTCTTGTCTCCTCTGCCATGGCTGCTGGCAAACATTCAAGTTCATTCCATTTACGACTAAGTACATTATTTTCCTTTCTGTAACAGTTCACATTTCTGTTGTGCTTTAAGGTTTATAAAGCACATTCCTTGTAATAACCTTGAATAGTTGAAATTTGATCCCTATTTTGCAGATGAGGAAATGAGTCTCCAAGAGGTGAAATTACTTGTAGTATCACAGATGAAGAGCAGGAAGAGGCCTCATTATGTAGATGAGGAGGCTGAGGAAATTAAAGAAAATTAAGTGACCTACACAGGTAAGCAGACGTGCTAGGATAAGGCTGGGGCTCCTGAGCTCACATCTGGTGCTCCTTTCATCATATATCTCCATATTGTTTCTTCTCTTCATTTTCACTTTAGTTCAACCTATAGTACTCATCTTGCCTCTTTCAGATCACTCTAATTTCCTAGGTTTTCTTTTAGTTCTTGTTGAAGTAGCATCTAATTGATCCAGGCTGATTAAACTTGAAATACCTATAACCCTTGTGTCGGAGTGTTGGAAGGGACCTCAGGGACTATGGAATCCAGTGCTGGTCTCTCAGGGAGCCATAGCATGATTTTTAGTGGTATATAGTCATTCATTCAGTCCGTAGGAAGAGAAGTCACTCTTCCCTATGAGAGTCAGTCATTTGACATTTCCAGTACAACCGCACCACCACTTTCACCTTTATTGCCAACACTTCCCTACTCTTCCCCCTATCACTGGCTCCCTCGGCCAGGCATGGCTGGGCAAGTTCTCAATCTCTCTTCTCTAAGCTGCTCAGGGTGGAATCACGCTAGAAGCTGTGCAGGCAAGATTCCCCTATCCTTACACATCCTCCAGTTCACCTCTTGTCTGAAGCAGGCACCATCTGGAAGGGTGGATGGGCAGGCTCTATATTCTGAGCAGGGGCCAGTAAAATTCCCATATCATCCATCTTTTGAGGGGAGAGAGTGGGGTAGAATGATTTACACAGGATAAGCAGGAATGGATAGATAGTGATCATATATCACTCAGGTTGAAATCTCAGTGCCATCCTCTACTCCTCCCTCTCCCTCACCTCACATCTCTTTACTTTTCTTCATTCATGCAGCTGCTGTTTTTATTCAGACCCAGCCATACCACTACATGGTCTGTTTCCAAAGATGATTAGGGAAAAGGAAAAGAACCTATATGTTCTAAAACGTTTATAACAGCTCTCTTTGTGGTGGCAAAGAACTGGACATTGCAGGGATGCCCATCACTTGGGGAATGGTTGAACAAGTTGTGGTACATGATTATGATAGAATACTGCTGTGCTATGACAAGTGATGAGCTCAATGATCTTAGACATGGAAAGACTTGCACAAAATAATGAAGAACGAAATAGCAGAATCAAGATAATATTGCATATGGTAATGGCAATTTGTTTTAAGAACAACTTTGAGTGAATAAATTATTTTGTCTATTATAAATACCCCTAATTAACTATACAGGACACTATCTGCATCCAGAGAAAGAACTGATAAATAAAGTATGTATAGAATAATTTTATATATATATTATATGCATACCTATTTGTATCTAATGGTAGCCATCTCTAGGGAATGGGAGAGGAGGGAAGGGAAAAAATTATGTGATAATTTTGTTGCATATTTGAAAGGAATAGCAAGTTGTGCATAGTAGATTTCTAATTTCATGTACAGTCACCTTTTTATTGCACTATGATTGTTTTCTTCCATAAATTAAAAATAAAATAAAAGATCCTCATCACCTGCTATCTACACTATTACAGTAACCTTCTAATTGACTTATCTTCCTCAAGCCTCTCCCAGATCAAATTCATCTTTCCCACAGCTGCCAAAGTGATTTTCCTAAAGCAAGGTCTGATCATGTCACCACCTTACTTGTTAAATTCTAGGAGCTCTCTGTTAACTCTAGATTAAAATATATTTCATATTTAAAAAATTCTGTTTTGGAAAAGGTTTTATGATATCCATTACATACAGTACTATATGTATAGGAGATAAGGCCCAGGGACTAGATTTGTGATTTCTTTGATATAGGAATATAAAGTAAAGAAACTCCATCTATCAATGCAGGTTGGTACCTTCTCTTCAACTTATAATTTTAGAGAATTGCCTAAACCTAGGGCACTTAGAGGTTAAGTGCCTTGTCCAGGGTCACACAGCCAGTATATATCACATTTGGAGCTTGAACTCAAGTCTTTCTGGCTCCAAGGCCAGCTCTCTACCCCCTTTACCACACTGCCTTTTAAAACATGCATAAAATTTATAAATAAGTAAATGTACATATCTTGAGAGGTTCAAATGTACATATCTTGAGAGGTTCAAATGTACATATCTTGAGAGGTTCAAAAAAATTACTTATGGCATGTATTATCAACATTATTTACAGAACAGTGATCTAGTCTAATCAGTATCTGAACAAGAATTTCTACCATCACATACATGTCATCCAATCTCTGCTTGAAGACTTTTAAGGAGGGGAAATCCCCTACTTCCCAAATCAGTCCACTCTACTTTGGGAAAACTGCCATTGTTAGGAATTTTCTTTTCTTACAATGCACCTAAATCCATCACTTTTCAGCTTCCAACCTTGTCACTTGCTTTGCCCTCTGGGTCCCAAAGACAAGTGTATTATATTCCCTCCTCCATCTTTTCTTCTGTATTTTAAATGTCTCTGGTTACTTCAACCAAATCTTCATGTGGCATGAACTCAAGATTCTTTATCCTCCTCATTTCTTTCCTCTGGAAAAGCTTATCATGTCCTTCCTAAAATGCGGTGTCCAGAATGGAAAACAGTACTCTAGATACTGTCCAACAAGAGAGGAGAGCAATGGGACTGTTAACTCCCTAGTCTTGGATACTGTGCTGTTGTTGATGCAACATAACAGCTCATTAGCTTCTATTGACTCCCATACCATATTGTTGATTTGCAACTGAGTTTGCAATCTACTAATATGTCCCACATCTTTTTCAGATAACTTGCTGTCTAGCCACACCTCCCACATGCTGTACTTGGAAAATTAATTTTTGACTGCAAGCGTAAAAATTTTCCTGTTAAATTTCATCCAATTAGATTTAGCCCAATATTCTAGCTGGTTGAGATTTTTTTTTTTTTGATTTTGACTGTGTCATCCATGTTGGCTCTTCCTCTTATCTTTATTCTATGGTAAGAGACAAAATAATTCCTGTCATCATGATGGCCAAAGAACCCAAATTTCATCAGATACAGCTTATAGGTAGAAAGTGAGACTGCTTAGCTGAATACCCTCAATTGGAATGATTTAGGAATTGAGATTTGTTGATAGCAGCAAACAAAACCATTGTACAGCAAAGCCTAGGGGCGGGTAACTGAAGCTTCGTCCCAGGGCACCAAAATTTAAAGGGTCCCAAAATTTAACTCAGTATTTCTACATTTGCCAACAGTGTAGAAAAAACCAAACTTAGTACCTAATTAGTTATGGTTAATCAAACCTACAAGAGACAGTTTGATATAGTGGACAGAGAGCTAGACTTAAAGTAAGGATGATGTAGATTTAAGTTCTGTCCTTGACTCTTACTGGCTGTGTGACCCTTCCTTAATTTGCTTAACCTTTATGTGTCCAGGCAAGATTACAACTATATTTCAGAATGATAGCAGATTGCAATGGAAGAGGGAGTTTCCTCACAGAGAGTTCCTCACATTGATAGAATTATCAACACCAAAATAGAATTGCAGCCATCTGTGAGCCCTCGTAGTAACTAATTCTGTCTCTGGTTCAAATTGATTTGTCTTGGTTTTTGTTGTTCAGTAGTTTTAATTATACCTGACTCTCTGTCACCCCTTTGGGGTTTTCGTGGTGAAGATACTGGAGTGGTTTCCCATTTCTTCTCTAGCTCATTTTGCAGATGAGAAAATGGAGGCAAATAGGGTTAAGTGACTTGCCCAAGGTCACACAGCTAGTAAGTGTCTGAGGCCAGATTTGAGCTTGTGAAGATAAGTCCTCCTGATTCCAAGTTCAGTGCTCGATTGCTTCACCATCTAGCTGCCCTTTTGCTTGGTTACTTATGGCATTATTTTAAAATCATGAATTACAAAGTTCATTTAAAGACACAGGTTGAGCTGCTTAGCTTGAACTCCAGAATTGCTAGTTATGGCCAGTTGTTTCTTTTCAAGCAATGTTTTTCTGGTTGTAGGAAGGCTTTGATGAGCTCAGGAATTCTGTAGCAATGTCATAGGAGGGCAGGGAGGTCACCAGTTGGGCCTGCTCTGAGGAACATATCTTTTGGAGACTTCAGCATTGCTCCTGTCACCAGCTAAACATACCTAAGTTTCATTATCTGCAGAATGGGGATAAAGATATCTGCTTCTCCCCAGCATTCCTTAGAGTTGACAGTCTTCAGAAAGTCCTTTGATATTAAACAGAAGAAAGATAAGCCTGTAGTACAGTTATTTTTAAGCCCTGTTAGAAAGAATATTACCATAGTAATTGGCCTCCCACCCCTCCAAAAAAGTGCATGCTGTTCTGTATCTTGGAGAATGGCTTTCAATTTTAAGGTGGCAGTGTTCTGCTGGTATCCACATTGGATTAAACATTTTCATTGATTGCATTATGACTTAGCATAACCGTATTCAGACAGTATTGGAGGCATGAAGACATTTTCATCTTCTTGTCTTATCTTGTACCTTTGCTTCTGACCATGAGCTTGACTTTGAAGCCTTTTGTGAAACTCATACCACTTCTGTAGAGCACTGGGGAGAGAGTGGGGCATGGCAGGAGGAAAACCCAGAGGGCTGGGAGGAGGTATGTGTTGAGGCTGTAATGAATTTGATTAGGTCTCTGGCACAAAAGCTGGCACCCAACCAGGCAGTTTTTCAAATGTGGTAGATATTTTTGCAAGAAATGAACTCTTCGTAGCCCATTCCACAAAGCCAGCTAAAGAATAGCATATACTTCTCCCTGGTTATTTACATTTATATTTTTTTTCTGCATATAGTTTTATTTTTCTAGTTTTTCCTCTATTCCCTTTATTCTCCTTCCCCCACCTCCATCCTTTGCTCTAAAATCAGCCCTTAGAAACTCCTCTCAGTCTTCTTAAATGGACCCATTATCTCTAAGGTCCCTTTGTGTATGATTCTAACATCATCTTATTGCAAATGGTCCCTTGGTACATTCCCTTTATCATGAACACCTAGCACTGTGCCTTGTATATAGCTGGAAGTTAAAAAAATGTTGAATTGAATTATTGAATTTAAATTAAATTGAATTAAAAGAGGAAGGTAGATTTTGGCTTATTCTCTTTATCCAATTATCTATCCCAAAGATTTGTTAGTGAAGAGGGTAGGTGACACAAACACATTTTATAATAACTCAGCAAATACTGCTTTCTACTGGATTTCTTGGTAAACCTTGAAGCCCTTCTAGAACCTTGAAGACTGAACTTGGCTGAAATTTTTGCTGTTTCCCAAATCTCCTGTAGGTAATGTGGAAAGAACATTGGACTTGGAGTCAGGAGAGTCCTATATGTGAACCTTGGCTCTGAAACTTGTTGGTTGTATGACCACATGTAAACCATATAACTTCTCTGAATTTCAGTTTCCTAGTTTGTAAAATGGGGTAAGAATATTACTAGTAGCCACTTCATATACATTTTTTTTTCTTTTGCAAGGCAATTGGGGTTAAGTGACTTGCCCGGAATGACACAGATAGTAAGTATTATGTGTCTGAGACCTGATTTGAACTCAGGTCCTCCTGACTTCAGGGCCAGTGCTCTATCCACTGCACTACCTAGCTGCCCCCACTTCATATACTTGTTGCAAGGACCACATTGGGAGGCAATGTCCAGGGTGTGCTGGAGCCAGTTCGAATTGGCTAGAGTGCCATTGTTAAATTTTTGGTGTCAGTACCTGCACCTTGGATATCAGCAAATGTTATAAATCAGGCTTGTTTTAACATTTTTTGATTGTCTAGAATTAAAGAAGTGATGGAGAAAATGTTAACACCGCAGATTAAACTTAAAAGTGTATCAGAAATACATCTTCCCCACCCCCAGCCAATTGTTGAACCTCACCAGTGCGCCCTGGGTGTGGCAGAAAGGACACTGAGCCAAAGCTCACAATACCCGAGTTCAAATCCTATCTCTGTCACTTACTAGCTGCTTGACCTTGGGTAAGTTGCTTTACCTCTTTCAGCCTCAGTTTGCTGATCTATAAAATGAGGGAATTAAACTATATGATTTCTAAGCTCCTTTTTAGCTCTAAATATATGATCCTAGGATAAATCAGATAATGAGTATACAGGGCTTTGCAAATGCTACATCATTATGGAGAGGGCATCTCTCTAAGCACAAAGGATGGGAATCATTCCCTTGTTCCATGGGGTTCTTATGGGCTATTTACAATTCTGGGGAATTGGTATGTTGATTGAATTGGCTTTGGCTTCTCTAGACCTGCTGATTCCACACCTTCCATTCCTCTTGTCAGACAAATATTTAAAAATAAAGTCCTCTAGTCCCGTCCCTTGAGGGGTGACTAGGTTGTGCAATGGATAAAGCATTGGGTTGGAGACAAGAAAACTCATCTTCCTGAGTTCAAATCCTGCCTCAGACACCTACCAGCTGTGTGACCCTGGGCAAGTCACTTAACCCTGTTTGCCTCAGTTTCCTCATTGTAAAATGAGCTAGAGAAGGAAATGGAAAACCAGTCCAGTATCTCTGCTAAGAAAACCCCAAATGGGTCATAAAGAGTCAGACATGACTGAGCAACGACTACTATCTCTCTTTCAGTCTCCTGTAATTGCCTATTTTTAGAAAGCACTTCATTCTCTATCTAGTCTAATATCATATTTAATGGTTGCAGATCCCAGTCCAAAAGATCAGAGGCCTCCTCTTATTATCCCTATGTCTACTGTCATCTATCTCATCTCTGCATATATAATATGGAGCAATATATTTTTATGAGGTAGCTAGGTGATACAGTGGATAGAATGTTGGGTTTGGAGTAAAAAAGATCTCAATTCATATCTAGCCTCAGACATTTACTAGCTGGGTGACCTTGGGCAAGTCCCTTAACTGCTGTGTGCCTCAGTTTCCCCAAATGTAAGATGGAGATAATAACAGCATCTAATGCCTAGGTTTATTGTAGGCTCAAATGAGATAATATTTGTAAAGTACTTAGCACAGTGACGGGCACATGGGAGACACTATATAAATGTTAGCTGTTATTATTATCTATGTACATATCGATCACATATAGTTGTCTCTGATCATCAGTGGACCCAGTTTGCACATTAACTATACCATTCGTTTGCCATTCTTTTATATTGTCTTGTCACATCTCTTGTTTACTTATATTAAAAAGAATAGGGCAGCTAGGTAGCGAAGTGTATAGAGCACTGGCCCTGAAGTCAGGAGGACCTGAGTTCAAAATCCAGCCTGAGACATAACACTTACTGGCTGTGTGACTCTGGGCAAGTCCCTTAACCCCAATTGACTCTCCAGGGGAAAAAAAAAAAGAAAAAGAAAAAGAAAAAATATATAAAATTTGAAGTCAAGACACCTGGGTTCAAATTCTGGTTCAAGAGATCTGGGTTCATGCCCTGATGCTTAATAACTCTGTGACCTTAGGTAAGTCACTTAACCTTCCTGAACCTCAGTTTCCCCACTTGTAAAATATACTACATTCTTCATAGTTTGTTGTGAGAACACTCTGTCCATCCTCGACTCAGCTACCAAAGAGAAGTTACTAAATTACAGATGTCCATGTCACTCTCTACTAAATAAGCTCCTATTAACTTTAAGTCAAATATAAAATTATGTTTGGCCTTTTTGTTTTACTTTTTTAAACAAGTTTTTATTGATGTTATTCTTTTATATGTCCCCCATTATTGTTTTTCTTCTTCTTCTTCCTCCCCCACCTGAGAGAGTCATCCCATCTAACAAATTGTATCTTCTAAAAAGAAAAGGAGGAAAAATTAATGTAACTGACCAGTACATTGAAAAAGTATGAAATATGTATAATATGTCACACTTGTGGACCTCCTACATCTGCAAACAGGTGGGGTGTTGGTATCTTCTTATATCTGTTCTTTTGAGCCTTGCTTGTTTTTTGGTAACTTTGTAGCACTCATTTTTCATTTTTTTGGTGGTTATTCTGCTTATACGGTTATAGTATATACACATATGATATGTGTATATTGTTTTCCTCAGTTTACTTAGTTCACTCTATATCAGGTCATCTAGTAGCTGGGAGCTGTTGACTGCAACATTCATAGTACATGAGTTTTTTGTTTTGTGTTTTTTGTTTGTTTTTTTGTTTTTTGGCTAGGCAATGGGGTTAAGTGACTTGCTCAGGGTCACACAGCTAGTAATTGTCATGTCTGAGGTCACATTTGAACTCAGGTCCTCCTGTTTTCAGGGCTGGTGCTCTATCCATTGCGCCACCTAGCTGCCCCTGTACATGAGTTAAGGATAACCTTAGGGCTGGTAGAACCCTCATCCTATAGGGAGGTTGCTGCATGGTAGTAGCCATGTAACAGAGAGCAGCCTCCAACCAGCAGAGAGCAGCTCAAGAGCAGCAGGTTGTAGAGGAGAGGGCAGCAGAGAGCAGTTCATCCTGAACATCCGGCAGACAGAAAAGGGCAGCAGCAGAGGACTCCAGCTTAGGGAAGGTGTCTCTCCCGATGTTATAGTCAGGTGACTTTGGTGGCTCTACAGAAACAGAGTCAGATTTCCCAACTACTTGTGTGCCCTGGTCTTGTGTGTTCTCTGTATTTCAGCCCTTTCATGTTCCCTTCACACATACCCCTGCATGTATGTTCTCTGGTCATGCCAATGTTCCCCTTTAGTGATGTGGTAGCCTGTGTCAGAGTGCACTTCCTGTGTATACTGGAGCAGTGGCTGTTTCTTGTTATTTATTTTGCTATATGCAAAATAAATAACAAATAACTTTTGTTTTGAACTAGTATGTCTTTTTGTTGGCCTAATAAAGGTAAAACATTGGTGGTGGTTTATTGAGTGAAGATTTTCAATGGAGGCTGTCCATCTGTCCAGGTGCCAGGGCTGGAGGTAGCTTTCTTTGTGAGGGGAGCTCAGAGTGCTATAAATATTTAAATAAATGAAATTCTTTGATTTTTCCTTTTTAATTTCTCACAGTATCTATTTTAGTGCCTGGCAAACAGTGGGTGATCTATCATTGACTAACTAAAATTCATTAAAAAAAAAGTCAAACAGATTTTTTTATTCTTCTTAAAAGATGGGATATGCTAAGTTGTTTTTATTCTGAAAAAAAAAAAAACCCAAAACAGTGACAAAGTGCTGACCCTAAAGCATTTTGTCCTATGTAGTATAATACAGAATAATAGGCAGGATGGGGAAGACAGCTATTTTCTCTCTAATACTAACTCTATGCGTGACTGGCATCTCATATGTCTGATACCCTTCCTGGAAACAATTATTGTCTTGATTATCATTATACTGGGCATTTCATGGGCTTGTATATCACTCAATGTGCTTGTTTTTCCCTTTAAATCTATTTTAATTTAGCTTTTCAGACACATCCACAGAGGTAAAGGAAGTACCTCCATTCCTTCCTCCCTTTAAGCTCCCAAATAAGCTTTTAAATGTGGTGTTCCACTTTCCTATGTCACTTGTGCTTGCTTATTTACTTTATTCAGGTCTGAAATTGCAAACAGATTCAAAAAGAGAATCCTGAATGCAATTTTATATGTAAATAGCCTTCTGTGAAGTTCCTATTTACAGTTTTGCTTCCTCAATATTTCATAATATGAGAAACTCCTCTGCCTCACAGCCCCCCAAAATTGCTTCTGGCTTCTAGGCTGCATGCTCCAGGAGCCAGTGACCACAAATTCAGACTTTACGTGGCTTTCATCCTGTCCGGTCCTACATCCAGGTGTTTAGCAATAGAGTATTTTAACAAATGGCACATTTGTGCTAATAAAATTATTCAGTTGTCCTGTATGTGTTTTCCAACCTGTCAACAGTCTAGTTTGAGGGTCAATAACCTTTAAAAAATGGCATGAATGAAAAAAGCATTTTTTAAGTGCTTACTATGTGCCAGACACTATTTTTAAGCACTGGGGGATACAAATACAAGCAAGCAAAACAGACTTTGCCTTCAAGGAAGTTTACGTTCTAATAGGAGAAGATAAATACATGTAGGAAATGAGAGTATTTGTGTTGAGAAGGGAGTGTTTTGGAGCACAGGAAAGTCAGAAGGAATGGTAATTGATTGGCATATTGTCACAGGGTAATTGATTGAAATGTTCTTATTAAGAATGGTGGCACTGATTAGCCTTTGCTTTGGGTACAGAAGGCAGGGTGTGTAGTAGTGAGGAAATTAATATCACTGAGTAGAAAGCATATGGGGTAGGGTAATTGAGGAAATGTGTGACAATGGGTTCCTATATTGAACTGAACTATATTGGATATAATGGGTTCTTTGGTTAGTCTAGAACAGGGGTGGGGAACTTGTGGCCTCGAAGCCCCATGTGGCCCTCTAGGTCCTCAAGTATGGCCCTTTGACTAAATCCAAACTTCACAGAACAAATCCCCTTAATAAAAAGATTTGTTCTGTAAAACTTGGATTTAGTCAAAAGGCGGCACCCAAGGACCTCGAGGCTGCAGGGTCCCCAACCCTGGTCTAGAAGAAGTAAGACATTGGTGGGCATCGATGAGCTAAAGTTTTGAGTGGAAGTTGTTCATCCATCCAGGGCCCTGAACCCCATCCTCTTATGAGCGGACAGAAGCAACTATCTCTTAAGCTTGTAGCTGCTCTCAAATGGACTGAAGGGTCAGCTGTGCCCAGGCCAGAGAAAAATGGCCACTGCTGTATTTGGAGTAGGTACCCAAGGGGGTAGTTGCTTCTTAGTCTAATTAGCATCCAGTGGTATCTCCTGCCTTAATATTTTTTCAAAACTGGTTGGGGGGGGGCTGAGTGAAGTAAACTTTTTATGGGCAATATTAATTTATTTGAATGTTATAATATGTAAATATATACAGTTTAAAAATTATCTCTGTGAGGGGTAAACAATCTTACATGAAGAACACAGGCTTTTGTGGTATGCTATTTCACTGGAAAAGCATGTTTAGATTTAAGTTGTTTTTGTTTGTTGTGGTGTTTTTTTTAAGCATCACTTCTATGTCATGGGGTCAAATAAGATAATAAGGCAGTTAGGTGGCGTGATGAATAGAGTCCTGTATTTGTAGTCAGGAAGACCTGAGTTTGAATCCTTCCTCAATCATTTGCCAACTATTTGACCTTGGGGCAAGTCATTTAACTTCTCCCAGTCTCACTTTCTTCTTCTGTAAAATGGGGATAATAATAGCATCTATTTTACAGGGGTCAAATGTGAGGTCAAATGAGATAATGTAGGCAAAGTGCTTTGCAACCCTTGAAGTGTTATGTGAGCAATGGATATCATCTTCATCATCAGTCATCATCATCATCATCACTATATTTGTAAAGTCCTACACCCATATGGTATTAATAATAATTTAAAATTGACTGTACTGGCTAATGTACCCAGTGAGATTAACTGCCCTTAGCTACTGCCTGATTAGCAGTAGCTATCTAATTACACAGCCTAATTACAAGTTTTGAAGCCATGGAAAGCAGATTTTTACCACAGGGAAAAAAATGAAGTTTTGGGGAAAAGTTATAGTCATAGAATATTAGGTACCTTACCAATTATGTAGTCTAATATCCTCAGCAGCTAAGTAGTGCAGGTATTTGAACGATGGACCTGGAGACAGGAGGATCTGAGTTCAAATTCAGCCTCAGACACTTTTTAATTATGTGACCCTGGGCAAATCACTTAATCTCTGTCTTCCTCAGTTTCCTGAACTGTAAAATGAGGATAATACTAGCACCTACTTTAGAAGATTATTGTGAGGATCAAATGAGATAATGTTTGTAAAGTTTTTGGCACATTGTAGGCACTTAATAAATACTTGTTTTCTTCCTTCCTTCCTTCCTTCCTTCCTTCCTTCCTTCCTTCCTTCCTTCCTTCCTTCCTTCCTTCCTCCCTTCCTCCTTCCCTCCCTTTCTTCCTCATTTTTAAGGCAAAAATACTGCAAGCAAAGAGGTTACCTAACAAATTAGTGATAGCTGTGGTACTGGAACCCCAGTGTCTCCTCTCTTTCCCCTCCCCCTCAGATTCAATGTACTTTTTGCTAAAAGAATTGAAATTTTTGCAGTTCTTCTTTGTTATAGTACCTTTGACAGATTGCAAATTACTTTGTTCATTTATTTATTGTGCATAATTTGGCTTGCACATAAAATCATCATGTTTGGTATATTAAATTTAAAAGCATAATTTGTTCTTTTAACGTATCTACCAATTTAATCTGCTTACAAATGATTTAGATTTTCATTACAAGTAGAATTACAAACTACTCAACTTTTAAAAATCCAGTACCTTTAAATTTTCTCTTTCTCCAGTTAATGAGAAACAGGAAAAAACCTGGAAGAAATAATAGAGTAACAACAGTTTTTAAAGTTATTTTCTTTGGATTTTGTGCCTTTCCTAGTGCCAAGCAAAAGTATTTTTTTAAGTCATCAAGGAAAGATGGGAAAATCCCCCAAATAATTGAATACATCTTTTGCCACTTAGGAAGTTGCTTAATCATTCTCTGTTTTTGAGCTACGACTGTTAGTGGTTTCGACTTTTTCTGTTGCTTCATTTTTAAAAATTAGTGTTATGGATGGATTCTATTACCTATTGTTATTCTGATTCTCAAAAAAGGCTTTTTCAAAGAATGTCTACTGGACAAATGGTGTGATGGTAGGAAGTAATTAAGCTACTTCCTGCTTATTTGCGTTTTCAGTTATTGAAAGTGGCATTCCAGTAGAATACATAGGCTGCCCTTTCTGAAAGTTGGTCTATTCTTTTTTTTTTTTAAAATTTGAAATGTGGATTTATTAGCGCACGGCTGCAGGGGGTACATACCTAAATCGAGCAGCCCCGGTAAGGGGCAGAGCTTGAGTTTATAAAGGCAGAGGCCACTGAGGAAACGGTCAGGGGTTGCGTAAGCGGGAAGTTACAGAAGCCAAACAAACGATTGGTTAATCCTGCCTTTGGGACCCTATAAGGATCATGGAATAAGATTGGGGCGGGTATCTTTCTTGTCGGGTTTTCTAAGGCGAGAACTCCTAAGGCGGGAACTCCCTGAAGAAGGGCATACAAGGTGGAGGTCAGAAAACAAAATGGAGTTCAGCACATGGAGTTCAGTACTTCATTCCCCACTTCTTTTGTGTACCACATCAAGCCCTTGACATGGCAGGGGCTGCATCATTGTAGGGTGAAAAGGAGGTGGATGCCAGGGGCTGATAGAGCTTTAACACTTGGCACCTTTCACATTAAATCTGAATTCAAATTCTTCTCAGCTTTCTTTTCCTCTCTATCACCCCTTTAAGTAAATATAGGCATTGACAAATCAAAGGGGCAGCCCCTTCATAATACAGATACAGAGACGCTAAAGAAAACAATAATGCAATTGTCCCTTTAAGATTCAAAAAGTCTTTTCTTATACAGCTGTCTGGCAGGGAACATCATCAGTGAAGTCCTCTGGTCCTTGGTATTCGTTCCAGCCATCTCCAGCACAGCATCTCAGCATCTGCTTCTTATCTTCTTGTAGGAACCAGCTTTCTGTCCATTCTCCTACAAAAGTGATCTTAGCACAATTTTAAATTAGTATTTCTAATCCTTATAACCCTGATCATTTTTACCAACTTAAAATTGAAATTATTGCCAATTGTCATGTTCAAGAAATTCACATCAGAACTCAGTGTCTCACACTTTACATTAATCCACAGGCTCCAGTACATACATAGATATATTAAATAATCCATTTTAACACAGTACATATAAGATCTTAAACTTTCAGTCATGCCATGTTTCTCTGATGACATTTACAAAATAAACCACAAGCCATTCTCCTTTTAACATTATTAATTGTAACAAAGCTTTAAACAAGTATGATATTATCCAAATAACAAAATAACATTCTCAACCCCCCGACCTAATTGTAAAGAAGCCTAACTCATATGGGAACACACACAGGAACACTAGTCTCAGTTCTATAGCAGCCTAAGATGTTCATAATCTCATATGGCCTAAGGAACATCTCTAAATGAGCCCTAGATAGCTTGCATGCATTTCCACTCTTGTTCATAAAACCTTACTAAATTGGTGTAAAAGTTCTTAAATGACACAAATTCCAGAGTATTATTAAGGAAACTGAATTCCTAGTTATCACAGAATTCCTCATAAGTCTTTAGTTAAAAGCACATAGAGGTGGTTCAGTTTTCCTGGTCATACAGGACTAGGTCCAAACAATACAACAAAGTTTTCTTATAATTCAAAAAATTGCATAATTACATTAAGTCAGGTACAGATTAAACTGATCAGAGAGCTCACAATAGACTAGTTTTTAGAAGAGAGACTTACATGTAATCAAGATAACAAAGAAAACCTTAGACATGAACCATACAAATCAATACAATCAGTATTACCAATGTTAACTAACATTAAGTTCCTTGCTCATGTACAATAGGTTTAATTTATAGGCAGTTCAAAAAGAGAGCTCTGCTTCTCTGGCTTAGTGTAAAAACCCAAATCTGTCATCTTTTTACCTAACCATGCCTAAAGCTTGGATTTCCATGACAGATACATTTTGGAAGCCAATCATATACATCTGTATATAATTCTTAGAGGAATCAGTCTAATCCTGTTGCTTTTCTCAAAATTTGCTATCCTATTTAATTAGACATCACATTACACCTTTGTAAGTTAAAATTGTAAGCTATTCATACTTGCATCGTATTATGATATCTCAGAAATGTTCCAGAGGGACAAGGTCATATATCATATCAGAAGGAAAGCTCTGTTTGATTCCAGGCCGGAGTCATATCTGATAGCCAATCATGCAGTCACTGGATGTTAAAAGCGGGGCTTAGGATTAATCAGGTGGGAATTTTCCTTTTCAGAAAGGAAATAGCACAATAGTCAGGAAAATCCTACCTAGGCTGTGTCCAAGGTCGTCCTCAAAACTCCTCCCAGGCACAGACATCTACCTTTATCAGTTCTCAGCCTGCAGCACATGCCATTCTACTATTGGCTTCATGACAACTCAGACAATTATCCTGGTAATCAAAACTCAAAACAATAGTAAATTTCTGTCCCATAAAATCACAAATCCTAGATAATAAGAATTTAATCTCACATTGGTAATAGTAACAGACTGATCACAGAAAAATACTACTGCCCTCATAATTCCTTTAAACAATGGGAACATCTTGAGGTGAGTATAATCATTTAAGATCAATTGAACCCCAATAAGGGCCAAAAACTCGAACTAAAATTTTTCAAGTGAACTAAGAACATCCCTTTCCAGGACCAGGTGGAGCTGGCCAGCATTCTTTCCGATTGTCATCACTAAGCCCAGGATGTCTGGGACCAAACATTCTCCCGAACTTGGGACTTCTTTTATCGTGGTATCTTATGGACATAGACTATGCTATGTCATATTAATGGTAAAAGAAACACAGATATCTTGATCTATAATTTCAACTGACACTTTGACATCCTCCCGCTCTATTGAATTTACAACCATTCAATTGAGAAAATTTCCTTCCCATGCCACATGTCAAAACAAACATATGGAGGCTGCACCTTTTTTTTTCCTCTCTCTTGGGGCAGATGACTTTGCCCTCCCCCCAACAGATAGTTTCCAGGGATCCTGGCAAATTTACAAAATAAGGGGAATTGCCATGTGCCCCTCCTTTTCACACACAAGTAATCAATTAACAATCTTAGGTTTTGACATTAAAACAATAACCCCAAATAACTTAGTTAACAGTCTCACAAATTTTATGAATTATAACAAAACAATTTCAGCTAAAAATTCTCTTTCAATAAAGACAAAATTTGGAAATTTTATACTTTCTTAAATTACAATACTTAAAAGGAAATGTTACAAAACAGGATCATATAAAATGCCCCAACAGCCAAATTCATTCCTTTTTTCTCATTTCTCTGAAGACACAATTCATTTAACATTCTAGATGTTAAATCCCCCCATCACCCAACAAACCTGGTGGTTAGCCTTATAAAAAAGGAACCTAACAATCTTTAGCTTATATATAAAAAATTGCTTTTCCCTTCTCTCTTTGTCTCGACACTCAAATTTGGCCAGAATTAGAATGCAGAGTGAAAGAGAAATTATTATATTATTTTTCAAAGGTTTCAAAACCTTCTTACTTTCAAAAACCCTCTATTCATACTATGCAAATAAATTACACCTTCTTTAAGCTTTCTACATGTACTCCTCTCCCCTACAAGCTTAAACCTTCCTGACTTTCTAATGGACTTTGATTAAAGTCCTCTTTAAAACTGCACATATCTTATCACTTTCTAACTCGGACCTGACACTTCGAAAATATGTGCTTCCTTAAAATGGAGCAACATACAACCCAAAGGGGTTTTGGATGTGCTAGCCGAACCCCCCATTATCGCAGAGCACAGATACAAACAACAATAAAAGCCTGAGCTCAAACATGTCCTCCCAATGGAAGTCTGAGAAACTACCCTGGAGAAACTCGTCAATGTTCCAGTCTGACACCTGTCTTTCAGTATGAAACAGAGGTGGCTTCCGGCAGATGATCGTGAAACACAACCTCTTAAAAGCACAGTCTCTACACATATAAACAAATAGATCAAAACAACTAAGACAGAAACCAGGAATCAAGAACCAGATACGGGTGTGGTCCCGACATCTCCAGGTGCCCAGGAGATTGAGGCGCTAAGAGCTACTGCCGAGTCCGGCACACGTTCTCCACCAGGAAATAGAATATGCAGACACTTACCTCCGGAGGTTTACCAGGTCCAGGATCCACGGGGGCCGAAATGAGGTACAGTCGGAGTTGGGGAGGGAAGGTATTTTCAGTTCTGAATTTCGGGGCCCTGGAACATCTTCAGGGGCCGGCTCCCCTAAAAGTCAGAACAGAGCAATTCCCCCTTCCTGAAGCCGAAGTCCTCCCCAGGTGGTTCTCTGCAGTGACACAGTACGCTGCAATCTTGCTGGGGCCTCCAAATGTTGTACAGAGAAATCAGTGAGCGAGACCCAGACATAATTTGAAATGTGGATTTATTAGTGCACGGCTGCAAGGGGTACATACCCAAATCGAGCAGCCGGTGTATTCTTTCTGAACTTCAGGATTTACCTTGTCTGTAAGTTACGTCACTGAGAATCTTCTTAAAATATTTGGATTCTTGATGGTATCATTAGGCAGCCCCTTGTGAGGATGCTGATAGGATAAACTAGTGGCAATTGGAGGACTATTGGATCATGAATGCTGGAAGGGACAACTTTCTCCATTGTGGTCTTTCTCACATCCCTAACAAGGATGCTTTTTATGTTAGGAAGACAATCTTTAAATGCAAGGGTGTGTTTGGTTGTATCATCTGTTCATTGATTCATTCAACAACCATTTATAGTGAGCCTCATTTGTGCAGCAAACTGTTAGCCCTGATCCCAGCAGCATCTGCAGAGGCTCATTTCATTGGGCAGTATTTACGAATATCCTTTTCCCCTGTCCTGAGGATAGCTTACAGTATGGAAGCACATTCACATATTAGAAGTTTGTTTCTTCATTTTGATGAGAGAGGGAAAAAAAAAAAGAAAATAGCTCAGTGGCCAATTTTCAAATTAACACTGTCAAAGAAACTGATCTAGATAGTCTACATGTAGTGGGGCTTTGTGTGTGCCCAGATCACCGAAGACAAGATGTTCATGTGGGAGATGCCAGGGACCTGTTTCTAGGAGAAGACATTCTGTCTTCTTCTACCACATGGGTGGGAATGGCCACTTTCTTTCGTACAGTTGGAACTGGTTCCAACTTTAAAACTACCTGACTGGAACATTATCTTGTTCTCTCTTTCCAGTGGTCTCCAGGGTAGTGTTCACCCAGAGTACAGATACCATGTATTAAGCTGGATGGAGTGAAGGGTCATCTCACTTCCCCTTTCTCCTAGGCCCTGTGGCCCTGAGAAATCAACTCAAGGTTTTGGTCTTTTGTTTGTCATCTTCAGCTCTATGTGCAGGGAGCAGAGTCTTTAGACCCAGCTGCTCTTGAGTTATGGGGACCTCAGAGCCTTGATTCAATCTGGATGCTTTTGACAGCCCTATAGGGAAGCCCCAAGAAGCTGGGGTTCAAGGAGTAGAGCTTGGTCACCTTTGTTCTTGGGATGTGGTGGGACTAAATGCTATATAGGAACTGAGTTAAATTGTAAATCTAATCCTTCTCCACATACACTTAGCAGGTATAAAGGGGAAACTGATTATGGTCCCTAGGTTTCTGGAGGGTAGAGGAGGGAAAATGTTTGTTCTTGCCTTACTTTTAAAGAAAATATTCCTTTGTAAAAGCTAATCTGAAAGCCAAGTGGTTAAATGGAACTGGGGTGCTAGGGACCTCTAAAAGGGAACACAGTCAGTAAGGGCTTGAGCCAATGACAGAGACTAGACATTCTGTCCTCCAAAAATTATTTTTACTGCTTCAGACACTTGACACTTACTAGCTGTGTGACCATGGGCAAGTCACTTAACACTGATTACCTCACCAAAAAGCAAAACAAAATTCTTTTTAGACCTGAGGACACAGGAGGAGTGTGAAATATAATATAGCTGGCCTCCAGGAAGCAGGAGCCAGAGTAGTAACTGTATATGTATAATGGTTAAAACCATAAACAGGGTGGAGTTGTTTATAAATTATTATGATTGTTTGCCAGCTACGTGGGGTGAAAATCTGAACTTGCTAATTGGGTAGTTGGGGAAAAGTATTTCTAAACAAGGTTACACTAACAAGAAACTAGAGAAAATAGAACCTTTTAGTCAAGGGCCTTCAAGCTAGGGAGTTTAAAATGGGAGTTAGAGACAAAATAGAGTTAGTGCTGTTAATATTCCTAAATACCACCAAATCTCAGCACCTAGTGCACACATATGTTACCAGAGAACATTGGATACATAAGAATTTAATGATGATTTATATTCTTTTAGTACTTGATGATATGTGGTATTTTCTCCTCACAAAGACATCAACCCTTCCACACTTCGGCAGATGGTCTGAGGAGTTGCTCTGGCCAAAATAGTCATCAACTCATGGCTGCTAATCTAGTGATGCTTCTTTAAACTTCAGCTAATCATTAGTAGTGCTCATATTTGGAGTTTTTCCAGCTTGGTAATGCCGGCCAGACACTGGGCACTGTCGGCACTGTCTTTGAGAGCACGGGGTCAACTCCATGCTGTAATTTGACTCTGGAGGAGGAATGTATTGCAGGATGGTTTGCACAGGACATGAAAACAAGCAAATGAAGCAGAAGTAGTGTTTAATATTCTCAATTCGGATATGTTTAAGCTCTTAACTTTCAGCATTTTTTGAGTATATTTTTGGCTCCTTTGGGATCTAAATTTTAGAGGCCTAGGAAGAGCCAGGTATTAAAAATCTCTTTCAGCTTCAACACCTTTAGAAGGATTGTTTCTCCTCTGTATAAGCTCTTTGTCACTAACTTCTGCAGAAATGAGTGGATATTACTCCTTGTGGCTGATCTGTTGCCAGCTCTTTGAGGCCTAGTCGGGAGAACAAGAACTCTTGCACCATCTTTGTTCTTAAGCTGGGATCCATGAAATACTTTTAAGATCTTATTACTTATTTATTTTAAACAAATTATGTAAAAAACCCTTATTTTTTGATAACTGTATTTCAATATAATTAATTTCTTTTATAAACCTGTGTGTTTTCTTTTATGCATTTAAAAACATAATTCTGAGAAGGGGCCTATAAGTTAGACAGTGAGTCAACAAACATCTATTTTTTTTAATTCTTAAAAATTTTTTAAAAATTTATTTATTTTTAGTTTTCAACATTTACTTCTGCAAGATTTTGAGTTCCAGATTTTCTCCCCATCTCATCCCTTCCCCCACCCCAAGATGGCATGCATTCTGAATACCCCTTCCTCTAATCTGCCCTCCCTTCTATCTCTCCCCCCTTCTCTTATCCCTTTCCTGTTCTATTTTCCTGTAGGGCAGGATAGATTTCTATACCCCATTGCCTGTATTTCTTATTTCCCAGTTGTATGTGAAAACAATTTTTTTAATATGTGTTTTTAAAACTTTGGGTTCCAGATTTTCTCCCTTCCTCCCTCCCCACCCACCCTCATTGAAAAGACAAGCAACTCGATACAGGTTATACATGTGTAGTCATGCAAAACACTTCCACAGTAGTCATTCAACAAGCATCTATTAAGCACTTATGTGTGCCAGGACTATGCTAAGTACTGGCATCCAAAGAAAGAAGTTCACATCTTAATGAGAGAGACAATACTAGACTGTTAAAAGAATCCAGGAAAATGGTTAAGAATCCCTCCTCTAGATCCAAAGTCAATATAAGAAAGTGTAAAGGGAAGACTAGACAATGGAAATCTATTGGCCAGGCCCAGGAACATGTGCAGGGGGCTCTGTCTACTTTATAATAACACGGGAGGTTTAGTAAGCTTGCTTCTAGGAGTGGATGCACACTGCCCCTGATTCACAGCATGCACAGGCTGGCTAGCTGTCAGTTTTTTCCCATCTGCTTTTTACCTGGTGAAAAAAAAAAGTCTTTTAAATGGGCTACTGAGAGTGCACACAAAAGGCTCCAACAGAGAAACTCAATCACTGTTTTTCTTCCTTGGTAATGAGAAAGGCAAAAAACATTGCAAGTCTCTGGATGGGGAGACCTCCACTGAAAGACATCACATGCCTCTAGTACCAGCACCGCTGTTGCTTCTGTCCTTGTATGTTTTCTGTTTGCTGGTCTTAGGTGAATCAGTATTGGAGATGGAATGGAACAGACTTGATGTAGGAGCTAGCCCTGAGGAGTAACGTTCCTGACCCTTTCCCACAGTGGATTGATCCTGCAGCTGGGTCGCTGTGCCCTGTAAGCAGGGGCAACTTTTCCATCATCTATACCGCACTTGGGAATGACCTCAGGGATAGAAATGTTTTGTAGTTACCACTTTAAGCTTTATCTTATTCTTCCCAGGGCCTGCGGGGATGTGTTGAAGGGAGAGCATGCCCCCAGTTTTGGAGGCAGTTGTGTTTGCTATATCTTTTCAGTAAATATCCCTTTCTTATTAAAAATAATTAATGATATCAGTTGTATCTGGTGATATCTAGGAGATATCAGTGGGTTAAATGATATTAAATGAGTTGGCAGTAGACAAAGTCCCCTGCACATGTTCTCAGGAGTGGCCAATAGATTTCCATTGTCTTGTCCTCCTGTATTTCCTTGTGTTGACTTTTGATCTAGAGGAGAAATTCTTAAACATTTTTGTGTCATGGATTCCTTTGACAATCTGGTATTGTCTCTCCCATAGAAGTGAGCTCCTTGAGAACTAATCTCTGGTGATAACAGGAGAACATACGGGATGGGGAGGTGGTAAACCGTACAAGCTGGTATAAGAACCCCATGGCATCCAAGCATACCCCTAAGGGGGTGATATAAGAAGCCATATTTAGAGACTGAAAGTGCCACTGAACTTTGGTGAGGAAGTCCAGAATCTCAATGTAAAAATCAAGTAAGAAGGCACCGAAACCCTTTTCCTTCTAGATTTCTCAAAGAGAAATTTATTACTTCTCTTCAAAGTATAGGAATCATGATGATTTCATACTTAAATCTTCTAATTGTACATATTTTATTAATCATTTCAGGGTGAGCAAATGCCCAGTTGCAGTAAATGAGTATCTTATTTAAAATATTTTATTCATTCTTCACTATTCACTCTTCATACTAGCACAACTTAAAAGTTTTCAAATATTTTTATTTTTTGAAAAAAACGTAAAAATGTCCTTGGGGGAAAAAGAGAAAAATTGTTAATTCTCATCCCCTCTTCCCCATAGGCAATTGTATAACAATAACAACAACAATGTTAATAATGATAATAATAATAATAATAGCTAAAATTTATATGAAATTAACACATATTACATCATTTGGGCCCCCAGCAATAGTGTGAGATAGGTCACTCCATTTTGCAGATGAGGAAGCTGAGACTGTGAGAAGTTAGGTTAATTGAACTTGGTCAAACATCTAATAAGTGTCAGAGGGGAAATTTGAACTGAAGTTTACCTGAATCCAGTAAGCCACACTGACTGTCTTTATTCCTGACCCCAGTTTTCTTAAAGCTTCCTGGTGTCTTCCTGAAGTAATAAAGAGGGTATCCTTAGATTTGTTCCTTGTTAATGTTATGACACATTAACAACCTGCATTGATCATGGTGGCTTGTTGGCTGAAGGAAAAAAGGAAGAAGGCAAAAGTAGAGGATGAAAAGGAGAAAGGCAAGTGATGGTAACAGCAACAGCAGGAGGTAGAAAAACAAAGGTGAGTAGAAATGGCAGCATTGGAGGTCTCTGGTCAAAGATGGCTGGGCATCTATGGTGGAAAGGCAGTGGTGGCACATCTGGGTTGCCTGTGGGGCACCAAAGCAAGTATATGAGACTTGGGGAGCCTTGACAGGATCAACTTGCATCCAGATGTATACTTGTTACTGTGTTCAGAGCTATGATAATCAACCCTGCCCTTCTTAGAATTGGGAGTTTGTCCGGTTATTTCAGAAATCATTTTGAAACTATGCCCCAAGAGTTAACCTCCATTTTACTACTACTAGGCCTAGACACTAAATAAAGAAAGAGAAAAATACCTATGTCTACACACACACACACACACACACATATACATACATACATATATGTGTGTGTGTGTATATATATATTATATATATATTTTATATATATATATATATCAGTTTTTGTTTGGAAACTGAGAGGATACCCATCATTTGGGAAATGGCTGAACAAATTACGACATATGAATGTGATGGAATTCTATTGTGCTGTAAGAAACAATGAAAGATTTCATAGAAACCAGAGAAGGTTTGTATGAACTGCTGCAGAGTGAAGTAAGCAGAACCAGCAGAACAATTTATACTACAATCACAACCATAGCAAGTGAAAAACTCTGAAAGGCTTAAGAACTCTGAGCAACCCAAACATCAACAGATTCCAGAGGACCTATGAAGAACGCTGCCCATCTCTTTACAGAAAGGTGATGAGACACGTTTTTGGACGTGAAGAAATTCGTTTTGCTTGACAAAGCATATTTGCTAGAATTCTTTCCCTGTCCCCTTGGGAAAGGGCAATGGGAAGGAGAGAAAATAACCAAAAGCTGATAGTTTTGAAAAGGTAACAAGACTCCTGTTACATCAGAAATAACAGCTTAGGCTTCTCCTGAGAATGCATAAAAGCTGCCAGATTATTTCTGTTACTCAGTGTTCTGCCTGTCTGTCTTCCTCTATGTGTCTTGGTCTCTGTCTCTGTCTGTGTCGCTCTCTTTTTCTTTTTCTCTCTCTCTCCATGGTGTCACTGTAGAAGTTTCAGAGACTGCTCTCCTTGTAGCTGCATGATGTGATTTTATATAATAATAAAATTGTGCCTCTAATGGATGATACTAAATCCAATGTGAAGTTCTTTTTATTTCAACAATAATTATATCTCTCATAATATTTTGCTTTTCTTTTCTTGCCTTTATTTTGTTCTGCAAGGAAGTCTGGATTTATTATTAAAAATGCTATATGTGTAATGTTTTATAGGCTATGAAACACCTTAACGTATTCTGTCTCATTTAAACCTCATTGTAACTCTGTGAAGTAGGCAGAGCAGAGTAGGGATTGCCCCACTATGCAGATGAGGAAATCAAGGAACACAGAAGTCAAGGAGTTTGTCAAAGGTCACAGATTTACCAAATGGAAATCAGTATGTGAACTCAGGTGTCAGCTGGGTGCCCTTTCCACTATGCCATATAATTTTTATTTAATCAGTAATCAAATATCACCCCTGCAGTTTTTCTATACCACCTTCATTTCCTAAGTAACAGAGACCTCCCTCTCTTTGGATGTTAATCCTTAAACAATTCTGTTTTGACACGAGTCTATATGGTTGTTCTACTGGTTACAAATGTATCTAACTTTACTACCATCCACTTTACATTCTTCTATCTTGTTCACACAAAAAAAGAAAAACTTTACTAAGTACCTAAAATCAAGATGTAATGTCAAAGCATTCTTCCAATTTGCCAGCCCTATAAAAAAAAGTGGGATTATTTTGGTGTTACTTTTCTTGATGGCTGCCTGTTTTTTCCCCAAGTGGTCAAAATCATCCATTTAACCATCCTAGAATCTTTTTTTCCCCTTTAGGCAGTTGGGGTTAAGTCACTTGCCCAGGGTTACACAGCTAGTAAGTGTCAAGTGTTTGGTCTGAGGATAGATTTGAACTCAGTTCCTTCTGACTCCAGGCTGACTCTATTCACTGTGCCACCTAGCCGCCCTTAGCCATCCGAGAATCTTGCAAGGAATAAACCTTTTTAAAATTGCTCATTTGTAGATTCAGTTATTTAACTTTTTTATCTTTTTGAAAATAGGAAAGTTTCAAGTTTTTCAGGTCTACTGGAACTTTTCCAGTTATTTATGCTTTCTTAACGTGGAGAATGAAAGAGGTTACTCATATTAATTTAGTAACTACGTATTCAATTGATTTCAGCACCCTTAGATCAGAGGTTCTTAACCTGGGGTCTGTAAATTGTTTTTTAAAAAATATTTTGAGAATAATTTTTCAATATAATTTGTTTTCTTCATACTCATAATATTTTATTTTATATATCTAAAAAACATTATCCTGAGAAGGGTTCCATAGGCTTCACTAGACTGCCAAAGGGCTCTATAGGTTAAATACTCTAAATGTGATTCATTTAGGCCCCAACACTTGAGACTCATTTACTATAATATTAGTTTGTATTTAAATAGCAACTGAATCTTGGCATCTTCACTATGAATGAAATTAGAAGACAATATTAAGCTAAAGTTAAGTGGAAGGATAACTCACAGGTTTTTTATAGAGAAGTAAATTTAAAGGAAGTGGCAGGTTGTTTTTATTGTGTGTCCAAAGGCAACTGAAAACATCATATCATGAAACACTTAATCATCATGTGTTGTAGGGCTCATGATAGACATTTGCAAAAAAGACTGCCAATAAAATAATTGCTACCTATATGCCAACACATTTCCTAGGATGAGGAGGCAGAGAAACTCTATGAAGAATCTGACCCTCAAAATTAAATCAACATAGCTGTAAAACTTGATGAGTTCTATGCAAAGGTGGACATAGCTATGGATGGCAAAAAAAATAACCCCCAAATGTATACAGACATACATATATGTGTATTTTGTGAAATATATATATATATATATATATATATATGTATATATATATATACATATACACACACACACACACACACGTATGTATTTTCAGTGTCTCTCTATAGCAAAATATAGTTTACAAGATAGAAAAGAAAGAGGATAAAGAATTTTAGAGTATAGAGAAGTCATACTTACAGATCATAAATACTTTCTTCATGAAGAGAGTTGGGAAGCACTGAATCCTAAATAATGTCCTGAGAAATGAAACTGGCTCTATTTTAATACATGGGCAGCTAGGTGGTGCAGTGAATAGTGCACCTAGGCCTGGAGTCACAAAGACCTGAGTTCAAATCTGACTGCAGACACTTAGTAGCTGGGTGACCCTGAATGAGTCACTTAATCCTGTTTGCCTCAGTTTCCTCACTTGTAAAATGAGCTGGAGAAGGAAACATCAAACCACTCTGGTATCTTTGCCAAGAAAACCCCCTATGGGGTCATGAAGAGTTGGACAGGACTAAACAACTGAACACATATTTTAATATGAAGGAAACTACTGCTTATTGATGTGGGTCCTTTTGGAATTGGCTTTCTGTATACAGTCAGGCAATTGACTTGTTAAAGCAAAGATCAAAATCAATATCAGATTAAAAGAACAAACAAAAGAAGACAGTGTACAACTGGCAAAAAAAAGTGAGAAATGGGAAAAAACAACACATATTTACAAAGACTTTCACAATTTTTCTTTTTTGGTGGGCAATTGGGGTTAAGTGATTTGCCCAGGGTCATACAGCTAGTGAGTATCATGTGTCTGAGGATGGATTTGAACTCAGGTTCTCCTGACTCCAGGGCTGGTGCTCTATCCACTGCGTCACCTAGCTGCCCCAACTTTCACCATTTTTTAAGGTAGTTTGAGTGATAAAGGTTAATAACAATGATGAGAACAAACTTACTTAGAACTTGCATCAGTGAGCAAACGTTTGACCTCCTTGACAAATGTAGAAATATTGCAAAGAATGGAAAAATGTACAGTAGAGGATGGTGTAGGATTATAAGCAGTGTTCCCTAACAGAGCAGCAAGTAGTGGAGGGCAAAATCCATTTTCAGAAAGCTTGGCAACAAATTCAAGTAAGCCAGAAAGTCTGAAAGACATTTGAGGATAAAATTGGAAGGAGGGTAATTAACAGCTGAAAAACAGAAACTATCTGTAAAGGTTTCTGCCACAAATCTATTCCCTTTCCCCCATCAATGACAATGGAATCAATACCTTCTGATTTCAATACCATGATTTCTAATATGTGTTATCAGTAATTAGAAATGACACAATGGGAAAAAAAGGTAGGAAAAGCATCTAAAGTAGACCAACAGAGAGTCTGTGTTGGAGGCAACACAGTTTTGAGGATATTGAAGGAGAAGTCCTTAAGATATCTGAAAGAAAAAAGGAAATCAAATGCTTGGGAAAAAATCAGGGACCTTATTATTACGGATAAAGTCATTAAGAAAACACTAGTAGATGTTCCTGAATGGACCAATGATATCAAAGCCTGCATCCCATAGTTTCAAGTCAACCCAAGCACATGGGCTTTCCTCCTTCATATGTTTCCTTGCCAAGTTTCTGGGTATGGCATGTTCCTCCACAGAAGCTGAATATATTGGAAGAAAAGTGTTACCCAAGTTTATATATGGTTGTAATATATATTACTATTATTGCATTTGGTTTACTATATAAGTTCCTGTGATGTTGTTTCTTTTGCCTTATTGCTAAGTAAATGGGTATTCTTAAGAAAAAAAAGAAAAGAAAACACTAGTAACCTCTGACCATAGGGGCATATATGCCTCCTTTCTTGTCTTTAGGAGGGTGAACATAGAATATATGGAGAGAATCCTTGATAAAAGTATGAGAAGGGATTAGGCAGCCTTTACAATATGACATTTTCTGGCATAATGCACTTTACAATCACACAACTGACTGAAAAATTCAGGGAATTATGATCTCTCACTTTGACTATTTTGATAGCCTCCTACTTCATCTTTCTTCCTCCAGCCTCTTCCCATTCCCATATCTTTTGGAAAATAATTTTCTTAAAGGGCCAGTCTGACCATGTTATCCCTATACTCAACAACCACAACAACAGCAAAACTACCTTCAGTGGTTCCCTATTACCGCTAGGAGTGAGTATGAGCTACTCTCTCAGACATCTCTTTGTCAACCTATCCCCTTCTTACATTTCCCCTCTTCTTTCACATTCATGCCTCTCCTCCACATACTCTATATCCAGCCACACTGGACACATGATACTCCATTTCTTGACTCTCTCTCTCTCTATATATACACACACACATATATATATATATATATATGTGTCTGTATATATATGTATATATATATGTGTATGTATATATGTGTGTGTGTGTATATATATATACACACACATATATATGTGTATATATATGTGTGTGTGTGTATATCTATATATATATCTATATATATCTATGCCTTTGTCTCCTATGTCTGGAATGTCCTCCCTCCTTAACCTCTACGTCTTGGAGCCCCTGGCTTGGAGCTTAAGCACCACTTTCTACCTCAGGCCTGTTTTGATCTCTTTAGCTCCTCGTCCCTATCTATCCAAAGTTACTTTGCCTCTGTGTTGTATGCATTATATATGTATACATGTGTATACACACACACACATTTGCACACATATGCATATAAGCATTTATGTATGTGAGTGTGTATATCTATAAATACATACATATACATATACATATATGTGTGTGTGTGTGTATGTGTATGTATGTATGTGTGTTCTCTTCCCTGACAGAATATAAGCTCTTTGAGATGAGGATATGTTTTATTGTTGTCTTTGTATCACGAACGCTTAGCACTATACTCGGCACATAGTAGGGGCTTAATAAATTCTTATTGATTGAGATCCTATTGTGCATATTTTTTATTGTCTATAAAGATTTCATCAGTAGAACAAAACACTACCTTTAGGGCTTTGCTCCAATAAGGTGTTTCCCATTCATACGTCAAACTCACTCCCCCCCCCCCCCACAAGTGGGCTTGGAGTGTTCCTTGAAGCACAGCCCTGTGATGACATGGTATACATGGAGGAAGGTGTGAGAAGGCCATTAATTGGCTGAGAGACTGAGGAGAAAGGCAAAGAAAGAGATGAGTGAGAGGTAAGGTATGGACTTTGTGTGGTGGACAGGAGACCTCCCCCAGAGTCACAGCTTTGTGGGGGAAACTGGCATCCCAAAACATCCCTTGATTCCCAGTACCTATACCCCCAGAGGAATGCCAAGAGCAGACCTCTTGGGTAAGATTATTTTCCTTGGCTGAACTGAAATTTCATCTTGTTCTGGAGTTTCAGAGTTTTTTATTATCTATTCTACTTTGTATAACTTCCCTGACTACTATTTTACTACTTGATTTGACAAATGAGTTTGCTCAGTATCCATGATTGTCTTTTGTGTAATAAGTGTTTGGTGGGAGAGAAACTAAGCTGGATGAAAATAAACTGTTACCTTTCCAGTTTGGGACAGAACTACTTCCTGACTGGAACAACTATGGAAAATGGCTTTCGTGCTGGACCATACCTCTAGACTACAAATATTGAATATGTAGTAAATAGGTAATTGTAGTTCAATATTCTTCATTGAGATAAAAGAATGAAAAAGTGAATGTTTAGCCATAGCCATCCTCTTAGCCTGCCCAATCCCCAAGGTAGAAATCAGTCTCCCCAGAGATGAGGTGGGCCAGATCCCAGATATTTATTTATCAGTGCTAGTTGGGCCGTCCTAGATCCCTATGGTCCAGGCAGGTTCCCCACCCCCTGGTCTAATGTGTATATGTTTGGCATACGAGATTTGTTGAAAGATGTAAGAGATAACTTTGTTCAATGACTGATTTTTATGATCAAGTGAAATATAAAATAGGGAGGCATAGACCCACCACATGTGATCCACCTCTTGGGAGATTTTCAGCAGAATCAAAATGAAAGAAGGAATTCCTACAAATGGCAGATAACAATGTGTTAATTGCATCAAACCTGGAAATATTGTGGAGTCTCCTAAATGAGATCCTTAATTTCATGGAAGGTAGGGAGGATGGAAAGAAGAAAGGAAAGAAGGAAACAAACAAGCATTTATTAAATGCCTACTATGCTCCAGGCACTGTGATAAGTGTTTTACAATTATCTCATTTGATTCTCACAACAACCCTGGGAGGTAGGCACTATTGATCCCCTCATTTTACAGTGGGGGAAACTGAGGCAGAAAGTGGTTCCTCAGGGTCACTCGCCTAGTCAGTGTCTGAGGCAGCATTTGTATGCAGGTTTTCCTGACTCCAAGCCCAGAAATCTATCCAGTGGGTCACTGAACTGCTAAGATCACAAATTCCCCTGAAGTATTAGAGCAAAGAGAACGAGGAAAAGCCATGCTATAATAAGTACTGACTGTGTGATGGTGAGGCAGAGCTAACCTAGAGAAAGTAAATGCTTTAGAGCATTGGGGTTTATAAAGGGAGAAAGTCACTGAAGAAGACTGCAGTCCTGCCTTGTGCCAACACTGCAAGGAAGCTCTCTCAAAGTCACGCCAAAGTATTTGGACCTGAGGCTTGTTCATAGATAACTCAAGAAGGGTTAGACATTCATTCCTACAAGTGTAGTGAAGACTTAACTCCAGGACAGAATAGCAGAAAAGGTCAGACGGGACTCTAATTCTTTCTTTCTTTCATCAGAGGATGTGTTTTCCCAAAGGGAAAGGACTTAATTTAATCCAGGGTAAAGTTATTTAGAAAAGTGGAAACAACCACCCTAGTGCTAATCCCTAACCAGTCATAGTCCCACCATGATTCAAGTTGAAACTATGCCTACCAAGATGAAATTATTAATGGTCTTTTACAATAGACTTGGGGAAACAGAATAAATACCAAGTACTGGGAATGTTCTGGGAGAGATCTTGTTGTGAGAACCACCTAACTATGGTTATATTTAAGTAAGAACTGTTTGTGGTACTGAGAAGCTATGCCTCTTATCCTAATCTTAGAATTAAAGACCTTAGGGAAAACTTATTCAGTCAAATCAAGTCAGTAAGCATTTATTAAGTGCTTACAGTCACGATATTTAACTGAAAAATCTATTTTGTGATGGATGATAAAAAGAGTAGCTGGGAATACATTCAAATATGGCATCTTGAGTGAACTTCTTGAGTGAACATGGGCTTTAGTATGTAACATACTGGTTTATATTTACTCTTGCCATGCATTTTTTCTGATAGAAGATTGCCCCTTTCTGGTCCAAATAGAATATAAAACAGTTGAAAGAAGCCTAAAGTCTTCTTCCTCACCTAGCTCATTTCCATTGATTTGTCAGATTTATTTTATGTAGTTCATTGGGATCTACATATTTCTGAAAGAAATTGGAAAATACTTGCCTTGTATTATATATTAGTGTCTTCTATAGAAACATGGAAACTGAAGGGATTTCAAGAGGTCTCTTCTTTACCTTTTGAACATAGGCAAGCACTAAATCATGTAACATTGCTCTGTAGACTATTCTTTTTTATATAATATTTTATTTCCCCCTCAATTACATGTTAAACAATTTTTAAACTTTTTTTTCAAAGTTTTGAGTTCCAGATTCTATCTCTCCCTCCCTCCCTGAGATAGGAAGCAATCTAAGTTTACATATGCAATCATGTAAAATATGTCCATATTAGTCATTTTGTACAAGAAGACTAATGAAAAATTAAAAGAAGAAAGAAAGAGAGAGAGAGAGAGAGAGAGAGAGAGAGAGAGAGAGAGAGAGAGAGAGAGAGAGAGAGAGAGAGAGAGAAAGGAAGAAAGAAAATGAAAATAACATTCTTCAGTCTGTATTCAGTTCTGTATTTAGTTCTTCCTCTGGAGAAAGATAGTATGCTTCATCATGAGTTCTTTGGGATTGTCTTTGATCATTGTATTGCTGAGAATAACTAAGACATTCACAGTTCTTCATACAATATTGCTGTTACTGTTTACAACATTCTCCTGGTTCTGTTCACTTCACTTTGCATCAGTTCATATAAGTCTTTCCAGGTTTTTCTGAAATCATTCTATTTGTCATTTCTTTTAACAAAATTAATTTAACAAAAATAATATTCCATCAAAATCACATATCACGGCTTGTTTAGCCATTCCCCAATTGATGGGTATCCTCTCAATTTCCAATCATTAGTCACCACAGAAAAAGCTTCTATGAATATTTTTGTACAAATAGGTACTTTTCCCATTTTTATGACATCTGTAGAGAAGGAATAGAGATTCTACATTGGCTTTCGGTAACTGAAATTTTGCTGAAATGCTTGCCCTTATTGTGAGAGAATTTCTGGTTTCCAAATAATTATCTATCAATTTAAAAATATTAAGTTCTTACTATGATATTCCCTGGGTATATGAAGACAAAAATAAGAGAATTTACCATCAAGGAGCTTACATTCTAAGGAGGAGATATTATATACATACACACACACACACACATACACATATATACATATATGTGTATGTGTGTGTGTAAATATGAAGTGGGGAGGGAAGGGGGTACAAGAGGGCTCCAAAAGCTCTGGAACTATTTGAGGAAGAAGAAAGCTAACAACTGGTCAGATTCATGAAAGCTTCACTAAGTACTTGGTACCAAAGCTGATCCTTGAATGATGTTAAGTAATCTAAAGGAGAAAGATGAGAAGAGAATGTATTCTGGGTATTAGGAATAGCTTGAGAAGCTACGTGGAGGTGGGAGATGGTGGCTGGAGCATAGAGTGTATGATGGGTAACAGTGTGAAATAAGGCCGGCAATTTATTAAGCATGCTAATCGCAGTAGCTGTAAAGGGTCATAAAACTATATTTAATGCTTCAAAAACCACAGTAAAAGAAAGATGTACTTGTGACAGAAGACAGGAAATTTTCTGAAATTTCCTAGTTTACAATGAAATGTTTCATAGGTCCACAGGGCTTCTTGACATAGTATGGCATATTAAGGAAGCTGTCATTGGCATTCTTTGCTGGGCTTGGGTAAGACAGGATATTCCTGCCTTACTTTTTTTCTGTGAATTTCTTTACTTTTATATTTTTCTGTAACTTAATATTTTCTTTCATAGCAGTCTGCTGGATAAATAAACTTTTTTTAAAGGTAGTTTGGAACCAGTTTGTGGAAAACCATGAATGCTAGGATAAAGAGTTTGCATTTTATTTTAAAGGCAAGAAGGAATCTTATTAAAACTTTTTCAGTGGTTAAGTGACATGGGCAGACCTCTGCCATGGGAAGATTATTTTGGAAACTATGTAGATGGATTGGGAAGGCGAGAGATTGGACATAGAGACCAATTGGAAAGCTATTGTAATAGTCTAGGTGGTGACAGATGATGAGGACCTTAACCAAATTGTAATTGTGTGAGTAGGTAGAATGGATGGATGTGAGAGGTATTTTGGAGGCAGAATCTGCAAAAAAGACTTGGCAACTGATTGAAGATGTATTGGCTGTGAAGAAGTCAAAGATGAATCTGAGTTTTCAGACCTGAGTGACTGGGAGGATGATGGTGTTCTCAACATTAATAGGGAAGTTTGGAGGAGGAGTTGACTGAGCATAGCTAGTGGGGTAGGGGGGATGATCTGTTCAGTTTTAGATATGTTGAATTTGAGGTACAATCAAGATGTCCATGTGGAGATGTCCATTAGGTAGCTGAGGATGCAATAATGGAGTTCAGTAGCTATATTGGTGCTACAGATACAGATTTGGGAGTAATCTCTCCAGAGGTGATACTTGAATGAAAGAGTATAGAAGGAGAAAAGAAAAGGGCCCAAGAGAAGCTTTGGGGGACATACATGTTTAGGAGGAGGGCAAGGTATAATGATAGAATGCAAGTTTCTTGGGGGGAATATTATTTCATTTCAGTACAGAAGAAAGGAAGAGAATAAACATTTATTAAATTCCTAGCTTGTGCCACACATTTTGCGAAGCGCTTTACAAACATTATGTAATTTGATCCTCATAACAACCCTGAGATGTAGGTACTATTTTTGTTTCCATTTTACAGTTGAAGAAACAGAGGCAGACAGAAGTTTAAGTGACTCACCCAGGGTCACAAAGCTAGTGTTTGAAGCCAGATTGGAACTCAAGGTCTTCCTTACCCCAGGGCAACTAGGGAGTGCAGTGAATAAAGTGCCAGGCCAGAAATCAGGAATGCTTACCTTCATGAGTTCAAATCCAGACTCAGACATTACTAGTTGTGGTAAAGATACTGGAGTGCTTTGCCATTTTCTTGTCCAGCTCATTTTACAGATGAAGAAATTGAGGCAAACAGGGTTAAGTGATTTGCTCAAGTCACACAACTAGTAAGTGTCTGAGGTCAGATTTAAACTCAGGTCTTCCTGACTCTGTGTCCTGTGCTCTATCTATTACACCACCCAGCTGCCCGCTAAATTTGTACAGCTATCTCTTTTACTTTAATTATTATTAATACCTTTTGATAAGCAGAGTATTATAGTGAGGAATCAGATTAAAATGTAATTGGGAAATATTTAACAAAATAAATAAAAGGTCTATAAAACATGATAACACTACATTTTAAAACTAAGTAAATACTGCTGTTTATGCATGGCTCCTTATGTATGGATTAGTGGTCCCTGCTTCTATCTGGGTTTGATACCATTGGTGGCGTAGATGGAGAGCCGGTCTTGAAGCTAAGAAGACCCCAATTCAAGCTCTGCTTCTGATGGATACTAATTATGTGGCCCTGGGTAAGTTGCTTAACTCAAGCAATTCTCTCAGGCTGTACATTGCAGAGAAGATGCAGACCTGCATTGGGAGAAGGAGTTTCCTCATTTGGAAGTTCCATATACTAATGATATCACAGGTTCAGTTTCTATCTTATCTTTTGCTTACACATCCCCTAGATTTTCCAGTATATTTTATTCCCCTTCACTGTCAAAGAGCCATCCCTTATGACAAAGAATAAAAAATAGAGAAAAACCCAGTTCAATGTATCAAAGAAGATTGGCATATGCAGCATTCTACACCCATAGTCCCCCACTTCTATAAAGAAATAGGAGATGTGACTTCTCTCTTTAATTTGGGGCTGAGTTTGATTACTACAACTTCACTGTTTTTTTTTACATTGTCATAGTCATTGTGTTTATTGTTTTCCTGGTTCTGCTTACTTCATTTTGTATCAGTTCATCTATCTTCCCATGCTTCTCTGTATTCATAATAATAACAATATTCCACTAGACTCATATACTACAATTTGGTTACCCATACCCAAATCAATGGACATTGACTTTGTTTCTAGTCTTTTACTGCTACATTTGGCTTTTCTGTAGCTATTCATCACAGTTATTTCCAAAGGGTCGTACATATGAAGCATATACCAAGTATGGCTATAGAAGAGAATGCCCGGGTTGGGTTAGGGAAGGAAAGGAGTATAGCGGTAACATTTCTGTCTCATATGTTTATTCTAACATGAGAGGCAACTGGCTCTGTGTAGTATATTGTTGTTTGTCCTCTGTTCTCGAAAAGGTCCATAACATCAGGGAGGTAATGACATGGCATTCAAGTGAACTGGATTTAAATGAGGGAGGGCTGTGCAAAGTCACCAGACTTACTTTTTCCTCCAGAGCCATCTGGGTCTAGTGGCAAGATATAGATTAGAATGACTGGAGATGGCCCTGGATGCAGTGGGAGACCTAGGCCTTTTTAAGCTAAGGTCTTTAACAGGTCTCAGTTTGACTGAGACAACACCCATTTAGTGATCTAGGCTATGTAAGAAATGAGGCAGAGAATGGCCTCTTTTACCCAGGTAGGTTGGGACATTAGTAGCCGGTCATAGTGGAAACAAATAAAAAAAATCTCCTTCAGTTCAACTGAAAATATTAAGAAAGAATATTTCCTTCAATCTAAAACGCTTCCTAGACTTTTTCCTTTAGGAAAGTGGGTAGAGGCCCAAGAACAATAAGGATATAGAGCATTAGCTCTGGAGTAAGGAGAACTTAAGTTTAAGTTCTATTTCTGATATGTACTGGCTATATGACTTTGGGCAAATTAACTTCTCTGGACCCAAGCAACTCTTTAAGATTGAAATTTCAGAGAAGGGGCAAGTCTGCTTTGGTAAGAGGGAATTTTCTTACCAGAGGTTCCTTGTACCAATGAAATCACATGTTTCATCCCATCTCATGCCATTCTGAGCCTGAAGTGAAAACAGAGCCTCATGATAACCCAGTAGGAGAGTGGAAGGAATATGCTACTGGCCATTAGCCGGCAGGAAATGTCCAATCAAGAAACCATTTGTGCTCTTGGAAAGCAAATATCCCAAACAAATATGTAGATGATTGATGTGTAGTTTAAAAAGTCAACCTCTTTTACTCCCTTCCTTTCTTTCCCCACCAAAGCTGACTAAAATGAGTGTTTGACAGCCTATCTGTGGATTGTTAAAATATTCAAGTTTTCTACTGAGGACCACTCTGCACTCTGCACCCTCGAGGCAGTGATTCTCTAACCTCAGGGAGGAGGGGCTGGAGCTGCCGAGAAGAAGGGATCCCAGGGGTAGGAGGAGGAGCCGGAAGTGGGGAGCAGAGGGAATCAGTTTATAGTTTCTAAGAAGGCAGGACCCTTGGTAGTAAAAGTTTTATGGACCAGAAAACACATATTTTGGAAGGACTATGGTTGGGAAATGTTGGGCTGGGGTGCCCTTTTTGCAATCTTAGTTTCTCCTGGGCTGCTTAAGGATTACAGGATGCCCAAGAAGAAGAGTGCCCCACAAACAAAGAATTTCAACATTCTTTTCATTGTTACTGAAGCACTAACAGCTATTTTGGGCATTTGTGGAAAAAAAAAAGGATCCAGAAAGAAGCAATGTTACCCCAAAGCTAGGTTAGTTTGCCAGGGCCTTAATAACTTCTTTAGAGTTAGGTATGATCTTGAAGAAGCTATTAAATTCTGGTCATATTTGATCTTTTGATTACTATTCTCCCCCTTCCCAACCTACCAACCAGCCTATTGGACATATTGATTGACAGCCAGGTCTAAGTATGCTTTCTAAATTGGAGGACCAGAAATGATCATAAAAATGCTTTTTTTGGGAAAATAACAGGAAAAGAGGAAAACAACAAATACTTGAATTCTTTCCAGTGGATTTTGCTTGAGACCTTTCACTGACAACTCCAGCTTTTGCCTTGTAGTAAGTTTCTTTCCTATAGGTTCAGTTTAAGTTGTTGTTCTTGTTGTTTTAAAGCAATATGTGTGGTAGAGGGAACAGTGGGTCAAGAATCCCAAGCTATCCACTTTTGTTCCTTCTTGAACAGATTTGAACTTTCATGAGCTTATGTCCAGGGAACAAAGTGTTGTAATAAACCTCCCCCCAAGCTGACAACAACATGTTAGGGCACAGATGCTGTAGCAGCAGAACCAGGATCACTTTCTCAGAAAAGGGCTTGTTTCTGGATTTTTGTGGTCACTTTCTGAATTTTGCTTGTCTTCTCATGCCTCAGCTTGAGGGAGGTGGGCAGGGAAGGGCCATAGATACCAAATTATGATGCCTACTTAGATGTCCTGACTCCTTAAAGGGAAATGTTCAAAGTAGGGGCAAAGTTGATCTCTTAAGTATTTGCCGGCTCTCTGCCTCCAAGTAAATAAAACATTTTTTTTTTTTGGTCAGGATAACAAAATAATTCCATTAGTGCAAACAGTAGTGATTTATTTTGATTTTCATAGCTATTTACTTTACTTAGTAAGGAAATGCAGCTGAACTTACCTCTTTTTAAAGAAAACAAAGAGCAAAATTTTCCTTGGATGTAAAGCTATTTAACTTTAATGCCTCAATCCACTTTTATACAAATAAATGCTACTTAACTAGGGAAAAGCAAACAAGTAGTGCAAAGTCCTTTATTTATGGCTTCCCTGTCATCTCATCAGAATGTGATTTGGGGGGGGGAGAAAAATAAAATCCACGTGAATCTGAACTAAAGGAAAGGCAATTAGGATTAGGCTTGTTTTTCTTAGTGATTTATAGTCCAAGTGCTAGTGTAGAAAGGCTTTTAAACCAAAATGAGAATGATTAATATACCATCCACTCTGCTTTGCTAGATACAAGGCAGGCATCACTATGACCAATGTAGCTTCAATTTGTAGGAAAAGATGCTACCTTGATTGCACCAAACCTGAACTGGCCTGCTTTGGACAACTGTAAAGCCAAAACTTGCCCTTAGTTACACAGCAAGCTAATAACAGAGCTTGGACAAGGACTCAGGTCTTCTTACTCCAGCCTGATCCTCTTCCCTCTATGTCTTATGACATTTCTGCTAGGCATGGCAAAAATCACTCAAAGTCTTGAGCTTACTTTATAGTAACTCCAAGGAGAAAGTGAAGAGGCCTGTTATTCATTGAACTTTTCAATTCCTCATGGCGCCTTCATGACTTAAGTGCTATTCTACTCTTCTTGGGGAAGTTCTACCACAGCTCAGAGATCTGCAGGTCAAATTGCCCATCCTGTCTGAAAGAGGTAGGTGGTATTGTGTGTGTATATATGTATGTGTGTGTGTGTATTCTTCTATATATGACATGGTTTGGGATGTGAGTGTAATCCTTTCTTTCTGTTTCCAGGAGCTGTCCTATTGATTGATGTCCAACATTTGATGCCCTTGGGGGCCACAGAACAATTAAGGAAGTAATCTTTTTTTCCTTAAGGCAAATTGAGTCAATTAGCATTTATTAAGTACCTACTATGTTCCAGGCACTGTGCTAAGCTTGGGGGACACAAAGAAAAGCAAAAGCAGTCCCTGCTTTCCGGGAGCTCCCAGTCTAATGGAGGAGACGATATGCAGACAGCTGTGTATAACCAAATATATGCTGAATAAATTGGAGATAGTCTTCAAGGAAAGGCACTAGCATTAATGAAGATCAGGAAAGGCATGTTATAGAAGGTGAAATTTTAGCTGGAATCTGAAGGAAGACAGAGAAACAAGGAGATGAATGTGAGAAGGGAGACAATTCAGGCATGTGGGGGACAATCAGTAAAAATACATGGAGTGAGTCATGAGATGGAGTGTTTTGTATAAAGTATAGCAAAAAAGTCAGTGCCATTGGGTAAAAGATTACATAGAGGGGAATAAGATGTAAGAAGACTGGAAGAGTAGGAAGGAGCTAGTCTATGAAGTGCTTTAAAAGCCAGCAGGGGACTTTATAATTTATGTTAGAGGTAACAATGAACAATTGGAATTTATTGAGTAGGGGAACAACATGGCAAATCCTAAACTTTAAGAGGATCAATTTGACAGCTAAGTGGAGGAAGGATTGGAGTATGGGGAGAACCAAGGTGAGGAGACCGATCAGAAGGCTATTGCAATAATCCAGGTGTGAAGGGATAACAGCCTGCACCAGAACAGTGTCAGTGTTAGGTAGAGAATGGGGCCTCTATGAGAGATGTTAGGAAGGCAAACCCCCCTGTCTTCCAAGTCCTCCCTCTCACCTGCCAAACTGTCAAAAAAGAAAGAAAAGAAGGAAGAAAGAAAGAAAGAAAGAAAGAAAGAAAGAAAGAAAGAAAGAAAGAAAGAAAGAAAGAAAGAAAGAAAGATTTGCAAAACAAGTTTACACATTGGCCATATCTGAAAATGTGTATGTCATTATATGTACTTTAAGCCCATCATTTCTTAGTCAGGAGGTGAGGGGCCTGCTTCATCACTGGTCTTCTAGAATTGTGGTTGGTCATTGCGCTGACCAGAGTTCTCAGGTCTTTCAAAGTAGTTGTTCTAATTTTGAGATTATTGTATAAATTGTTCTGGTTCTTCTGACTTTACTATGCATCAAATAATACAAATCTTCCCAGATTTCTCTGACAAGGTCACTCATTATTTCTCATGATATAATATTCCATTATATTCACTTACCATTTAGCCATTTGCAGGGAACAATTACAATGACTCTAAGATCTCTTTTGTAGGTCATTACTGTTATCTTGGGAGCCTGTCATTGCTTAAGTATAGTTTAGATATTGGTTCCCTGTTGCATTACCTTATACTTGCCTTCATGAGGCTAATTTGCTATGTGGCTACATATTCTCACCACCAGTTTGTATCCTCATATCAAATCAAGAGCTTCAGGTTTGTTGTGAGGATCAAATGAGATAATATTTATAAACCTCCTTGCAAATGTTGAAGTGCTGTATAAATAATGCTAGCTTATTCTTAATTACTAATATTATTGGTGGGGCAGCTAGGTGGCACAGTGGATAGAGTGCTGGACCTGGAGTCAGGAAGACCTGAATTCAAATTTGGCCTCAGACATTTACTAGCTGTGTGACTCTGGGCAAGTCACTTAACTCTGTTTGCTGGAGAAAGAAAGGGCAAACCACTACAGTATCTTTGCCAAGAAAACTCCGAATGGGGTCACAAAGATTTGGAAATGACTGAAATGACTGAACAACAACAAAACTCATTTATTCATGGCCTCTGAGGTCCCTTTCCACTTTGGATCTGTGAATCTACTGTGATCCACTTCTATGTGTATGTATTGTGGACTAGGTAAAGCTGGGCTTTGAACACAACTGAAATGACTGAACAATAGCAACACATATTATTAGTATTAATAGTATTATAAGTATTAATCAATTAATAGTTTTATTTTTATTTATTTTTATTATTTATTAATAACAATAACAATAACAACCTCTCTCAGTCTCAGTTTCTTCTAGTGTAAAATAGGAATAATAATACCACTTACCTGGCAGAGTTGTTGTGAAGATCAAATGAGGTAATATTTGTGGAAAGCACTTAGCACAGTGCCTGGCATATAGTCTATATAAATGCTTGTTCCTTCTTACCCTCATTGTAGTAGCAGCATAGTGTAATGGAAGTGGCCCTAGATTTAAAGCCACAAGAACTAGCTGGCTTTGCATCCAAGCTCTGCTATTTATTTATTTGATGTGTGACTCTGAATACACCATCCAATTTTCCTAGGCTTCTGTTTCCATAAAGTGACACATTATCACCTTCCCTGGTAACCTGACAGGGTTACTCTGATGATTCAATGAGAAAATATGTGAGTAGAAATGACTTATCAGCTGTGAAGCCCTCTTAAAGGCACAGACCTGTTTGTTAGTGCCTCCAGCCAGAGGCATCGGGGTCGGAATCTTAAGCATGGTGGCACAGAATTGAAATATTGAAGAAGTGACTTGGAAGTGATGACAGTTGATCTGGGGCAACTTTGACCGGAGGGGTGTGTGTGTGTGTGTGTGTGTGTGTGTGTGTTTGGTTACTTATATGTGAATACTGGGAGGAGAGAAAAAATGAGGAGGAGGAAAAGAAAGAAAGAAGAACATTAGGAAAAGGAGGTGCTGGGTGTATTATGTGAAGGCAAAACAGTTTAAAGAGCTGAAAAGAGGTACTAATTCTCTGTATTTTGTTAAAACAAAAAATTCTTTCAGTATTTGGTTCATTGAGTTTAAAAAGGCATACTAATTTGATGACAGTTTGAGTTACTGGCTTTTGAAGGGACATTTTTTCTTTCCTTTTTCTTTAATTTTTCAATCAACAAATATTTATTTTCTCTTCCATCTCCCCAATTAATTTAGGAGAAAAAAAAAGAAAAAGAACCCTTTGAAGAAATAAAATAAATTTCATATCAGATATGTCAAAAAATGTGAGTCTGTCTCATTCTGCATATTAGTCCGTCATTTCCCAGTCAGGAGATATTAGGGATGGCCTGACACAGGCACCCTTTACTTCAAATTCAGGGTTGGGACAAAATGAGACACCTGCAAGCCATTGAACAATGAAAAAGAAAAGGAGGTTTATTTTCCCCTACACTGCAAGGATATCCAACAAGGATTCAGTGGTACTGATCTTCTCCAGAAACACTCCCCCCGTCTCTCTATGGAAACCCATGTTGTCAGTAGGAAAGGGCATGGTAACTTGAGTGGTCTTCAGAAATTCAGCAAGTTGGAGGAGGCCTGGCTCCAAGGATGCAGGAATCAATCAAGTTCTAGGGACAGCTTTGTTGACTTTTAGTGAAAATTATTCATTTTGGGGGGAAATAGGGGAACAAGAAGTGGGTGGCATTCTTCATAAGTCATTCTTTAGAATCATAGTTGATCATAGTCTTGCTCAGAGTTCTTGAGTCTTTCAAAGTTGTTTGTTTTTACAATATCGTTGTTATTTCATGAATCATTCTGGTTCTACTCACTTCACTCTGCATCAGTTCATACAAGTCTTCAAAGGTTTCTATGTACCCACCCTCCCCCTTTGCCATTTCTTATGGAACAATAGTATTCCATTACATTCATATCTCATAATTTGTTCAGCCATTATACAAGTAAGGGACACCCCTATAGTTTACAGTTTTTTGATATTACAAAAAGAGATGCTATAAATATTTTGTACATGAGAATCTGTTTCCTATTTTTTTGATCTTTTGGGGGTATAATAGAAGTATGAGTAAGTGTACGGTTTAGTGACTTTTGGGGGCATAATTCCAAATTGCTTTCTGAAATGGCCATACCAGTTCACAGCTCCTGCCAGTTTGTTGTGTCTGTTTCCCCACAGCCCTCCAACATGTTATTTTCCCATTTCATCATATTTGTCACAGAGGGGACACTTTCAAAGGTAACACTTTTGAGCATTCATGTAAGATATTCATTAGAAGTCTGATAATTGCTATCCTTGAGATGTTAATTTTCTTAAAAATAAAGGAGGAAAAAAGTACTTGAGGCAGAAGGAAAAAAAAATGTGTTTGCCTGAACTGAACCTCAATTGTTTGAAAAAGAGCTAACACTTTACTAAATATAAGTTGCATCATTCTTTGTTCACTGTTGAATTCCCATGAAAAGCTCTTACATTTCCACAGAGATGCTCATGGCTCTTTCCCATCCTATTTGGAGGCAAGATGATATTATGGAAAAAACAAGTTATGTTTGGGGTGTGGTTTCTGTGGTGGCACCTGGCCCTTATGTCTCAAAAAATAATCTTTATGGTTATGTCTACAAAAGACCAAAACATTTCAATGAAGAGTGAAAACTTAGTTTGGCCCACATCACAATGCCAAGCATAAATATAAACATCTGGATATTTAGAATCAATGCAGGCGTACTATCAGGGTGATATATTAAACTTTTTATACAGGTGTTTCACTTTATGTAGACAAAAGTACAATGCCCATGAAAGTGAATTATTTTAAGGAGGGCAGTAAGAAAATACCTTTAAGAGGAGAAGTAAACAACGTTTTGAAGAAGCATAGAAAAGTGGTTAGTCCCAGGGGACAGCAATAGTAAGAATATTAGTTGTTCAGCTCACAGTCAAACACTTTTGAGAACACAGTGTTTTAGTAATCTTCTTCCTAAGTGGTAATGTCTCATAATTTCTTTCTGGTCCCACTGCATGCATTTATTATTAGAATTAGTCTACAAGAAAAAAAAAACTCATTAAGCCTTCTCTTTACACTAAAGAAAAAGACCAGTGAGAACAAGAAGCATGACTTTAAATAGAAAATAGGTGGTTTAGGTTAGCAGCAATAGGAACACATAATGTCTGTGTATGATGCACCCAAAATGTAGTGGCTGAGCCACAGAATAAAGTAGGGGCATATTTAGGAACTGACAGTTCTAAAAAAAAGCACAAATACTGGAGAAGCCATGTGGCAACGTTCAATCTAGAGCCAGACACACTTGATCCATATAAGTGGCAGATGGTGTGACTATAGTGTAAATAGTGCAAAGGGATGAATTTGTATTCTCCTCTCCCTTCCCCCATATTTCCAACTCCCTCCTCCACCCCCAACCAGAGCTGAGCCGAAAGGATACAATTGGGATAATGATTGTATTTGTGATTTTGTGGATATAGGGAACACTGTGATGAGAAAACTCATCCTACCATGCAGGCCAGAACCCTCTCTGCTTTTAAGAGCTTTTAAATGACTTATTCAAGGTCACATGGCCAGTATGGATCAGAAGCAGGGCTTGACCTTGGGTTCTTCCTGGGTCTGCCATTGGCTCTCTACTATAATACACTGCCTCTCAAAGTCTTATCAAGCATCCATGAACTCCACTAAAGTCTTATTCTGATGACGGATGTGGAGGTGACCCAGGAACAATGAAGGCTATGGATAAGTGGACTGACTATAAGCTCTGGTAGGCAAAAGGAGTCTGCAGGAATGGATATTTTTGTCTGATATAGTTGTAACTAAATACCAAGAAGTTTTTCGTGAAAAAGGTTAACTGGTTTTTTTGGGCATGACAATCCATGAAATAGTAAATAAAGAATTAAAAAAATATATATTCATACATACACACGTTCATGCACATGCATATATTATATATATACATGCACACATGTACGCAATACATATACGCATACATGTGTATACATGTGTACATGTGTATATATGTATATATATATATATATATATATGTATTTACACACACACACAGGATATACAAATATAGCAATTGTGGAATGTTACAGGGCAGAAAGGTGCTGAAGATCATGGTTCTTAGACCATCAACAAACGTTAAGTTAATTGTTGGTACTCGTAATGTGCAATTTTTGCTTTGAGAATGAGATAATGTGTATTAGAAGAACTGAGTTACATCCCTGTTGACATTTTTTGCTATAAAGAATTTGCATCTAAATGTCAAGATGGGCCATAGGTTATCTTCTGAGTGGACAACAAAGGAATTAGTGAATTGATTTCATTTTTCACCCAAAGGCAACAAGAAATATAACTGATATATTTGGTCATCTTATTTGTAGTGTTAATGATGACCAAAAGTAATATGATTAATTTATATATATATATATATATATATATATATATATATATATATATATATATATATATATATATAAAATATATCTAATAAGTGAATATATAATGATTTATGTCTATAAAAATGAAGGTTTTATGTCGATACATGTGGCAGAAGATGAAGAAATGGAGAAGTTACATGAACTTGATAAAATCCTTCAAATTGGACCTGAGTTCAAGGCTTGCCACTGATACTTTCTGGCACGTATTACTCTAGTCAAGTAATTTAACTTCTCAGCAATCCAGGAAACCCCTGAAGACAAGTTACAGATGAGTTTCAGATCATGTTCCACATGAGAAGATGCTTAGATGGAAAGTTTCTGCAGTGGGAGTTTCCTATACTGAAGAAATCAGGGAATCTGGACCAAAAAGTAAAACAACTTTGATACTTGATGACTTCATTGAGAAAATAGGCACAGTGGAGGGCATTGAAAACTATGGTTCATATGCCCAAAGGGCTATAAAACTGTGCATACCCTTTGACCCAGCAAAGCCACATCTAGGTCTCTATCCCAAAGAGATCATAAAAATGCGGAAAGGACCCACATGTACATAAATGTTTATAGCAGCTCTTTTTGTGGTGGCCAAGAATTGGAAATTGAGGGGATGTTGATCAACTGGGACATGGCTGAACAAGGTGTGGTATGTGAATGGAACGGAATACTATTGCACTATAAGAATGATGAGCAGGCAGACTTCAGAAAAACCTGGAAAGACTTGTATGGATTGATGCTGAGTGAAGTGAACAGAATCAGGAGGACATGGTACATAGTAACAGCAACATTGTGCAATGACTGACTTTGATACAGACTTAGCTCTTCTCAGCAATGCAAGGATCTAGGACAATTCCAAAAGACTCATGATAGAAAATGCTATTCAAATCCAGAGAAAGAACTGTGGTGTCCGAATGCAGATCAAAGTATACCATTTGCTCTCTCTCTGTCTCTTTTTGTTTGTTTCTACTTTCTCATAGTTTCTCCCTTGGTTCTAGTTCTTATTTATAATGTGACTAACGTGAAAATATGTTTAACATGAATGTATATGTATAGCCTATATCAGATTGCATGCCATCTTGGGAAGGGGGAAAGGGAGAGAGGGGAGAAAGTTTGGAACTCAAAATCTTATGGAAGTGAATGTTGAAAACTAAAAATAAATAAATATTTTTTAAAAGAAAGAAAAATAAAAAGACTGAGGATGAAACAAAAAAAAGAAGTTTGTTGATGGCTTGTTCAATTTCTTTTTCTAAGATGGGGTTATTAAAGTATTCTATTTCTTCTTCATTTAATCTGGACAACTTATATTTTTGTAAATAGGCACCAGTTTTGCTTAGATTGTTATATTTATTGGCATTTAATTAGGCAAAATAGCTACTAATAGTTAACTTTAATTTCCTCTTCATTTGGTGGTGAATTTACCCCTTTCATTTTTAATACTGGTGATTTGGTTTTCTTCTTTTTAAAAATAAAATTATCAATAGTTTATCTATTTTATTGTTTTTTTTTTCATAAAACTAGCTTCTGGTTTTATTAGTTCAATGATTTTCTCATTTTCAATTTTCTTAATTTCCTATTTGATTTTTGGGATTTCCAATTTGGTGTTTAATTGGGGATTTTTAATTTGTTATTTTTCTATTTCGTTTTTGTTGTTGTTGTTACATGCCCAATTCATTGATCTGCTCTTTCTCTATTTTATTGATGTAAATGGTTAGACATATACATTTTCCCCTAAGTACTGATTTGGTTATATCTCATAAATTTTGGTATGTTGTCTCATTGTTGTCATTCTCTTTAATGAAAATATTTATGGTTTCTATAATTCATTTTTTGACCCACTCTTATTTAATTTTTAATTAATTTTTAATCAGTTGCTCCATGGCCCTTTATTGAATGTAATTTTTATTGCATTATGATCTGAAAAGGATGCATTTAATATTTCTTCTTTCTGCATTTGATTGTGAGGTGTTTATACTCTAATGCATGGTGAATTTTTGTGTAGGTGCTATGTACCACTGAAAAAAGATATATTTCTTTCAATTCCCATTCAATTTTCTCCAGAGGTCTATCATATCTAACTTTTCTAAAATTCTATTCACCTCCTTAACTTCTTTTTTGTTCATTTTTTGTTAGATCTATCTAGTTCTTACAGGGGAAAGTTGAGGTCCCCCCACTAGTATAGTTTTACTGTCTTTTCCTCCTGTAACTCATTCAACTTCTTTAAAATTTTGGATGCTATACTATTTGGTGTTTATATATTTACCATTGATATTACTTCATTGTCTGTGGTACCTTTTAGCAAGAGTTAATTTCCTTCTTTATCTCATTTAATTAGATCTATTTTTGTTTTTTGCTTTGTCTAAGATCATGATTGCTACCTCTGTTCTTTTTTTTTAAAATTTCAACTGAAGCATAATAGATTCTACTCCAGCCCCTTAACTTTACTCTGTATGTATCTCCCTGCTTCAAATGTGTTTCTTATCAAAAAACATTTTGTAGGATTACGTTTTTTAATCCATTCTATCTGCTTCTGTATTATTGGTAAGTTCATCCAATTCACATTCATGGTTATGATTATTAACTGTATTTCTCTCCATCCTATTTTCCTCCTGTTTATTCTTTTTCTCTCTCCTTTCACTTTGTTTCTCCTCACAAGCTTTTTGCTTCTGACCACTGCCTCCCCAAATCTGCCTTCATTCTATAAGTCCCCACCTTCTCTTCTCTCTCACACCTTTTATTTCCCTATAGGGTATGATAGATTTCTATATCCAACTGAGTGTGTATGCTATTCCTTCTTTGAGCCAATTCTCATGAGTGTAAAATTCAAGTGATGCCCAGCCTCCATCTTTCCTTCCACTGTAATAGGTCTTTCATGCCTCTTCATGTGAGATAATTTACCCCATTTTACTTCTCCCTGTCCTCTTCCCCAGTATGATCTTCTTTCTCATCCTTTAATTTTTTTTAGTGTAATCTTATCATAGTCAACTTATACCCATGCCCTCTTTCCATATATACTCCTTCTAACCATTCTAATAGTGATAATGTTCTTAAAAGTTACAAGTATCATCTTCCCATGTAGGACTGCAGTATTTTCTCTTTGATTTGAGAGCTTTGAAATTTAACTGTAATATTCCTGGGGGTTTTCATTTTGGCACCTTTCAAATGATGATCAGTGGATTCTTTTGATTTCTATTTTATCCTCTGGTTCTAGGATATCAAGGCAATTTTTTCATGATAATTTCTTGAAATATGATATCCAGACTCTTTCTTCTTCTTCTTCTTCTTTTTTTTTTTTGATTATGGCTTTAAGTAGTCCAATAATTTTAAAATTCTCTCTCCTATATCTATTTTCCAGGTCAGTTTTTTTCCAATGAGATATTTCACATTTTCTTCTACCTTTTCATTTTTTTGGTTTTGTTTTTATTGTTTTTTGGTGTCTCATGGAGTCATTGGCTTGACTTGCCCAATCTAATTTTTAAGGAACTGCTTTTTTCAGTGAACTTTTATTTCAGTGGATTTTTGTATCTCCTTTTTCATTTGGCCAATTCTACTTTTTAAGGAGTTGTTTTCTTCAGTAATTGTACATCATTTTCCATTTTTTTGGTGCTTTCTTTATCAAGCTGTTGACTCTTTGTTCATTATTCTCTTGCATCACTCTCCTATCTTTTCCAAATTTTTCTCCTACCTCTCATTTGATTTTAAAAAGCCTTTTTTAGTTCTTCCAGGAGTTTTTTTTTGGGGGGGATGGGTGGGGTGGGGCTGAGACCAATTCACATTTTTCTTTGAGGCTTCGCACATAGGCGTTTTGACATTTTTGTCCTCTTCTGAGTTTGTGTTTTGATCATCCCTGTAACCATAGTAACTTTCTATGATTTGTTGTTGTTGTTTTGCACATTTTACCCAGCTTTTCTCATAGCTTTTTTATTCAAGTTGGGCTCTGCTCCTGTTTTGAAGGGGGCTCCCCAATGTTCTTGTATAAGGCTACAAGGCTGCACCACTGGGCTGTGCCAGGGACCGTGGGACCTCACTGCTTTGCTGTGTTGGGGCCTAAAGGGCCTCGTTGCTGGCCTGTCCCAAGCATTGGGGTATCACTGCTGGCTTGCTGGGGCACAGCCTGCTGCTGGATTCCCAGACGCTGCTTGTGCTGGACTTCACTGCTCCTTTTCCCCAGTGAGATAGACCTTTCCTGCCAATCTTCTAAATTGTCTTGAGCGGGAAAATTGTTTCACCTGTTCTTTTGTTGATTCTGCTACTTGAAAATTTGTTTTGAGGTGTTATTTTGTTTTATAGTTGTTTGGAGTTGAATTTGGGAGTGTTCAGGTGAGTTCTTGCCTTACTCCACTATCTTGGCTCCACCCCCTTGAGATACTTATTTTTTTGACATGACCAATATAAGAATTTGTTTTGCTTGACTATGATTATCTGTTACAAACATTTTGGTTTTGTTTTTCTTTTTTAGTAGCAAGTGAGGGAGAGGTGGAAGGGAGAAAAAAAGAAATGCTTGATAATTGAAAAAAATTTAATTTAATTTAAAATATAAAAAATTCTTCAATTAAAAGCAAAAGAAAAAAAATTAGGGCATCTCCAGCATGATCTGTCAATTTTAAACTCTAAAAAATGAGAAATGACAAAAACAAAGTCATTGGCTCTTTTATTTTGTCTTAGGAAAGTTTATGCTAAATAGTTACCTTAATGAAGAGGCCAGAAGAGCTCAGAAATTATCTTGCCTGGCGAGCACCATATTCTTGCTAAATGGAGCACCAAGGAATCTGAGGGCAATACCATGGCATAGTCAAAGTTTCTTTCCAAAATAAAAGAGAAGGGAACTCATAAAAAAATTAAAGTAATGTCAATTTTTAAAGCATCAGAAAGCCAATGATGATAAAATGAGCCTGCAGAGATTTTTCAAGAGATTCAGGTAAATTAAAAGTTTCCCAAGACAGTTTGTTCATGAAATCAGGACAAGAAAAAGTCATAGAATAAACAAACATACAGAAATCATTAAAAATGACCTATTTTCCTCAGCAACAATAATGGAATCACCACATATAAATTCTACCACCTCTGTACCCAACATACTGTATTATGTAAAGAAATAATAATGGAACTTAAGAAGATGAAGTTGGTAAGAAATTCTGTACTACCAAATATATACAGAAAAAGATTCATTTCTAGAGACAGTGTAAGTTATTAATGTTTAAGGTATCTCTAGGAAAAGAAGACTCTGAAAGAATGGAAGAGATCATAAAAGGTGCTTTTGTCAACAAGTAATTAAGTCATTTAGTAATCATTGAATAAAGTAGCGTAACATAGGGGGAAAAGCTCTGCACTTGAAATCCCTTAGACGTGGCTTCAGATTACAGCACCAGCCCTAGCTGAAAGACAACAGCAAGTCATTTAACCTTTATGAACCTCATTTCCTAATCTATAAAATGAGGATATTAGTGCTTACACTGCGTATATCATGGGATCATTGTGAGAAAGAATTAATAAGCCTTTTGTGGTTGTTGTTGTTTAGTCATTTTTTAGTTGTGTCTGACTCTTTGTGACCGCATTTGAGGTATTTCTTGACAAAGTATTGAAGTGGTTTGCCATTTCCTTCTTTAGTTCATTTTACTGAGGAGGAAACTGAGGCAAACAAGGTTAAGTGACTTGCCCAGTGTCACAAAGCTATTAAATGTCTGAGGCTGGCTTTGAGTTTGGGTCTTCCAGACTCCAGGCCTGGCACTCTGTCTCCACTGTGCCATCTAGCTGTCATAAGTAGACCTTAGGGCACCACATAAACATTAATTATAGTTATTCTATATGCCTGATTCCTTATTTCTAGGACATATTTATGAAAATGAGCTATGGAATTTGAGAAGAGAGTAGCTTTATTGAAAAAAGTATTGACATCTTTTACTTTTACGTTACCTTCATTCATCAGAGAGAATATTTTTATGGTAATGGAACTGATCTAAAGGCATAAAAAATAAAATTGTCTATTGATTATTGCTCTTTAATATTAAAAAAAATTCTTACCTTGATTGAAAAATATGAAGCCTTGAAAACTCTTCTTAGACAAGGCATTACTCACAACTTAAAACGTATATTACAGACATATGGAATATAATACAAACCTCACTTATAACTTTAAATGTGAATGGATTAAAAAACCCAACAAAATAAAAAAGAGTGACATTTTGTAAGAAAAAAATCATACAACCTGTTGCTTATAAGGTACACACTTAATAAATAAGCACATTTAAAAAACAAAACTGAAGGAAGGGCAAAAGTTTACTATGCAGCAAGGGACTCCAAAAAAGCAGGACTTGAAATCATGCTACCTGAAAAGGGAAAGGAGGAATATTAACATCAATAGAGGAATACAGAATGCTGCCCTGTCTTTGGCTAACAGGACTTCAGCAAATTTTTGTAGTTTGGAACTTAGACCTTGACAGCACTGGAAAGAAGGAGGGGGACCAAGGCATAAAGTTACATTTTGTTAAAAGCTTATAGGTCAAGTGGCTAATGAAGACTTGCTGCTGACAGTGTGGTGGGTGGTAGGAGAGGAAGTGCTGAGTGAAGTTGAGTTAGGTATTAGTTCTTGGATTTTTTTTTTAACTTTTAGGTTCTTAATGTCCTAGACTTTGGAGATAGTTGAAGTTGTTTTGTCTTTGGTAGAAAATTTTTGTTATGGAGAGGTTTGAGAGGTTGTGAAGGGTGATGAAAATATCTGGTCATCTATTTTGTTGGTCATGTGAATTGGGAATCCTCTGTTAACATTATTCTAATTTTCCTGTACTACCTATGCTGAGCCTTGGTATGTTGCAAAGCTTCTTGAGAGCAATCTATAGCAATCTTTGAAAGAGATTGGACTAACCATGCTAGAAGAATGAAGCAGATTAGAAACATATATTTCCCAAATGTGACATACAGCTAGATAAGGCAGTCCACTAAATTAATTCATCAATGTGTTTCTTTTAGACAAATGGACAGTTAGCTCAGGACACAACTGAGTAGGAAGAAATTGATCTGGATCACATTTAGAAAATTGTGTGGTGCTTTCAATAATCCTGAACTGCTTATTGCCACAAAACCTATTGTGACCATCAATAATATCCTGATGTGATACAATGTGCCTACAAATTATGGAGCACTCTGGTTTCAGAAGAATTAAAATGACAAATAACACAAAGATGATTAGAAGGAAACACTGTATAAGTAGGTTGGTTTGTGTTACCAAAGACATTTCATATATATATATATATATATATATATATACATATATATATATATATATATATATATATATATATATATATACACATACAGAGAGAGAGAGAGAGAGAGAGAGAGAGAGAGAGAGAGAGAGAGAGAGAGAGAGAGAGAGAGATTTTAACTCAGGTCTACTTGATTCCAACCAAGTGCTTTCTCCACAGCACCACCAATTTCTTTCCCTTGTCTGAGATGTTGTAGAGGAGAGTCCTATCCAGATATAGGCTGGGCTAGATGGACCTGTCTGATATTATATGATATAGTTATTGGAAAAGATTTTTTGGGATAGTGAGTTTGGACTGAAGCAGATTTGCTGCATGAGGAGTTAGGTGATACTTAAGGAAAGAGGAAAATGCATTGAGTTAGTACTCTGATGGTGATGCTTTAGGAAGCACTATGAGAAACAATATGCTTGACTGGATTCCAGTGACATTGGGTTACATTCATGCTGCTGAGTAAAGCAGTTAGTTTGGGATATGTGACATTGTCAGTGTAGAGAGGGTGATAGCTGAGTCATGCTGGGATGTAGGCAGCATATTGTGGACCTAACTTCATAATTACCTCTATATAGGGTTGAATATTGGGCTAAATAGAGTAACATGATATTTAATATGAAGTTTCAAAGAAATGAAATGAATAATAATTCAACATTAAATTATATCTGCCATCACAGCATCCATATCAATTACCTTTTCATTTTTTTTCAAGTGTACTGTGTCTCTAAGTAAAGGGCAGTAAATTAGCAAGCTTTATTTTTGGTGAGAGAACACTTGTCATATCTAAGAGAAAAGGAGATTGACAAGGAAAGGGGAGAGGTTTTTTTTTTTTTAACAGTGCTTTTTTTGAGTGGCAAGATGAGGGCTTCAGATTTGATTTGAACTGTAGAACTTCAAGTCCGTGACAGGGAACCTACATTTATCGAGCCTTTTATTTGAAATTGCCAGTCACTGGGTAAACTTAATATTTTATGTAAGACTCATGGTCATAAACTTTCATGACCTTGTCATCATCATCATCACTAAAATAATGTACATTTACCTAGCTTTCATGAAAAAATGACAAAACTAAGGGGTTAGTAGCATTATCCTTATTTTATAGACACGAAAATTGAGGCTTGAAGAGAGTATATATATTTATACTATATTGGCATGCATCCTGCTATAATAGACATATCCATTAGCTTTCAAAATATATAATGAGAAATTTAATGCCATCAGAAATACAGTTTCAGAAAAAACCCTACAACAAAATACTATAATATTGGGTTCAGATAAATATAGAACAAGGTGGTTGGATTAATTCAGTCAAAAAATGACACTCTAAGAATGTAAGTTATTGATGAATTGCTGATCACTAATATACCCAGCATCATTGGATATAGTAGATACACAGAAAGATAGAGCACATGTGGCCAAGGTACAGTGGAGGAGGAGCAGCTCATGCTTCCAGTGTTGCAAGGGAGGCCTTTAGTGTCTGTGCAATTAGAGATGGAGTGGTATAATGAAAACAACTTCGACTTGAAGGATCTGGGTTCAGATACCACTGCTGACAATTACTGCCCATGTGATTTTAAACAAGTCACCTAACTTCTCTTGGCCTCAGTTTCTTCATCTGTAAAATGAGAGAATTAGACTACTTGCTTCAATCCCCTCATTGAGGTCCTTTATATTCTAGATAATGATGTAGCCCTTGCCTGCATTTAGATATTATCTTATTATCTGCATTGTTGGAGGAAGGTTCCATAGAGGCAGCATTTCTCTTCTTGTCCACCCCCCACCAAATAAAATCCTAGATCCTGAACCAAAAAAAAAATCAGTTTGCATTTTCAAGTTTCTTTGAAATATTACATTTGCCATTGGCTATATTTCATAGGAGAAGCTTCAGAAAAGTAGATTCAGATGTCAGCTGTGGAGAAATAGCTCAAATATGATTGAATTCTGTGTAAATAAACATATGTGGTTAACTGTAATTAAATTTGGAGTGATTATTTTTACATTTAAATAATTGTTAGTAGCCTTCTGCTACGTGCTGTGATACAAAGATTAGCTAAGACACCATTCCTGCTCTCATGAAGCTTACAGTTTGGTAGGAGGATAGTACACAACAGTGTTCTCAGCAAACCATCATCAACTAATGCTGAAGCCTTTGACCATTTACTTCAGGTTGAAGTCAATCCCTCTCTGGTTGAACTTCCAGCTGAAAAAGAGGTTTTGAATGCCATTAGGCTTCTCTGGTATGGCAAAGTATGTGGTGCTGATTCTGTTCCAGCTGAGGTTTACGAGGCAGGTGTCCACTGCTCATATAAAAGCTGACTGAAATCTTCTGGGTTATATGGAAAGAGGAGGTTATCCCTCAGGAGTTCAAAGATGCCATTGTCCATCTCTATAAAAATAAAGGAAATAGATTGTCCTGTGAAAATCATGGGGTGGGATGGTGGTGGTGATGGTGTCTCTCTCTTAGTCAATGTCAGCAAGATTCTTGCCACAGTCCTCCTTAATAGGCTGATCCTCCACGTGGAAGATGGTCACTTACCCCAGGGCTATTGTGGCTTCAGAAAGGGCCAAGGAATGGTTGATATACTGCCTCACAATTCCAGGAGAAATACCAGGAGCAGACAGAGATCTGTACACAGCATTCATCAATCTCACCATGGCCTTTGATATGGTTAGTTGTGAAGGCTTGTGGAAGATCATGGCAAAATTTGGTTGTCCTGAGAAGTTCATCAGTACTGTATGTCAGTGTCATAATGGCATGCTTGCACAGGGATAATGGACGATGCTCTCACACTTTCCCAGTCAATGGAGTGAAGAAGGATTGTGTGCTTGCTCCCATGCATGATGTTTTTAGAAATGTTGTCAGACACCTTTAGCGAGGATGAAAATTGCATTAAGGTCAGCTGCCACATTGAAGGTGAACCATTTGACCTGAAAAGGCTACAAGCTAAGACTAAAGTAAAAGGAGGGTTGGTGTATGATTTTTTTTTTGTTTGCTGATGATTGTGCCTTCAATGCAGCCTCTGAGGCTGAGATGCAACAGAGTATGGATTGATTCTCTGTCGCTTGTGATAATTTTGGCTTGATAATTAACACCAAGCAAACAGAGGTTCTCTACCAGCCAGTACTGTACCATCCATACATGGAAACACTGATTGTAGCAAATGGAGAAATTTTGAATGCTGTGGATAAGTTCACTTACCTTGGCAGTATGCTTTCCAGGGATGTATATATAGATGATGAGGTTGATGCATGCATTACCAAAGCTAGCTCAGTGTTTGGAAGTTCTGAAGGAAAGTGTGGGAGAGAAGAAAGCATTAGGCTGCTTACCAAACTGAAGGTCTATAGAGTTACTGTGCTGACTTCATTGTTGTATGCCTGTGAAACCTGGACATTCTAGCACCATACTAGGAACCTGAATTACTTCCATTTGAATTGTCTTAGGTAGATTCTGAAGATCACCTGGCAAGATAAGGTACTGGACACTGAGGTTCATTATTGAGCTAAATTTCCAAGCATTCAAACTCTATTGCAGAGAGTGCAACTCTGATGGGCTGAACATGTTGTTTGAATGCCAAACATATGTTTGCCTAAAAGACTATTGTATGGAGAACTCACACAAGGCAAGGGCTCACACAGAGATCAGAAGAAGTGACACAAGGACTCTCTTCAGGTCTCTCTGAAGAACTTTGTGAGACCTGAGAGATACTGGCACAGGACTACCCAGCATGGTGTGCCCACATCAAAGAAGACATTGTGTCCTATGAGCAAAGCAGAATTTTAGTAGTTCAAAAGACATGTGAGATGCACAAATTCCAACTGTTCACATGGACTATTTGTGCCTGACCTGTGGTAGAGACTTCCAAGCTGAGATTGGTCTGATCGAGCCACACTCAGATGTACTGCATATTGACCCCAACATAGTGATGTCATTTAGGTTCTTTTTTAGTACAAAGGACAGCAACCAACCAGTGTGCAATACAGATAATTAAGATACACATGTAATGAGGGGTCTGGTGCATGCATAGTCATCACTGGCTTATTTAGCTGATGTAACACCTCCACGTGGAAAGTGTTAAGTAATTTGCTTCTAAAGAATCATAAAGGGGCCATACAACTGTGCAAACCCTTTGACACAACAATACCACTAGTGTAGGTCTGTATACTAAAGAGATTAGAAAAAAGAAAAAGGACCCATATGTTAAAAAATATTTATAGCAGCTTTTTGTGGTGCAGAGAATTAGAAATTGAGAGAATGCTTATAAATTGGGGAATGGCTGAACAAGTTCTGATATATGATGGTGATAGAATATTATTATGCTATAAGAAATGATGAGTGGGGTGCTTTCAGAAAAACCTGGGAAGCAGAACCAGGAGAACAATGTACAATAGCAATACTGTACAATGATCAATTGTAAATCACTTAAAAGCTATTCCCAGCAATACAAAAATCCAGGAGAATTCTGAAGTACCTGTGATGAAACACGCTGTTTACCTCCAGAGAAAGAGCTGATGGGATCTAAATGTAGATTGAAACACAGTGTTATTTTACTTTCTTTTTGTTTCTTTCTTTTTTTTTTTTTGGCCTATGTTTCCATCACAACATGATTAAACGTATATAGTCTTTATCAAATCGTCTACCTTCTCAATGATGGGCAAGGGAAGGAAGAATGGGAGACAATTTAGAACCAAAAATTGTAAAAAATGGAGGTTAAAAATGTTTTTACATGTAATAGAGAAAAATAAAATATTCAATTTTTTAAAAAAGAATCATAATCATGTGAAGTGGAATGCTTAGAGAATGTTAAGTAAGTGTAGGCATTCTGTGACTGGTTTTGCTTGGCTCACTACATGGTGGGGAGGAGCCTTCTGTGACTGGCTGTGTAGTCAGAACTGTTGTCATCTTCAAAAAGGCTTGAGTCGGCTCGAGGTGCCTCTTTGCTCAGTTCACGTCTGGGGGAGCTCAATGACTCTCTCAGAGCTTCCTGTGAGAGACTAGGGGGTAAGAGAAATGTCCTTAGAGTCTTTTTCCCTCTAAGATCAAATGGCCCCAGGGAAACAGGCTTTGGTACTTGGTCTTATCATTCCATTTTCTGTTCTATATGAAGGGAACAGAGTCTCCAACCTTGATTGGGATATTAAGACACAGTAGTCTAGTGGCTGAGCACTAGATTCTAATAGTCAGAATCTAGGCAGGTTTTGCAGCCAGCTCCACTTTGATGACTTGGGGAACAAGGGAAAAGGGAGTGATTTTTCCAGATCCCAGCCCAGTAGAAATATTCATTTGGCAGTAATGCCACATCTGGGCATGAACTTTAGGAGAGGACCAATGCTATGCTGGGGAAAATGTACTTAGATTATTACTCTATCTTTGAAGCAAATATCTCTTTGTGAAAACTAATTGATATTAAGTGCTTTTCAACTGGGGTACTAGTCATAGGCCTCTGATACTGGGTTGGGGATCACAGCTGGTGGAACGAGAGAGGCTGTAGAAAAGAAAGATATCCCACTAATCCCTCAGGGTACCCTTGAATCCTGAGGGAGAGATGTAGCAGTCTTGGCTGTAGAAGAAAGGGTCCAGAGTACATATGCAATACACAATATTTCATGATAACTACATTGCAGAGTTGGAAAACAAGTTCTGCATAAGAGGATAGATCTTTGCCCACTGAAGACCTCAGAGAAGGCTCTCAAGAGAGGTGGCATTTTAGTTGAGCAACTGGATGTAAGAGACATCAAAGATGACTCCATGTTTAGGAATAGGCCAACGGTGACACGAGGAGACGATAGAGGCAGATTTGGAGGAATGGATGCTAAAGAGTACGAGGGCATCAGGGACAAATGAAGATTGCTTCACAGTTGTGCCTTATTCATGCTTACATAATCTTTTTTTTTTTTTTGTAAATAAAAGCTTTTAGTCTGCCAGCTCCATCTGCTGCCCTAATCAGCCTCTTTTTCTATTAAGTCTAACTTTCATCTCAATTGTCTTTGATCTCATCCCTGCTTGTTTCCTCCAGGATTTTACTCTTTCAATCATCTCTCCACTGGCTCTCTCCTTTTAGCCTACAAATAGCCTGTGGTTTCATCTACCTTATCCTGACCCTGCTGCCATCCTCTCTTTGCCTGCACATGGTAGCACACACTCACTGCTAAACCCTTTACCATCTCTCTCCTGTCCTCGTTCTCCCTGCTAAAACTCCTTTAGAGACAGGTTTTATCATTAAGGAAGAAAGACCTGGGTCTGAATCTTGAGTCAGGTACAAATCATGGGACCCTGAGGCAGTCAGTGTAACCTCTGGGAGTAGCACTTAATTCATAAGAAATAGCTACCCCAGGTGTAAAGTTCTCTATAATTCTACTTTCCCTAAGACTATTTTTCCATAGTTGATGAGCTATATAACCTATGTGTGACCCTAGGCAAGTCACTTAACCCCAATTGTCTAAAATAAAAGGGGACTAAAATGTTTGTACCTTTCATCCAGAGTTCCACTATTAGAACCCAAGAAAACAAAAGACATAAAGACAACAAAATACTCATATCAACATTTTTGTGGTAGTAAATTACTAGCAACAAAATAGGTGCCTATCAGAGAATAACTAAGCTAACTGGTAAATATAAGTGTCATGGACTATTATTGGACTTTAAGAAATAATGATATAAAGAATTCAAAGAAGCAAAAGAAAACTGTAATTATTGATGTGAGGTTAAGTAAGCAGAACCAGGAAATGGTTCTAATTCTCTATTTTTCCATAGTTCATGGGCTATATAACGTATGTGGCTTAATGGATAGCCAGAGGACACAATTATTTCAGAGCAAAGGCATTTAATTGAATGGCACAGAAGAAAAGTAGCAACAAAACATCTCTCTCAAGAACCTGCATGGCATAAATACACACAGCAACAGTATAAAGATACCCACATATGGAACATATATGGAGAGGCACATTTGTAGAAAGCACGCATAGCTGAGGCAAATGTGGGAGGGCCCTTCATCCTTTCATGCTCTGGTATAGAACTGCTGACATTTTCTAGTGTTGCCATCATGATGCTTCTTCTGGAGCCCTCTGACCTTGCCTCCACTGCTGGTTTGGCTACATAGCCTGTGATGTGTGGTGCTCTAATTCTCTCCTGATTGACAATAGTCTTTGCAGCCTCCAGGTTCTAGTTCAGCTGAAATCCTTGGGTAGGTTCCCGCCAGGCTCTCTCAGGAAAGAACTAAAATCTTTACCTGAGAACTAGCAGGAATACTCTCCGTGTCTGCTACCTTGGAATATTGCCTTTGAGTCTTGCCATCTGCTAAATGTTGGAAACACTGTTGCAGGCTCCAAATAGTCACCCTTCCAGCCTCTCTACACTTAAAACTGGGGCTCAGGAAGCAATGTACTTTAGTTCCCCTGTCAGGATTTGTCCAAGCACATGTTTGTTATGGCCATGTACTTCTGCCATGTGATATCGTTGTTAATGGGAGGCAGAGCAGGGAGAAAGAAAGGAATCCCCTCACCCCTTGCTGAAAGAGGTACAGGAGATCTTTTTGTTTGTTTGTTTGTTTTTGCTAGGCAATGCGGTTAAGTGACTTGCCCAGGGTCACACAGCTAGTAAGTGTTATGTGTAGGGGTTCAGATTTGAACTCACGTCCTCCTGACTCCAGGGCCAGTGCTCTATCCACTGCGCCACCCCAGTACAGGAGATCTTAGCATGGTGCCTGGCACATAGTGGGCACTTGAAAAATACTTGTTGACTAAACTTGAGAATCCTCAGAGCTTCCTCCAGAATGGACTCCTACCAGCTCACTCTTAAGCTGACTCTCTTGACTGATTTGGTCAGGATCATCTCCCATCCCGCCTTTTAAAACTCTTACTCTCTTTCTTTTGCCTAAATCAATAAATGAGTGAAAAAAAAAGAACACCAAAATAATCTGCTCCTGGGGCAAGTGCCAATTCTGATCTTTTCATATACAAACTTAATCGCTCAAAGTCTGTCTCCCTTAAAAATTACAAAAGGGCCACTCAAGTATGGCATGTTGTAATCTTGTCAGACAGAATGGGAGACTCAATGGATTAGTGATTCCTACATCAACACTCCTTCCATACATATTCACTTATAAATATATCCCTCCTCACTCTCCCTATCTGGAAAGAAATTCCTTCTTTAAAAAAAAAATTTTAAAATAGGGAATGATTTTCCTGGTTCTGCTTACTTAACCTCACATCAATAATTATAGCTTTCTTTTGCTTCTTTGAATTCTTTATATTATTTCTTAAGGTTCAATAATAGTCCATGACATTTATATTTACCAGTTAGCTTAGTTATTCTCTGATAGACACCTATTTTGTTGCTAGTAATTTACTACCATGAAAATGTTGATATGAGCATTTTGTTGTCTTTATGTTGTTTTGTTGTCTTTATGTCTTTTGTTTTCTTGGGTTATAATAGTGGAACTCTGGATGAAAGGGTACAAACATTTTAGTCCCTTTTTTTTTTAGACAATTGGGGTTAAGTGACTTGCCTAGGGTCACACAGCTAGTTTGGTCTGAGGCTGGATTTGAACTCAGGTCCTCCTGACTTCAGGGCCAGTGCTCTATCCACTGTACCACCTAGCTGCCCCTTAGTCACTTTTTTAAAAAAGCATAACTCTCTACTAGCTCTGTCACCCTGGGCAAGTCACTTAATCCCAATTACCTCAAAAAAAAAAAGAAAAAGAAAAAAGCACTAACTCCTGATTGCCTTTTAGAATAGCAATTCATAGCTCCAATAAAAGCAGTATTCTTTCAACATAGATTATCCCCATATTTTGTCATCTTTGCCAATTTGTTGGATGTGAGGTGAAATCTTACAGTTGTTTTGATTTACGTTTTTCTTATTGGTGATTTGGACCAATGTTTCATATGGTGGTAGTTGGTAGTTGGCACTTCTTTTGATAACTTTCATATAATTTGACTATTTATCCATTTAGAAATGGCTCTTGGCTTTGTATATTTTTGTTAGTTCCCTGTGTATATTGGCTATCAGACACTTATCAGAGATATTTGATGCAAGTATTTTTGCCCAATCAATAGCTTCACTTCTAATCCTTTGATGTATTGATTTTGTTTGTGCAAAAGATTTTCAAATTCATGTAATTAAAATAATTTATTTTATCTTTTGGGATTTCCTGTTTCTTGTTTGATTAATAATTTTCCCCAAGCCAAAATTGTAAAAGATACTTGATCTTATTGTCTTCTATTTTTTTTTTAGGGTGCAACATTTTATATTAAGGTAAGTTATCAATTTTGAATAATGGAATATGCTTTCCAGTCTTCCATCAGTTCTGGTCAAATGGGGGTTCTCTAAGTCATATTCTCAGATTCATTGAACACCATGCTATTGAGTTTGATTGTTTCTTGCCTATTTTGTCCATTCCACTGAACTACTTTTCTCATTTTTAACTAGTATGAAATAGTTCTTACAATTGCTGCCTTATTAAATTGTAATTTGAAATCTGGAAATTTTATTCCCATTTCATTCTTTCTTGTTAAGATAGTCTCCCTTGAAATGCTAGAATTTCTTTTCCTCCAAATGAATTTTAATTATTTTGTCGAATTTTCATCCCCAGTGTAGTTTGTGTGGCATCGTTCTAAGGCAATACATTTATTTAGGGAGCATTATGGTTTTTATTATATTAGTGTACTTCAGATATGAACAATGAATATTTTTACAATTATTTGTTATTCTTTATTTTTTTAATTAATTAATTAATTCAAAGAATGAATCACAGATTCATAATCCAGTGGAGATGCCTTCGTGTATGGGCTGGACTAAATAGCTGCTGAAGTCCCTACAACTCTCATATTTTGTGATTCCATGAGGTAAAAGGGATCTTCAATGTCATTTTGTCCACCCCCATCATTTTAGAGTTGAGGAAACTGAGGCCCAGAAAGGCTGAGTTATTTGGCTCAGATCATACAGGAAGTAAGTGCTGGGATCAGGATACGTACTCAGTCTGTGTCCTCTGGCTCCAGATTCTGTGCTTTCCCCCTTTAAATCCACTTGGCCTCCCCATTTTTGCCAACCTAAAAATGCACGACCTTCACATTTTCTCTACTTTACCCATATATCAGGATTGTTGGATGTTTGATTTTTCTGCCCCAAACTATTCCATCTTCATGCTCTTATGATCTCTGAAAATCCTTTCTCTAACAACAACTATTGTGCTTCATTCTCTTTCTGCCTCATCCCTTCTAAATCCATTTTCTCTTCTTACCATGGCCACCATTCCTTTGACTCTTCCTTCTTCTCTAATCCCTCTTTGTTCTTCTGGACTGACTTCTCTGCTCACTGTCTTAATCCTAGCACTGGCTAGTCAAGTTACATACTGTTAGCTGTCCTAGACATCATTGCCTCATGTCCTTTTGCCAGTCACAACTTGGTGAACCCCAGCCCCACATTGTCCCCACCATCTACTTTCTTTGCTTTTAGTCATATTCTGATGAGTGCTACTGGAGGAAAGTCACACAATTGTGCCAGCTGGATTCATTACAACTTTTTAATTTGGTCTTAGCTAGGTCCTCTTTACTACAAAGTTATATTTTTATTTTTCCCTGATTAGCCCTCTATCACACCCTTAAAGCTTTGCTTCTCTCCTCATCCTTCCCACATTGCCATCTCCTTCTCAATCACTTTCATCACTGAAGAGTCCATCCATCACGTTCTCCCTTTTCTCTTACGCTTCATACCTTGAAATATCTCTTCATAATCCACTTGCATTCTTTTTTCCTTTTCTAGTATTGAGGGAAAAGGTGGGCCTTCCTGATAAGGTTAACCTCTCCACTCTTGCTCTTGATCCCATTCCCTCCTGTCTCTTCTTGAAACGTGCTTCTTTGATCATCTTCATTGTTCTGCTATATTCAGTATTTCTTTATGTGCTGGCTCCATAAAGAGCTGGATATGTACAAGTCTCTTCTATCTTCAAAAAGATTTACTTGACCCTGAAATGTCTTCTAGCCATCATACGATACCTTTTTTTCCTTTCATAGTCAAACTCCTCAAACAGGGTTGCCTCCTCTTATTGCTGAATTTCCTAATCCCTTATTCACATTTTTAATCTCTTGCCATCTGGCTTCCAATCCCACAATTCAACTAAAATTGTTTTCTTCAAGATTGCCAATTGTCTCCTAACAAGTAAGCCAATAACATTTTCTTATTCTTCACTCTTCTTGACATTTTTTATAGTTTTTGACAATGTTGGTCACCCCATTCTCTTCACCCTTGGATTCTGTGACTGCTTCTTCCTTGGTTCATTTCCTGCCTGTTTAAACCTTACTTGTCAGTCTCCTTCACTGGATCACCTTTTTTTCTCCCAGCAACTAATGTGGGTATTTCTAAATGCTCTAATCCTGAGCCTTCTTCTATTCTCTTCTTACTCTCACTTCCATTTGAATTGTCTTAGGAAGATTCTGAAGATCACCTGGCAAGTGAGGTACTGGACACTGAAGTTCTTTCTCCAGCTAAACTGCCAAGCATTCAAACTCTACTGCAGAGAGCGCATTGTCTGGCCACATTGTCTGAATATTAAACATACATTTGCCTAAAAGACTGTTTCATGGAGAACTCACTCAAGGGAAGTGACCACATGGAGGTCAGAAGAAGCGATACAAGGACACTGAAGATCTCACTGAAGAACTTTGAAATTGACTGCATGACATGAGAGACTCTGGAAAAAGACTGCCCAGTATGGCATCCTTTGATGCCTGCATCAAAGATAGTGCTGTGCTGTATGAGTGAAGCAGAATTGCAGTAGCTCAAGAGAAATGTGAAATGTGCAAATTCAGAGATTTCTCCATTCCAAATGTTCATATGGACTTTTTGTGCCTGACCTGTGGTGGAACCTTCCAAGCTCATATTGGTTTGATCAGCTGTGGTCAGACACAGTGTATCTTAAGTCCAACATAGTGATGTCATTTTGGTCCTCTTCAAGAACAAAGGACAACAACCAACCAACCAATCCTACCCTCTATTCCTTGATTACCTCATCAGCGACAACAGGTTTAATTACTATATTTATACAGATAACTCCTAGATCTATATATATATATATATACAACTCTAATCTCATTTCTAAACTTCAGTCCTGTATTACCAGTTGACTGATGGACTTCTCTGTCTGTATGTCTCATATATATCTCAAGATCAATATATACAAAACGGAATTCATTATCTTTTCCTCAAATTCTTCTCCTCAGGTTTGCAACTTTAGACACATCCTTGATTCTTTTTTCTCCCTCAATTTCTTTCTTTCTTTTTTCAAACAAGAAAGTAGTGAAGATTTATTATACAGGCATGCTACACTTAAGCCACAAAGAAAACATTCAGTCTGGAATGACAAAAGTCCCATGGCACAAAATCAAGAGGCAGGTAGATGGAATTTGCATTAAATGATGGCATGTCCTTTTGTCAGGGAGGTGTTCAGATGATGGAAGAGTCCTTATCAGATGGAGATAGAGCTAGTAGAGTCCTTTGTAAGGTGGGGTGATGTCTCCCAAAGGTTTCTGCCTTCCTGAGAATGTCACCAAGGGTCATTCCATCTCTGCTTCTGTGGTTTCTGTGGTCAGCACAGTTTGGTTACTTGGATCTCTGCCTCATCTTTCTCCCTTGCATTTCAGCCTACGCATTAGCTTCTTCCTCTACTTGGCTCTCATGGTGCAATGGAAGTCGACAAGATGGTGCTAAGAAGAAGAGCTCTCTCAATTTCTATGTCTGTTCACCTGCTACCTCTTGTCAGTTCTAATGCATGTTTTGTATGCATATAAACAACTCTTCTTTTCACATGGATTATTGCTATAGCCTCCTAGTTGGCTTTCTTGCTCCCCAGTCTCTTTCCTCTCTAATTCCTCTTTTACAGAACTATTTAAATGATAATCCAAATCCGGAGGTCTGACATGTCACTCCTCTCCATTAAAAAAATCTTCCATAACTCCCTATTATCTCCTAGATAAATTACAAAATTCTCACCTTGGTATTTAAAACTCTCTTCAGTCTTGTTTTCCACTACCTTTCCTATTTATCCTTTCCACACACTCTTCATTTCTATCAAACTGGCCTGCCAGCTTTTTTCCATAATTAACATTCCGTCTCCTTGTCTGTCTTTGCATAAATAGCCTCTCATGTTGTTGTTGTTGGGTTTTTTTGTTTGTTTTTTTTGTTTGTTTTTTTGCCTAGAGAGCTAGGCAACACAGTGTATAGCATATTGAGCCAAGAGTCAGAAAATTTCAAATCTGATCTCAGACATTTACTAGCTGTGATATCTTGGGCAAGTCACTTGACCTCTGTCTGTTTCAGTTTCCTCTACTATAAAACAGAGATAATAAGAGCACCTACATTCCCAAGGGTTACTGTGAGAATCAAATTATACATTTGTAAAGTGCTTAGCACATAATAGATCCTTATTAAGTGCTTAATTTTTTCCTTGCTTTTACATCCAGTGCTTAGCATAGTGCCTTGCATATAATAGATCTTTAAACAATAATTGTTGAATTAAATTGAAACAGGAATCAAAAAGAACATAAACAAAAACAACAACCAGCTTCAAATTGGGAGTTTAAGACCATTCACTGGATTCCCTTTTCACTTTCTTCCAAATTTCCTTTTGTTGCTAACTACAGACAGCTATTTAAAGAAAAATCTTCCTTGTTTACCCAGCCTTTTTTGTTTTTAAGATTCGTTTTTTAGGCTGATTTATGACTGGAGTTTGATATTGCAGTTTATCTCCATAGAAACAATCAAGATCATACAAACAGCAGTTCTGAGATGTCACTCAATAAATAGGGGAAAAAAAGGCTAGATAAGGTTTTCATTTACACAGTGATCTTGGATGATTAGCAGTGATGAGAAAGGAAGTTTTAAAAAATATAGCTCTATTAAAGACAGATTCAGATAAAAATACTTAATTTGGACTCTAGCATTTGAATTAGAGAAGCAATTATGCAATTGTTGCTTTTCAGAAAGATTGTTTGTCCCTCTTTGCCCTAAATAATATGATGTGATAGAAAGAGAACTGGACCAAGAGTCAGGGCACATGAGTGCTAGTCCTTGCTGCTAGGAATGAGCTATGTAGTTTGGGGTTATTTATTTGACCTCTTTGGGTTTCTGTTTCCTCCTTTAAGGAAGCTGGATCCAATCTCTAGGTCTAAATTTTATAATCATATGAATTAGTAGGACAGGTAGCTCCAGCTTACAAATATAGAAACCAAGAAACGGAGAGATTAAATGACTCACTTATGGCCACATTTGAGTTATTAGCAGATTCAGGTCTAGAGTTCAACTCCTAGTCAAGAATTTTTTTTTCCACTGGACCATGAGTGCATCTAGAAACTATACTCTTAATAAAACTTAACATTTATTTTTTCTATGAGGAAGTCTTTTCTGACCTGTTTCTCCCTGGTATTCCATTAAACCCTTAGTACCACTATGCATCTCATAGGACTATAGCTATACTGAACTTTACATCAAAGAAATGCTCTTGAAAAATAATCTCATCACATTTTTATGAATTGTATCATGTTTTCTAAATAACTGAGACAGTCATTTAAGAGGTATTTTATCACTGAAGCTTTTTGCACAGGAATATGACTTAATTAGACCTGTGAATATGGAATATCAATTTGCCAGCTGTGTGAAGGATTGATTGGAGAAGGTAAAGAGTTGAGGAAGGGAAAGGAAAGAGGTAAAGAGTGTGTGAGTAGTAATAAGGAGATGGAGAGAGAGAATTAACAAAACTTGGTAATTGATTGGATATTATGTGGGACAGCAACCCTAACCCAAATTAAACTCAGAGACTTCTCAAGGTGGAAAGCAAAGGTTACCTTTATTACAATCTCGTGAAAAAGCGTCTGCTCCTCTGGTGCATGCAGGAGAGAGGGCCGGCTCCCAAAAGGAAATGGGATTATATACCCTAATGCAAACAAATCCCCATCCACCACTATCCCTTATTCCCATTGACTGGGGAGATGGGCTTACATTCTAGGCGGGAAATAGTTTCTTCCTATCCCCTTAACTGGGAGGTGGGCTTACATTCTAGGCGAGAAAATTCAAAGACAAGGAAACAGGGTATAGCCAATCCAAGCATACACGTCCTTATTTAGTAAACCTAATGCTGACGTATCAGGAGGGGGTTTAGGGCCGAATTCCCAAGAGTTAGGTAATTCCTAGGAAACCAAAATCCACTGCCATCTCCCCTCCCCAACCCCCTTCTCCCTTATCCCGGAGACAAGAAAAGAGGCAGGGAGCTAAGGGCAAATAGAATAGTAGATTGGGAGAATGCTGAGAGCATTATATATTTGGATTTCCGCAAGACTTTGAATAAATTTTCTAAAAATAACCAAGAAGGAAAAATAAGGAAACATGGATTAGATTTTTGTCATTTTGGTGAGCCTGGAAGTATTTAGCTGACTGAACTCAAAAGTGTCGATTAATAGACTGAGTTCAGCCTAGAAGTAAGTCTTCAGAGGAGTATTACAAGTCTCTGAGCTTAGATAAAAATACCTGGCTTTTTAAAAGCAATGACTTAGATGAAAGCTGAGAAGGCATACTCAAAAATTTAAAGTATGGTGTCAGAGTGAGAAAGTAGGATGACTGTTCCTCTGCCCTGGTTGTGCCCAATCTGTAGTGCTGTGTGTGGACCTAGATGTCACATTTTTAGAATAGACATTGACAAACTGGAATGTGTCTAAGGGAGAATAATCAAGGGTTATGAGATAACTTGAAATCATGATGTGACAAGAATAATATCCTAAGGAACCAAGAGTAACCATCCTAAGGTATGCAGGTCAGGCTAGTTTTTCCTTACTGGGTATAGAAACTGTCCTTAAGATTTAATTGGCTCTGGGGATTAAGACTTGGGCCATTGACGTGGCTTCCTTGTCACCTGAGGACAAAAACCAAAACAAAACAAACCACAAGGAGTTTCAGCTGCTCTCTGATGCTTGACCACCATGAGCAAACCCCCAGTAATAAAATAAAGAAAGCCATCATCTCTTCATAGGCTAGAATTTTTAGCTTAATGCTAGGAGCAGTCACCTATAAATCAGTGGAAACATCCTTGACAATTTAGGAATTGGGGAGTCATTGAAATGCTTTAATGGGAGGCATTTCCTGGTTTTGCCTTGGTGTTACTAAGCACTGCCTGATATAAAATGACTTGGCTCTCATGGGCCCAGATAAGGAAGGTCAGTAAGCACAACCAAAGACCAAAACTCTCAGTAAAATGTCATTAATTGAGACAACTAATTTGGAATGTGATCATCTGTTCAGCAACTAGGCTGAAGTTTCCATTTGTAGTCTTTATGAAGGAAGGATTTACTAAGCAAATTAGTGTAAGATGAGATTTCTGGGAGGGAATGATCAAGCTATTTAAGAGGATAAAAAGGTTTTAAGGACTGTGGATGCAATCATCTACATATAAATAATTAATATTCATTAAATAAGGCAGGTCTCCTAAGAACTTCTGCGTAAGATTTGTTTAGCAAAGTTCAAGTTACTGGCTATACTTGAGCCTAACAAAATTGCATCTCTTTTTAAAATTTAATTCATTCTGACTTCTCATGAACTCAGACTGATCTCTTCCCCTCTCAGTTATTACAGGATATGCTGCATAAAATATTCAATACTATGCAATTACTATAGTGTAGAACAGTATATGATAAAAATCAATCTACAAGGATTTATTAAGTGGCTACTGTGTGCCAGGTGTTAGGCTATATGCTGGGGATATAAATACAAAGAACGAAACATTCTTAACTAAAAGAGGTAGGAAATGCTATGTGAGGTAAGAGGAATCAATTGTTTAATAAATATTTATTAGTTCCTACTATGTAGCAGATGTTTTGCTGGCACCAGAGATACAGAGACAAAGGTGAAATAGTTCTTGCTCTAAAGGAACTTATTTTCTACTGGGGTGATTTAATGTGGTCTCAAATAACTACATACAAGGGATATTCCAAATAAACAGTAATTTGGGAGAGGAAAGAAAGTACTAACAACTGGGGAGGGATAGAGAGTGAAAGGTCACAACTGCCAAACCTTCCCCAAAACCACTCCTACAAAGTGACTAGAGACCACAAAGAACACTATGAGCAAGATTCATAGTGGGAAACCAAGGGAAAGTCACGCTGAGTCATTTTTTAGCCCAGAACATCTTAGGAAGACAGAAAAAAAGAGGTATTTGGATACTGGGGTAGAGGCTTCCCAAGAGTGTGATGCAGCAGGAATGGCACCTGATGGTAGCAGTGGAAGCAGCAGCAGCCCCAGCGGAACAAGCACCCAGGGGTGGTAAGGGGACTGAATACCTGGTCAGAAAGAGATGCCAGGGAATCCTTGTTCTGGCCCTAGGTAGAAGATCAGGTGCCATCCGGCAACTCTGATACCCATGACCCAGTTCTGGATCATAGCCACAAGGGAGCAGGGCCACTATCTTCTAAGGAACAAAGTACAGAAGAGGAAGGAAGTGACTGGATCTCTCCCCGGATCACACTGCTGTGGAGCTAACAGAAACCTGAAGGCCCCAAGATGAAGCTGTGAAAGCAAAAGGGCATAACAGACAGAAGTTCAGGCTAGTCTTCCCCTCTAAGAAGTGAGCAGAGCCCAACGCTAGCATAAAGTCCAAAGTCAAGAAGTAAGCTAGAAAAATGAGCAAACAATAACAGCAACAGAAAACCTGACCATAAAAAGCTACTATGATACCAAGGAGTATCAAGACAGAAACTCAGAAGACAATGACTTAAAAACATCTACAAGCAAAGTCTCAAAGAAAAATTTAGGTTGGATGCAAACCCAACAAAAAAATTCTATAAGAGTGGTAAAGAAAAAAATTGGGGAAATAAATGAGAGGTATGCAAGAAAATTATGAAAAAATTAGCAGCTTAGTAAAAGAGGCACACAAATACCGAACAAAGAAACTCCTTAAAAATCAGAATTAGGCAAATGGTACAAAAGAGGTACAAAACCCCACTGAAGAAAATAACTCCTTAAAAATTGTAATTGGTCAAGTGGAAGCTAATGTGCTCCATGACACATCAAGAAACAATAAAACAAGGTCAAAAAAAGAAGAAAATATTACATCTCATAGGAAAAGCAGCTGACCTAGAAAATAGATTGAAGAGAGATAATTTAAGAATTATTAGAGCCCAGACATCATATTTCAATAAATTATAAAGGAAAACTGGCTAGATAATCTAGAATCAGAGAACAAAGTAGAAATTGAAAGAATCCATTGGTCAACTCCTGAAAGAAATCCCTAAATGAAAACTCTCAGAAAGAATATAGTCAATTCCAGAGCTCTCAGTTCAAGGAGCAAATATTGTAAGCAACCAGAAAAGAAACAATTCAAGCACTGTGGAGCTACAGTCAGGATCATATGACTTAGCAGTTACCACTATAAAGGAGGGGAGGGTTTGAAATATGATATTACAGAAGGCAAAGGAGCTAAAATTACAATTAAGAATAATCTATCCTGGGGCAGCTAGGTGGCACAGTGGATAGAGCACTGGCTCTGGAGTAAGGAGGACCTGAGTTCAAATCCTTACTCAGACACATAATACTTCCTAGCTGTGTGACTCTGGGCAAGTCACTTAACCCCAATTGCCTCACTAAAAACAAACAAACAAACAAAAGAATAACCTATCCAGCAAAACCGAGAATAATCTTATATAGGGAAAAACGGACACTTAATGAAATAGAGGATATTCAAGCATCCTTGATGAAATGATCAGAACTGAATAGAAAATCTGACATTAAAGCAGAAGACTCAAGAGAAACAAACATACAAACAAAAGATGAACATGAGTGAGAAATCATATTGATTGAACTTCTACATAGGAAAATGAAACGTGTAACTCCTAAGAACATTGTCATCATTAGGGTAGTTAGAAGAAGTCTACTTAGACAAAAGGCATAGGCATGAATCTGTTAAATTGGGATGATCTCATAAAAAGGATTGAAGAACGAGAAAGAGGGATGCATTAGGAGAGGGGGAAGGGAGATGAGAAATGGGGAAAACTATCTCACATAAAAGAGGTGCACAAGGAAGAGTTTTTACAATGGAATGGAAAATGAGTGGTGTGAGGGAGCAGGAAACCTCACTCTCAACTGACCTTGCTCAAGGTGGGAAGAGTATATATACATATATACTTTAGTATAGAAAATACATATAAATTTTAGTATAGAAATTCATCTTACTCAATAAGGAAGTAGGCAGGGAAGAGAAAAGGGGAGTTACTTAGAGGGAGGATTGATTAACAGAGGCAGTGGTCAGAAGCAAAACAGACATTTGAGAAGGGATGGGGCAAAAAACAAAAGACAAATTGAATAGAGTATGATGAAAGGAAACACAAAATTAGCAATCATAACCGTGAACGTGAATGGGATAAACTCACCCATAAAACTGAAGTAGATTGCAGAATGCATTAGAAACCAGAATTCAACAATATGTTGTTTAAAAGAGACATACTTAAAACAGAAAGACACACAGAATTTAAAAAATTAAATGCTGAAGCAGAATATATTATGGTTCAGCTGAAGTTAAAAAAAAAAGCAGGGGTAGCAATTGTTGTTTCAAACAAAGTGAAAGCAAAACTAGACCTAATTAGAAGAGAAAATCAAGGGAACTACATTTTGCTAAAAGGCATCATAGAAAATGAAGTAATATCAATACTGAATATATATGCACCACAATGTATATCATCCAAATTCTTTAAGTTAAATGAGCTATAGGATGAAATACGAAAACTATATTAGTGGCAGGAGGGGAGGAGGAGAAGGGCTCAATTTACCCCCTCCCTCAGAACTAGATAAATTTAACCATAAAATAAATAAGAAAGAAATTAAGGAGATGTATAGAACTTTAGAAAAGTTAGGTATGTTATATTTCTGGAGAAAATGGAATGAAATAAAAAATATTATTTTTATTTCTCATCTGTGTATGGCACCTTCACAAAACCTACCATGTGTTAAGACACAAATTTCATAAGCAAATGCAGAAAAGTAAGGAATAGTAAATGTACCCTTTTTGGATCATAATGCGATAAAATTACATTCAATAAAGGGTCTTTGAAGCGTAGACTAAAATTAATTAGAAACTAAATAACTAATCCTAAAGAATGAGTGTATCAAAGGACAAATCATAGAAACAATCAATAATTTCATTAATGATAATGGCTAAAGCTTCTTGTAAAACAACCCAATTTGAAATATTCTGGGTACATCTTCATAAAAATAATTTCCTTGGAAAAAGAGAAAAGCAATAATGATTTGGGTTCTCTTTGTCCTGAATATCGCTGAAGCCTTCAGATACCTTTCTCAGGAAATATCAAAGCCAAGCAATGACCCAACCACCCTTGTGCCAATTTCATCCAAAGAGAAGATACTATATGATACTTTTAAGTATCTGGGAAACATAAAAAGGACTTTAAAGGTAACCTCACAAATGGATTTTTGAAATCAATGTTTTTTTTTTCTTTCAGATGCAGTACAAAGTCTCAATTCCTTCATGCTCTATCTTTTGATCTTTCAGTTTTATCTCATGTTTCCATTTGTATCTCAATTTTAGTTCCTTGCACCTTGTAGGGAATCAATAACTGCTAGGTGAATGGAATCCTATGTAATGAGGTCTGCTGTATTGATCCCACAGATACACAAGGGGGAGATGAGTGGAAAATGCACTGGACTGAGTCAGGAGGTCTGTCTTCTAGTGCTAATCCTGTCACTAGCTTATTGCATGACCTTCAAAAAGTCACTGTTAACCATGCTGGAACTCAGTTTCTCCAACTATCAACTTGCATTGCCTTTTATCTAGGGTTGTTGTGAAGCTCAAAAAATTTTATGTGTGTGTGTGTGTGTGTGTGTGTGTGTGTGTGTAAAATGCATATATGTATATATGTATGCATGTGTATGCACATGTGTATGTGTATGTATACATGTATACACATACATATATATCTTTTAAAGTCCGTACACACACACTTCCATCTGGTCTCTGCTTATATAAATGTACAATGGTCCATTTTCAAAAAAGAATGTTCTAAGCTATTGGAGAATTTTCAGCAAGACTTCCTTGAGGGATAAAATAATAATAATTATTTCATGACAAAGAACAGTATTTCTGTCAGCTGTGCTGACTGCTTAGGAGTTGACAATCTTAAAAATGAAATTAAATAAAAAACTGAACCCAGATCACTCAATGCCTTCTCCAATGCTAGTTTGACTGCTTCCCGCATTATGTCCCCTTTCAGCGTTTTAGCCATTTGTATCAATCCTTGTTTAACCCTAGCTCTCAGAAGCCACATTACCCAAGCCACTTCTAGAATAAGTTCCCTTTTTCCTACACAGGTATTTGTGAAACATGATAGGTGTTTGATTAACAGCTATTCTGATCCTTTCTCTGGGTGGAATAAGGTCCCTTCAACAGGGGCCTGAAGAGATGAGGCAGAGTCTCAGTTTGCTAATAGCAGATGTCTAGCCCATGCTGTGTCTGAATTTCTGGGTCATCACTGACTCGCATTTTTAAGAGATTGATCTGCTCTTTCTGAGTGGGTTTGAAGATTACCTTAGGAGAGATCTTGGTACAATGAAAAGAGTACTAGCTTTAAAGTCAGAGGTCCTTGGGTCCAAAATCCATCTCAGATTCTTACAAGTTATGTGTCCTTAGAAAAATCATTTTAACCTCCCCCAAATCTGTTTCTTTATCAAAATGAGGGAGTTTCATTAGATGGATTTTGAAGTTCCTTCCAGCCTGAGATCTATGATTTGGGATCAGGGAAAGGAATGGATATGACAGCAGTGAGCACACAAAATACCAGGGGAAGGGAAAACTAGGGGTTATCCAAATGATTGTAGCTGCTCCCTTCTCCATTGGCTTACTGGCTTTGCTGTCTTCTGTATAGCTGACCCTTCAAGGCAACAAGGTTGCATTGCAGCCAGGCTTAGAGCCTCTTCATTCTCCATCAGATGAAGTCCAAACTCCTCAAGATGCTTTGGATTCTGTCCTTAATTTAGCTTTCCAGCTTCATCTCTCCTTATAGATTCTCCAGGCCAAGCTGTTCTACTCAATGTTCTCCATGCTTTACCTTTTCTCACTTCTTTATCTTTGATTATGTGTGTACTTCTACCTAGAATGCCCTTTTCTGTCATCTCAAATTGTTGAAATTGTGCGTGTCCTTCAGAATCCTTCTCAAATGCCACTTCTTCCATGAAACCAACCTTGATCACCCAAGCTGGGAATTCTCTCTCTCGCTTCTGAACTCCTGTAGCATTTTGTACCTATCTTATGACGCTTATCACATATGATATTGCTAAGGCACAAGTTTAACCATGCCACTTCCCTCTTTAAGAAACCAGTGCCCCATTATTGTCTCTTGGATAAACTCAAAACTGTCTCTAGTTGGAATGATCCTTCACAACCTGATGCCCATCTCTCTTTCTAGAACAATTTCGTATCTCAACTCCTCACACCTCCTACATTCCAACTCACCTGGTCCTTCTGCTGTTCCCTGTACCCAGGCCTATCTCTGGACCTTTGCATAAGCTGTGCCATACATCTGGAATGCTTTCCTTTCTAAAGGCTGCCTCTCTGAACTCCTAAGCTTGGAACCCTCAAAGCTCAAAGCCTTTCCTAATCCCTCCTTCCTTAGTGGTGTCAGACTCAAATGGAAGTAGATGCTTGTGGCATACTGACTTAGTCACAAATTAACATTTTAATTTATTTTGTCAAACATTTCCCCATTACATTTTAATCTGGTTTAGGTGGCTTGTGTGTGTGGCTTGTGGCCACAGATGAGTCTTCCTGACTCCAGGCTGGGTGCTCTATCCACTGCACCACCTAGCTGCCCCAATAAAATGAGATACTATTTGTAAAATACTTTGTTCTAATCTTATAAAAAGGAGCTTAAAAATAAAATAAAAGGGAGCTGTGTCTTCAATTTGAGATCTTTTGGCTAACTGAGGCAGTCATTAAGCCCATTTTATTAACAGGTTTGCGTCCTGCTAATAAACTGTCATCTTACTTGGAGAATACATGCTTCAGTCTACCTTTATTGAATTTTACTTGTGGCAGCATGTGGGTAAATGAGCTATCATTTCAGAGGAGAGAAAGAGAGAGAGAGAGAGAGAGCAGTGTCTGGCTAAGTGCTGGGGATACAAATGAAAGTATGGTATATCATCCTTTTCCTCAAGGATCTTGGGAAGAATAGGAAAACAGGTTATTTTGGAAGGGATACATTCTTAGTAGGCGTGGATGGGGATGTCTAGGCAGTGTTGTGGAGGCTGGGAATTGAACAGACAAGAACAAAGCCAAGAATAATTCTAAAAGTGGAGTCCAATTTTCCAATGAGAATGGAATGAGGAAGGAATGAGAAGATATCCTGAGTGGCAATAGTATGACTGGAGGCCTCAGGAAAATGGACACTATATTCTCCACAAGCCAGAAAGGAGAGTGGAGGAAGAGTGTATCTCGAATGAATGATTACCATGAGGAGTCAGTTGTTGGCTTTGACCAACATTGCATCATTAAGACAGTAGCCAAATCATTCAGCACCAGATTCTCATTGTCAGGTCATGTAGGGGTAGGGAAGCACGAAAGGGAATGCCAAGTAGAGACATTAGCTCTGGGAAATATGTGCCCCCAGAGCAGAAGCAACTCTTGGTGGAGGTGCTGCTGGTATATGCATTTCTGCTTATACAATGGAGGCTAAGATCAGGCCAGTATTCTCACTTGTGTTGTTTTTGTTGTTGCAGTTGTTGTTGTTGTTATTTATAGTCTACTGAAAATGCAAATACACCCTTCATTCTGGAACACTCTTTTCCTAAATGGAATAAACTTTTATGTAAGTGTAGTATAATGCTTTTTGCTTTCATGTTGAGTTAATAGGTTTATTTGAAGAATAGCCATTTGTAGTTCTGTAAATTTACTAGTCAAACGTATGCTACGTTTTTCCTTTTCTTCTAATGTCTGCAAAAAGCTTCTCTCTGCTCCCCCTCCTCAAGAACAATAATAGCTTTGGACAAGGTCATTCTCAGGATACTTATTTTTTATTCGTTTCCAAGCTGAGGAGACCATCCGTCCTGAGATAACTGCCACCTCTCAATGTGGAGGTATGTAATCCCAGTGTGATTGTATACCATATTTAGGTTCATCACATGGATCAGACCATCATAATTTTTCTCCCACACAATAGGCACCTGCATTTGAGTCCCCTGAGTGTAGAAAAGATGACCCAGTGTTAATTGGTCAGAGAACAAGTACTTATTGCACTCTCAACAAGCTCAGATATGTGTTAGCAGCTAGTCCTTTACTTCACCTAAAATGAAAAAAAAAATTGTATTTATTTTATCTGTACTAATTTATATACACATTGTCTCCCTCAATACTATGTAAGCTCCTTGAGAGTAGGGACTGTTTTAGCTTTTTAGTTGGTTTTTTTTTTTTTGTCTTTGTATCTCCAGGGCCTAACATGGTTCATGGCACATAATAGGTACTTATAAAATGCTTCTTGATTGTAGTATGTGGGAACTTTTGCTGGTTATAGCAGGATGTCATGCAGGCAAGACCTATTCAAATTTTGTCTTCTTTGTTTCCTAGGCCAAGAAGGGATAATTTTATTTTGGTAATGGAAAAGGACAGATGGTATTGTTTCCTTATTTGCATACTAGGCTGCACCAATTTCATAGCTTCTAATGAAAGGTTCTTCTTAGGAAGGTTCCACACAGAGCTTTGCAAAATCTCTGTACCAAAGAAGAATTACATGTTATATTATTCTGGCATATCTAGGACATCAGTTCAAGTCTGAGGAAGAAAATATGATTCTTGAGTATTATCAAAGCCTTTTTGGATTAAGCAGGAGATCACCAGGAAAAACAACAATACAGAAACTGAAGGAAAGCAACAGCTTCCTGAGCCACCAACCATTTCAGAGATTCCTCTGGATGATGTGACTGCAAAAACTGGTCTGAATGTAACAAGCCATGTAGAACTTGGAGTGCCCATAGTAATCACAGCTTCCTAGGAAACATAGCAAGTCTGAAATGTTGCCATTGGGGTTGTAGTGCAAGAGAGTCAATTCTTAGAAAAATTGATGGGGGAAGGAAACCCAAGCTATAGAGACTTGGCATGCTTGGTACCCCAGGAAAAGCCTCAGTAAGAAAACATTAAAGCCCCAGCTGGGTAAAGATGTGAGATTCTAGTAAAACAAGATAGCTGAAAAGGATCGTTAAAAATCAGGGTGAATAAGAAGATGGGCAGCAAGCAAGATCAATGTAAAGAAAAAAAGGAAAAAGGAAAAGTGGGGCACCTATGTGTCATTGCAGCAAAATCAGTTAAATAGCCAACCATCCAAATTTAACTTATGCAGTGCTTCTGGTTATTGGTATTCTGTTCGATTTTCCTCTTCTCTTCTGTAACCCAGGCAACAGAGAAAGGAATGGCAAAAAAGAATGTGGACTTGCATCTCCAGCTCACCTTGAGACACAGGAAGACAGAGATGTGAGGGAGGAATGAATCTTCTTTACTTCATCATTCACCAAACAAGGTGTGTGGGTGAGGAGGAGTGGGAAGGGGAGGGGGAGGAACACTGACTGGGAATATCTGAAGAGACATATATCAAAGGGGAAGTGGAGGTAATCTCTTGAGATACCAAAAGTTCACCTGACATGACTGCCTTGGCTCAGGTATGTTGGTTAAATTCACCAAAAGCTGATATTGTCATTAGTCATCCTTGAGAGACCATATAAAAACTTCCTTCATCTAGAGCCCCGGTTTTTTCATTTCTGGAAGGGGAATAATAATAGCATTCACCTGTCATATAAGCAATGAATATGAAGCATTTTGTAAACCTTAGAGTCCTATATAAATGTCAGTTATCATCATCATCACCACTACCATCCACCACCACTACCATCATTATCATCATCATCATCCTCCCCCAGAATATTCACAGGGCACTGAGAAGGGTACAGCAAAAGAAAAAGAGAGTATTCTGAATTTATGAAGTGTTTGAAGGGAAGGGAGTCTGTAGTGTTGAGTATTCAGGTTCACACTCATCGAAGAAGGATTGGATGTGTGGTGGTCCATGCCTTTCACACTCTTCTCACAATGATCTTATTGTTCTTATCAGTTTTTGGCTTATACAGGAACAATTCATGGATTCTGATAAAACCCTAAATGGAAATTATTGATCTACTAAAGAAAAAGTGTTATTTGATTAGGAGGGTGTGAATTCAGGACCAGGTAAAAAGATGAATGTGGACGATAATCATATTCTTGAGTTTGCTACTTATGTTGTGACAAATGCTGAATGATGCTGAAGAAAATCACAAAACCATTCATACTGAGTCCTCTACAAATTTTTGTTAAATCATTCCAACTGGCCCCTTACTCTAGCCGGGCAATCCTTTTGCACTTCCCCAGTTGGCTCACTATCCCAGTCCCCACGGTGGCTTTTTCAAAGCTTTTTATTCCTCCTCCAACCTCTCATGGCTCCCCCTCCCCTTTCAGATGAGAAACTTGCCTTATGTTTTACTGAAAAAAAGGCCATTCAGTGAACGCTTCTTTTTCCCCTAATCTTTATCTCACATCACTCAGATACCTTCCTCCTTCACCTCTGTCTCACATGCTAACCCATTCTCATGCACAAATGATATTATAACTTGTTTTCTCCAGCAGATTTCACCATCTATCGTTCTTATTCTCTCAATAATCTTCAATCTCTAATTGCCTCTTGGCTACTTTCCTGCTGTCTACAAAAATGCCTATGTCTCCCCTAACCTTATCATAGCCAGCTGTCATCCATTTCTTCCTTTAATGGTCAAACTCCTTGAGAAGGCTTTCTACAATAAATGTCTCTATTTTCCTTTCTCTTACTATCATCTTAACATTCAGTAGTCTGGCTTTTGACCTCTTTATTCAACTTTAACTGGCTTTTCCAAAATAATCAATGATCTCTTATTTGACAGATCTATTGGTCAATTTTCTCTTTCCTCACACTTCTCGACTTCACTTCAGCCATTAACACTGTTGATCACCCTCTTCTCCTTGATACTTTCTTCTAGGTTTTTGTAACACTACTCTGTCCTGATTCTCTTTCTACCTATTTGACCATTTCTTCTCTGTCTCCTTTGCTGGATCTTCATATTCTCTCCCACTAATGATGGGCATCCCCCAGGGCTGAGACTTTTTCTCTTCTCCCTCTATACTGTTTCTCTTGGTGATATCAACAACTCCCATGGATTCAACTGCCATATCTATGCAGATGATTGTAATATCTAAGTATCCAGCCCTTACCTTTTTTTTGACCTTCAGTCTCACATCTCCATATGCCTACTGGGCATTTCAAACAGGATGTAATGTAGATATCTTAAACTCGAGGTATCTAAAACTGAACTCATTCATTATCTTTCCCCCCAAGACCTTCCTTTCTTTTTAAATTTCCTGTTGCTGTCAAGGGTACCACCATTGTCCTAGTTACCTGTTCTCAAAACCTCAGTGTTATCCTTGACTACTCACTCTTTATAACTGTATATATCCCATCTGTTGTCAAATCCTGTCAATTTTACATCGTAACATCTTTTGTATATTCCCCTTTCTTTCCTCTGACACCCTGTTAGAGACTTTCATCATCATCTAATGATTAGACAATTGTAATAACCTTCTGGTTGGTCTCCATGCCTTAAGTCTCTCCTCATTTCAGTCTATCTTCCACTCACCTGACAAAGTGATCTTCCTAAAGTGTAGGTCTCACATAACCCCACTCAGTAAACTACAGTGGCTCCCTGTTACCTAAAGAGTCAAATATAAAATCCTTTGGCTCTTAAAACCCTTCAAAATCTGGCCCCTTCCTGCCTTTCCTGTCTTCTTATGCTTTACTTCCTTCCATGTACTCTATAATTCAGAGACACTGGCCTCTCTGCTGTTCCTCGTTTAATCTCGCAACTCCGTACCTTTTCACTGGCTGTCTCTCATCCCTGGGGTTTTCTCCCTCCTTGTCTTCACCTCCAGGCTTTTCTGACTTACTTCAAGTCTCAGCTCAAAATTCACCTTCTACAAGAAATATTTCCAAGAGTCCCTTAATGTTAGTACCTTTTCTCTGAGATTACTGGCAATCCACATTATTTGTGTTCATTTCTACATTTCTGTCATCTTCCTCATTAGAACACGAGGTCAGCAGGGACAGATTTTGCCTCTTTTTGTATCTACAGTGCTTAACACAGTGTATAGCATGTAGTGTTTGGTAAATGCTTATTTTTGACTGACTGACTAGTATTTTGTTTTTACAAGCTACCCAAAGCATAAGCAGAATCCCTTGGAAAATTAGATGGGTGTTAGTTCTCTGGGAATTTGGAAATTTGGTTTTTACCTTTCAGGACATTTAGCTTTCTTTGAGAAAAGATATTGTCTAGGCCTTAAATGACTAATCTCATTGACCCTTCCCTCCCAGAGGGGAATAGTTAGGAGCTCATTTTTCTGAAGAATGAGAATCAAAATCCTTCACATTCAAGACATAGAAGCTAAAATTTTCATCACTCTTTCTCGAGTCAAAAACTTGAAATGGATTTTATCAGAAATTGGACTTTGCTGAAATTCTTTCATTCATCAAGTGTTGATTAAATGCCTGTTATATGCCGCCAGGTGCTGTGCTGCTATGCTAAGTCTTGTAGATACAAAGACAAAAGTGCAATCATCGGTGCCCTCAGGGACCTTATGTTCATGAAAAGAGCCTTGAAGCTTCCAATATGTCTTCATTAACTCCTATATTACCTGCTTCCAGGGTGGAATTGTTATCCACAGAAAAGTCAGGAATGATTGGATAAGCACAGACTGTGAGGAAGACCAGAGACAACTTAGTTCTGCAGGGATTCAGAGATTTGTTCCTGCCTTTACAGATCTCTCACTTTGTGATTCTTGAAGTGAGTCAGCTTCAGCTATATCTTCATTTCCATTCCTACACAATGGGAATGTAAGCATTACCTTTTCCCAGGTGTAAGCTATGGGTTAACTGATTGCACTGACCTGAGTATGATTAATGTGCCTTCTTAGAGGCTTGAATTGTATTTTGTTCTCTCTTTGGAGTGACACGGCTAATCACACAAGTGGAACAAATGACCTTTTTATAAAGGAAAAAAAAAGCAATCTTCAGCTAGATGACAAGTCTTCAAGTGGGAAAGTTCACCATGATTCTATGTGTCATACATCAGCCCACACAAATGCCAATCTTTTCTCCTCAATGGTCTTATAAGTTGACCTTCTTTGAATTGTATTACTTATTTTATTTTAATTCTTCCCCTTTAATTGGAAATTCTTGGTGGAAAAAATGAGTACACTTCAATAAAAGTGGTACAAATAATTTCATAGTCAACCATTCAGCTGATGTTTTTCTTGCACACCTATATGCATATATACATGTATGTGAACAATAAGCCTCCTTTTTAATCTCTTTCTTTGACCACTACCTTTTTTGCAAGTATGAAGATCTCAGTAGGCAAATAATTGTTATACCAAATTTATTATTTGTCTTTCTATAAGAAAATCCCATGTTCAATTTTCTGTTTTTTTCTCCCAGAAAATATAATTTTGTTACTTATCAATTTTTATAATTCCAAGTTCCCTGAAGCTAAACTTTATTAACTACTTCACTATGCATCATAAAAGAATCCATCTCTTGGCAAAAGAAAAGAACTTGGAAGTTTGAACATCAGCTTTGGTGGTTTTCAAATAATCCTACTCTCCCCAGGGCAGAACATGAAGATAAGATTCCTAAGGTTATTATTATCTAAGGCACAGAATAATTGTTTCCAAGAAAGAACTAGAGCAAATACACTCTGTTGATTTAATCTTTTCTTTAAGCTCTATGTGGGAAGTAAGAAACTCTTGAGTGTAATCCTAATTTTCAAAGATGAACAAAATAAATTAACTTGGTACTTTGGAGGATGCTTGATTTTTTGCTGTGGGTATCCCTTCCACCCATTTAAACTGCAATCCCTCTCTACTTTTTCATCCTATGCAAACATCTTGTCGATGTTTTCCCACAAACCCTCCATAGTACCCAATGGACTGGATGTCTTCTGATGCTCTTTTAGTATTTGGATGGCACCAATGTATCTCTTGGGCCGTCTCTTTACTGCCTCTCATTCTTAATACAGGAAAAAATCCTCTGAACAAAATGAGGAATGATCACAGTGGAAAGATGACCTTGAGAAAGCCAGGAGTTTGTGTTTTAAGGTATAAACTTCTTAGCTAACTAGTTCAATATTAGGCCAAATTCATGGTCCTTGGGCAGCCATCTTCTAGACACAATGGGTAATGGATCTTGAGCTCAAAGGGATTTTAGAGGCCATTTAGCCCAATTCTGTTATTTTACAGAAGAGAAAACTGAGGCATGCCCTCAGGGCCCTAAGGGTCATGCCCAAGGTCATACAGAATGTCAAAGGCAAAAAGTGAACCCTGGTTATTTGTCTCCCACCAATGCCCTTTCCACAGTACCAGGATGCCTCCACAGAAGGGTTCCTGAGCTTCAGTCTGCCATGAGGATTAATGTCAATCTGCCTGAAGTCAATATGGCAGAGGGAAATTTCAGAGGGAAATTTTTCCCCTCTGTTTCAAGACTTAGATATAGTTACCTCAATATTATCTTTGACTTTTTTTCTCTTACCCTCTCCCATATCTATTACCAAGTTCCATTGATTCTACTTCCGTAATATCATTCATATTCATTCTCTCCTTTCTACACTTGTCATTTCTTGTAGAACATAAACTCCCTGAAGGTAAGGAATGTTTCGTTTTTGTCTTTGCATCCCATAGAACAGGGGCTTAATAGTTGTTTGTGAAATTAAAACTGCCACCATCCAATGCAATACTCTCACTACCATATACCTGCACCATTACAAAAGCTTCCTAACTAGCCTAACTACCTCCAGACTCTCAATTCTCTCTCACACTCTTCAATTTGATCTTTCTTATGCACAGATCCATCACCATATTGCTCTCCACAAAACCTTCAATGGCTCCCTATTACTAATCAATTAAAGTTCTAAATCCTTAATTTAGCATTCAAGGATCTCCAAAACCTGGCATTGCCCTCATTTCCAGCTTTATCAATCAATAGAAAAACGTAAATAAACATTTTCCATGTACCAAGCACTATGCTAGGCACTAAGGATACAGATACAAAAGAGAGACAATCTTTTCTCTCAAGAAACTTACATTCTTCTGGGGAACATGGTCAGTCTTCCAGCTAAGCTGTATCAGGTCACATCTTTGTTTCACATTTTCTCATTTTTCTGCCTTTTCCTCATGCCATTCCTTCTGTTTGTATTGTACTACCCTTCTATTTATGCCTTTTGGAATCATACATTCTTCAAGATTCAAATTAAATGCAGTCTACTCCATGAAATTTTCCCCATCTCACCCTCTCCTCCACTAACTGGAAATTGTCCCTTTTGCCTTTAACTTCATGTAGTGCTTTGTTTATATAGACTTTACATATTTTTCATTCTTGTAGAATATAACTCACTGAAGGTAGGGAATGCTTCCTATTTGTCTTTGCGTCCCATAGAACAGGAGCTTAATAGTTGGTTGAATTTAAATTTAATTAAATTTATGCTACTTTACCACCATGGGGTGCTATTGCTCAGTCTCACGCTTCTGTCTGTTAACAAGGACAAACTGCTAGCAGTCCCAGAATCAACCTGGGTGGTTATGTGCTTGGCCCCAGAGGGGATTTGGGGGCAATCCACAAATTCTCCATAATTCTCTCTCTACATCTGTCCCCTTTGTGGGTGATAGCATCCATTTCATCAGTCTAAGGGTGTGGGCATGTGGATTCATCCAGTTAAGATGCCTGTGGTTGTTGTTCCAACCCACCAGGAGAATTCATCTGACTCCTTTTGCTAATGAGTTTCCTGTGGAATCCAATCCTCTGAGCATTACATAATGGGGTCTCTAATGCAAACATGGATTAACTTTATAATATATTAGTTGTAATTACAGAAATGTAGTGGGGGAGGGAATTAAAGGATAGTTCTCTTCAGGGAGAACAGAGAAAATGTTTTTAGCTTCTGTCTGTGGTGAGCTTCTGGAAATAGTGAGGCTGTCACTGTCTCAGGAGAAAGATAGTCCACTCTTCCCTTGAATTGAAGGAGGAGGATGTATAGTCTTGCCCATTGAGGAGTTACAGATTTCCTTCTGCCTGCTTAGAATTGGTCTTCAATCTCTTTCCTACAAAAGTAAAAGGAAATAAGCCAAACAGATTAAAACGGCTGCTACATGGTCAGGGGGGCTACTTTTTATAGCAAACAATCTAAAATCTTATAGGTTAGAAAGAAGTTAGATCTCAAACCAAACAACAAAAGAGGCATGGTTTGAATGCTTAGAGCCAAGCCTCTATATCCCTCTATTGCAGGGAGAGAACAGTTCTATTCCCAAACCAATGGGGTTCTCTACATTGGAACTGCCTCCTGGTGCTACTGCTTTTCTGCCTAATGCTCTCCTTTATACTAAGTTCAGGAGATATGGGTCTCCATAGACATGACCAGTTTCTTCCCCATCCCTTATCTCTCTCTTGTCTAGTGGTTAGGAAGGATGTAGAATACTTCCTGGTGCCCTAACCTCATTTCTTTTCTATATCCAGGGCCCTTCATCTGTGTCATTTCCCCCATGTAAGTCACATGGCCTCATTTCCATTGGCTCATGCACAGTTGTGACCCACTGAAGAACAACACAAAGTGTATTCATATGGTGGTTCAAAAGATCAAATATTTAAAGCTGGAAGGGAACCTAATGGCTGTCTGATCCAATTTCCCCATTTTATGGTTGAGTAACTATGGTCCATGAAGGTTGTAATTAGTAAAGTCAGGATTTACACCCTGTTCTTCAAATCCAAATCTCTATCCACTGGGCTCCGTCCACACTAAAAGTGTGAGGAAACTATGCTCTCTCTTATTTATTTTTCTATCTCTTTCAGAACTAGCACAGCGCTTTGCACATAGTAATTATTTAATAAATGCTTGTTGAACTTAATTGAGAATGACAATGGCTGCTATCATCACATAGTCATCAATACAAATGGTAGAGTCAAAATCATAAAAAACCCATTCAATCCTCTACTTTGTCATTGTCCAGTGGGGATGGGGTAACCTTTGAGCGATCTCGTAACTGTATTGTGTCTTTGACAAGTCGTCCAGGGAGTCATGTCAGACTCTTTGTGACCCAATTTGGGGTTTTCCTGACAGAGGTACTGGAGTGGTTCTCCGTGTTCTTCTCCAACTCATTTTACAGATGAGGAAACTGAGGCAAGCAAGGTTAAGTGACTTGCCCAGGGTCACACAGCTAGGAAGTGTCTGAGGCTGGATTTGAGCTCACAGAGATGAGTCTTCCTGACTCCAGGTCCAGCATTCTATCCATTGTACAAAGTGATTCCTATAATCCTTATCTCAGGTAAAATGTATTATGAATAATGCAAGGCTCTGCTGCATAAATTATGAACTTTGGTTAAATGAAGAAGAATCAATACATCAGTCAACTTTTGTGGTAAAATATCACAAATAATGTAAAATTTTCTTATCTGAGAGCAATCAATCATTCAAGAAGTATCTGTAAAGTGTCTACTATGTGCCAGACAGACACCATGCTAAGTGCTGGGGATGAGGATTTTGTTGAAATAGAGAACTCTGGGGTAAGGAGATTCCCTCTACTAATGCAGGCTGTCATCTTCTCTGTACTTTATTGTCTTAAAAGTTGCCTAGAACACTGAGAAGTTAAGTGACTTACCCAAGGTCACATAGCCAATATGGGTCAGAGATCAGTCTTGAACCCAGGTCTTTCTGGTCCCAAGATCAAGTCTCCAATTATCATGTCATTCTCTTTCTCCAGTGGCCTGAAAGATACAATACAAAAGTGAGATAGTCACTGATCTCAAGAAGAACCTTACCTTCCGGGGGGGGGGAGGGGTGCATGTCGAGAAGTGCAAGAAGGAGAAATGCAACACATCCGCAGATAAATAAATACAAAATATATTTAAAAAGGCACAATAATGGAGAATTGTGACGAATACCTGGGGGGAATTTGGCAAGATCACTTGAAGGTGGTAGGACTTGAGCTGAATCTTGAGGAGCTAGGGATTCAATGAAATGAGAGGGAGGAAAAAGTACATTCTAGGCAAGGGGGACAAGCTGTGTAAAGACAAGGAGGCAGTGGATCGAATATCGTGAGTGAAGAGCAACCAGAAAGGTCAGTTTGGCTAGAATGTGTCCCATGTGAGGAAAGGCAATGTACAATAATATTGGAAAAGCGGACTGAAGTCAGATAGAAAAGGGATTTGAATGTCACCTGTGAGCTTTTATTTTTTCCTAGAAGCAGTATGGGGTCATTAAAACTTCTAAGACGGGCGAGTGACATAGTCAAACTTATACTTTAGAAATATCATGCTGATAGTGTTTGGAGGATGGATTAGAGAGAAGAAAGACTAGATGTAGGGAAACCAGTTAGGAGGCAATTGCAATAATGCAGGTGAGAGCTGATGAGGACCTTATTGGTGCCTTCAAGATTGTTGGGTTGTAAGCCGAAATCAAGAGGGAGATGCCATAGAGAGAATAGAGGCAGAATAATCAACACTTGGCCACTGATTGGGTGTGGGGGTTCAGTGAGAGAAAAGAGGCAAGGATGACATAGGTTGTGAACCTGGGTGACCTGAAGAATGGTGATACCCTTTGACAGTAATAAGGAATTTAGGAGGAGGGATGGATTTAGGGGAAAGATAATGAGTTCTATTTTAGATATATTGAGTTTGAGATTTCTATGGGACAGTCAGGTGATGTCCACTGGGCTACTAGAGATGCAGGAGTGGAATTCTGGAGAGAAATGAGGTCTGGATATGCAGATTTGACAATTATCTGCAGAGATGTATTTGGATTTATGGGAAGTGATATGCTCACCAAGAAGGATGGTGTAAAGAGAGAAGAGGAAAGGGCCCAAGATCGATATAACTGGGGTACATCAAGGCATAGAGTATGATATAGGGAAGTCACCAGCCATTTGGGTAGGTGGGGCATCCCTAGGACACGAGAATCCAATGAGACCAATATCCAGATTCAGGGATTATATCAAGAGATAAAAGTTGGGTAGAAGAAGGAATGGATGATGGGAAAGAAGTGTTCATGGTGGTTCCCAGTTACAAGATAGGGGGAACAGTGGCCAATATAGCCAGTTTGCCCATGATCAAGAATAAACATGGGAGATGAACTATACAAACAACCTCCTGCTATAACCAGGAAGAAATCCTGGTTACAGCAAGGAAGAGAAAGATGCCCTCTGGTTGGAACAAGGAGAAGGAAGGAGAGCCATGTGAATGAGTCTTCAGTGACATCTATACATCCAGGAATCCTAGAAAAATCCTGATAATCCTGGAGCCAGCAAAGGGAGTGAGTGCATCTGAGAGGAATCTTCAGATCCATATGCTGGCTACTAAGGCTGAGCTTAGAAAAAACAGAGAACAATTGATTCCTTCTTCTTCCTATTAAGTAGGTGGGGGTAATTTTCTTACCTCTACCTGAGTTTCCCTAGGTGTTACTTCTCCATTGACTCCTGTAATAGAATGTCTATTTTATATACAGGGGTAGGGAGAAAAGAATGAGTCTGTTGCTCTCTTATTTTCCTATAAGTTATATTGGTATTCTGTCTTAATTATATACTTGCTATGTGATTTATATTTCCCACATAGTCTGATGTATGCACTAGAATGCAGTCTTGAACCATATTTGCATAATTAAGATTACTAGGAGAAAGCTATCAGCTCCAAAAACATTTGTCGAGTTGCAGATTATATGAGACCAATTACAGCTGTTCATTTCATCGTGGAGACAACATAAGAGTGTGCTTGGAAAAAAACACCTTCTCCAATCTTCAATTTTTCCCTGTTCCTTCATTCTCAAAAATGGTATGTTTCTAAATGACTTGAACTATGAGAATGGCAACACATTCATTTATGAGAGAAATGGACCTTCTGAAAACCGCAGATAGTTAAATGATGCTTAAGTGATTTCTATTATTTGATGAACCAATGGCAATTAAAATAAAATTGAAACATGACTTGTACGGGGCTTGGTCTTATCTTCAAAAGTAACAGGTAAAAGAAACAAATTGTTTTCTCTGAGTGGCTAAAAATATCTTAGTTTTCTTAATTTGACTTTTTGAAAGGCTAATTTCTTTTCATTGCTTATTGCTTTGTTGAGTTTTATTTGCTTTGGACAGTGAGACATGGTGAAGAGAGAGCTCACATTAGAAGCAGGAAGACTTTGGTTCCAGTTCCGAATCCTCTGGCACATACTGTCTTGTGTGATCATAGGCAAATCTTGTAACCTTTCAGTGTTCCCAGGCTATTTTCTAAAACTCATTAGTTTCAGACCAGTTGCCAAACTGAACTGATGGAAGGCATTTTCATGCTGGAGATTCTGCACAGTGATGGACTTGCAGGTCTGAAACCTCCAGCCTTCCTCCAAGTAATAGCAATATTGCCCTAGTACCAGTTCATTTTAGTCTTTGGTTCTAATTTTAAAATATTATTATGTGATGTTTAGTTTTCAAATGTGGCAAGGAATCTGGATAAAATTCATTTGAAAAACTGTTTGTATATCATTTATCACTCCAAAGGCACTAGTCCATAGAAACTGAACTACTCTCTGCTAAAAAAGAAAAGTTGTCTTTCTTAAAAACAAAAACAAGTTATCCTTATTGTATTTCTTCTATGACAAAAAAAAATACGGATAAATATTTAATTATATCTAGACTTGCTTGTCCAAACACAGGCTGTGAAGGGTTTTTGTTTCTTTCTTTCACTAAGAAATTCTGTCATTCTCTGGATTTTTTTTTCAATTAGAATTCATGTTTTCGTCCCAAATGGCAATAATTAAATATTCTGTAAAGGACAGAGTACTAAAAGTGAAATGTCATTACTAAATTAATTTTTAAATGTATGCAATGAATTTGAATCATATATTGTGATTACCTAGTTCTTGGAAACATTTTAAAGTGGTTTGTTGTTCACTTATTTCAGCTGAGTCCAACGCATAGTGATCCCATTTGGGGTTTTCTTGGCAAAGATATTGGAGTGGTTTGCCAATTCTTTCTCCTGCTCATTTTACAGATGAGGAAACTGAGGCAAAAGGGGTTAAATGACTTGCCCAGGGTCACACAACTACTAAGTTTCTGAGGTTAGATTTGAACTCAGGTCTTTCTGACTAGGCTCAGCTGTGTATCCACTGTGCCACCTAGCTGCTCATTTTAGAGGTTTGCATTTCATTAAAAAAAAAATCAGTTTGGAAGTGTTTGTTTTCCTTGGTAAACAGAAATACAGGGGAAAATGTCCTTGCTTTGATGAATCCAACTTAGAAATGCACACCTGCTTTGTGACAGTGAGAAGAGAACAGTGGAGGCGATAGAACAATCTAAAGTTCTTTTAGATCCCAGTTTCTCCCACATGTGGATCAAACAGGCATAGCTTTTCAAAAAGCTTTATAACTTGCAAGCACGGCTCTCAAGTCTACCATTCTCCTAGAAGAAGCAATCCACATGATTTCGTTTTTAGAAATGCCAACACTAAAAAAAATTAAGGGAGTCATCAATCATCCTTTGGATTGTTTAAGAGGCAGTCTAGCAAAACGTAGTGAAAATGTATTTAATATGACTGTGATTCTGTTTTATGTGAATGAGTGAAAGAGTCAGTCTTATAGAATGCATACATGGGACATTTACAGTAGAGTCATAAAGCCAGATGGTCAAACCTGCTCATAGAATCATAGATTTTCAGTGTTGGAAAGAGCTTTAAAGGTATCTCTCGTGCAGTCCTTGCCTGAGCAGGAATCTCCTCAGCAGTGTTCTAGACAAGTGGTCATCTAGCCTCTGTGTGAAGACCTCCAGTGACTGGGAACTCATTACCTCCCTAAGTCACCTATTCAATGTTTGAACAGCTCTAATTTTTAGGAAATTTGCTCTTAAATTGAGAAGAAATCTACCTCTCTGCAACATCCTGTCATCTGGGGCAATTGAAATAAGATTCACATTACTTCCACTTAACAATTCCAATACTTGAAGACTTATGACTCCATTCTTCTGTTCTCAAGTTGTCCCTTTTTAAAGCTAAACATATCCAGTGTCTTCCATCAATCCTTGTATGGTATGGACTCAAGTCCCTTTTTACCCTCGTTGCCCTTTTCTGGCTAAACTACAGCTTGCCAATGTCCTCCCTGAAATGAGATGTCCAGAACTGAACATATTTTACCAGATGTTTTCTCTCTAGGACAGAATATAGTATTATTTTCTTCATATTTCCACTCAATACAGCCTAAGATAGTATTAGCTTTTTTGGGAAGCTATGTTATACATTTCATTAATATTAAGTTTGAGGTCTGCTAAGACAGCCAGGTCTTTCTCACATGAATCACTGAGAAGCTATGCCTCCTCTTTACCCTCATCATATTTTTGCCCAGCTATTTTTTGTACATGTATTTCTACAAATTAAATAATCATAATGATTATAAACTTAGTAACACTCGCAACTTATATTTTAATATACCTGCAATGTGGTCCATCCAACACTAGGGATCTCCATAGGTATAAACTAACTGGCCTGTGTTTGTCATGAGATAATGACCTCAGCTTCAATTCTGCATGGATAGTTCCAAGGGATTATGTTTATTGTGTGCATTTTGAGAGACAGTATGGCTTGGTGGATAGAATGCCACACTTGGAGTTGACAAAGTCTGGAACTTTGGAACTTATATGGGCAAATAATTGAACCTTTCTGAAAGTGATTCCTCATTTGTAAAACAAGGAGTTTGGACTATATGGCTCCTAAAGTAATTTGTGATCTCACGATTGAAAGATGTATGTTTGCATTTCTACCACTAAGATCATTCAGCTTGTTACCCCCACCTACTTGTATTGCCTTTCATTATGTCACAGAATGCACTTCATTACCATACCAAGTCATGAATTTAGACATTTGGCATAGCGCGGCTGCTTCAGATTCTAGGTATTTTCTTCAAACCAAGCCCCTACCAATAAGTGAGTGTGTAGTCAGTTGACACACAGTTCAAAATAAAGCCATTTAATTATTATTATGTCTTGGTCTAGACCTAATTATGATTTATTTGGTATAGAGAACACTTGGGGAAACAATTCCCTATATCAGGGGTGGGGAACGTGTGGCCTCGAGGCCATGTGGTCCTCTAGGTCCACAAGTGTGGACTTAGTCCTCAAATGCCTCAGTCAAAGGGCTGCCCTTGAGGACCTGGAGGGCCACATGTGACCTCAAGGCCACAAATTCCCCACCCCAGCCCTACACCAATGAAGATAAGAAACTGTTTTCTAGTTATCTAGTCTTGGAGAGCTCCCTGGGATCCTGGGCTATTAAATGACTTACCCAAGATTACAATGTAAATTAAGTAACCAAGAATGTTTTCTCTAATAAGTTTTGAACTTATTCTCCCATGAATACATATTGTAGCTGGGCATGATTAGTATATGTCTATAATCCCTGTTTCCAGGAAGATTGCGGCTAGTGGATGGCTTGAGCTCAGGAGCTAAGCCAATCAGGTGTCCACACTAGGTTTGGCACCAATATGGGGAGCACCTGGGTGGGTCAGGACGGGTGACCAGACTGCCTAAGGGAGGATGAACCAGTCCAAGTTAGAAATGAATCAGGTTGGAGCTCTGGTGCTGACTGGTGGTGAGACCCAGGCCCCTGAGTGTCTATTTCACTTCTAACCTGGGTGAGTTAGGAGACCTAGTCTCAAAAAAACCCCCAAAACAAAAAAACCCAAAACATGTTTGTATATTCCATGGATGAGTAAAGCCTCACACAGAAATTACACATGGGATGTCTATGCATGGGGAACACGTATGCATCCATGTGTGAAGGGAGACATGCAGGAAACATGTGTGACCACAGCGCACACATGGAGGCACAACTCACCCCTCCAATGTTGTAAAATGGCCAAGGTCTTCTACTAGTCTCATTATTCTGCTCTCTGCTAAGTTTTGCTCTTCACTGCTTCCCACCAGGCTCTGTTCTCTGACGCAGCTGGTCATCAACCCAGTGTTTTCAGATCACTGAATTCTTTGTATGACATTCACTATGGATGCTGTGCTTATAGCTCTTTGTCCAGGTTTTAGTCCTTTCAGCTGCCCATGGTGGGTTGTTGTGGTTAATAAGCATTTTCCCTGTAGAGGAGCGAATATAGGTCTTTTGGTCTGTTTTGTCAGCCAATTCTCAGCTTATCATTTGCTTCATCTATAGGTGAGATACTATATTCAGACCTTCCTGCTCCTGTGTATGTCCTTCATCTATCTCTACTGGTAGTACTCTCCCTCAATCAGCATTCTCAATGTTCAGTCTTTTTCAGTCGTGTCTGATGCTTTGTGACCCCATTTGGGGTTTTCTTGGCAAAGATACTAGAGTGGTTTGACATTTCCTTCTCCAGTTCATTTTACAGATGAGGAAACTCAGGCAAACAGGGTTAAGTGACTTGGCCAGGGTGACACAGTAAGTGTCTGAGGTTGAATTTGAATTCAGATCTTCCTGATTCCAGGCTCAGTGTTCTATCCACTATACTACCTAGCTGCCCCCAGTTGCCTTTGCAATGTATGCATTTTATTTTGAGTATTTGAGAACATTGTTATAAGAAGGGGGACCATAGGCTTCAGTAAGTTGTCAAAAGGGTCCATGACACAAAAGAAATTAAGAACCCTTAGACAAGGTGTTCTCTAAACTACCTTTTGGTGTTAACTAATGTTCTTTGATCCTTTGCTATGGATTCTAGGTAGTTGACAGGGAATGTGGTGTATGTGAAGCAGACCAGACAGCCAAAGGGGTGCATGATACAAAAAAGTTTGATGTCTCCTGAGGCCAGCTTTTGCATTCCTACAGGTTAGGATCCTTTGTTAAATGTGCCAAGCCTATTATGGAGGTAAATTATTTTAATTTCTAATTTTGTTATAAATAAGCAAAGCAGGTATTCCAACACATAGTTCTCCATTCTATTAATTCTTTACAAGTTGTGCTAGCCTACATTAAGAATGTAAACAAATATTTTCAACTGATCTACTTCTTTGTGGCAAGGAAATAGGTTTTTTTGTTTGTCTTTCTTGAATCCCAACACAGTCGTAGATTCATAGAATATTAGGATGGGAAGGGATTTTAAAGTTAAAACTAGCTTATTCTGGCAAGTTCTTCCATCACTGCCAAATGTCTCTAGTTTTATGAATTCTCCTACATTTATTTGGAGTCTCCTACAGTCCCCAGAGATGCCCAATAAATGAACTTTTCCATATACATAGAATAGAAGTAGAGGATTCTGCATGAATTTCACATCTCTATTATGCTCTTCTTTTGAAGTTTATAACTTTTGTAACTTTCAAAAGTTGCCCTGTCTATTCTTTTCAATGCATTTAAAAGAATTCTTCTGGGGCAGCTAGGTGGCCCAGTGGATAGAGCACCAGCTCTGGAGTCAGGAGGACCTGAGTTCAAATTTGGCCTCAGACAGTGACCCTGGGCAAGTCACTGAACACCAACTGCCTTGCCAGAAAAAAAAAAAAGAAGAAGAAGAAGAATTCTTCAGTGATGGCTTTTCTTATCCAAGTATAATCCTTGGACTATTTGCATATGACTCTCCTCATTAGTAGAGACTGATTACTCAATGCTTCTTGCCTACTTAAGGGAGGAGTTGGTGAGAGCTAGAGAGAAGAGAGATTTTGTTCTGGCTTCTTGCTTTAAGAAGAAAGAAAAATGGTTCCAGACTCTCTTCAGGTTTCTGAAGGGAGGGAAAGACTCTGGGAAGAAGTCAGCATGTAGAGGATTTGGCCCTTCACTTACATCTTTAGTCCTAGCTCAATACACTAGAGACTTAGGGAAATTTCCCCTTGGTGAGACTTGAGACTTTCTTCTTGGAGGTGAGTTTTCTCCTTCCTGACAGGAGACCTCATTTACTGTGTGTATCATCTGGTATATGTTCTCCTATCGATACTTTCTCGATTTTCCGTCTTGCTATTGATTTGGTGGTTGCTGTTCAGTTGTTTTTCAGTCATGTCTGACTCTCCATGGTCCCATTTGGGGTCTTCTTGGTAAAGATCCTGGAGTAGTTCATTTCCTTCTCCAGATCATTTTACAGATGGGGAAACTGAGGCAATTGCCCAGGGCCACACAGCTATTAAATATCTGAGGCCAGATTTGAACTAAGAAAGATGAATTTTCCAAGCCCAGAATTCTATCTACTTCACCACCTAGCTGCCTCATTGATTTGGATAGATTTTTTTTTGCTAAAATACAAATCACACATACACACATACACACACATACACACACACACATACACCCTTACACAGACAAAACCAATGTATATGGCATGATATCAAGGCCATTTATCATCATCCTGATTACCCTCATCTGAATGCTCTCCAGCTCATCAATGTTTCCTTCCTAAAATGTGGTGCCAAGAAGTGGCCTTAGTCCTACAGCCAGGGCCAGCCAGGAAAGATTTTGTAGCAAGACTATTACTTCTCTTGTCTTGGGCACTAAGCCTTTCTTATTTCCACCTCTGATTTCTGTATGACACCTTTGACTCTAATGAGCTCGAAGTACACTAAAACCCCCAGATGATTTCTAGATTCACCAGAGTTTAGCCATTCCCTCTCTACATCATATATTTATAAAGCTGAATTTTTTTAACCCAAGAGTAAAACTTTAAATTTATCTCTGTTAAATTTCATCTTGAGATCATATTTTTTCAAGCTAGAAGAAACCTGAAAGCTCAAGTCTCTCATTTTACAAATGAAGAAATTCAAGCCCAGAAAGGTTAAGGGATTTACCCAAGGTCACCCAGGGGGTAAGAGGTAATGTCAATATTAAAAATCAAGTACTTTGACTCCAAATTCAATGCTTTTTTCTCTGTACTATCCTGCCTCTTATTAGATTATGCCAGATGTCGTAGCTTGTCATATTTTTGGGTTCTGACTATGTAATTAAGTAAAGAATACTCAATAGGGAAATAGTATTGGTTTAGTTGGTTGAAGAGTACCTGCTTCCACATTTGACATTGAGTTGTACCTGGTCAGCCACAGGTCAAGCCTTCGGAACCCTGGTTCCCTGTGTGCTGGGCTTTTGTATTTAGGCAGCTAGGAAGCTAAATCCACAATTTGAGCTTTAGTCCCCTGGACCAAAAAGTCTTATAGTTTTATCATCTTTCAGGGGAAAACTAGACTATCCTATGTATTAAGGACTTTAGTGATACTGATTTTACCAATGGGATGTAGGTGGAGGGATGGTGATCTGGGAAACCTTTTCCTTGTCCATGGCTTGTCTTGGGACTGCCAAATACCTGCACTGCCTCTGTCCATATATGGAAGGTCCTGTAAGTATAATGAAGGGGGGCAGAAAGGGTCTGACTGACTGCAGTTTTAACCATAGTTCATCCATAGGTTTCCTAGGAGTTATGTTGTCCCTCTACCTAAGGCTACATCTGGCCTGGAAGAGCAGAATATTACCATTGGACACCATTAGCTCCTTAACCTCTCAGCTCCAGGTTCCTGGTGGGACTGACCTGTCAGAGACATGAAGTTTCCCTTCCCTCTCCCCACGCCCTGGTGAAGGACCACAGAAGGGAGAAAGCACCATCCAGATGTTGGCACTTGGAGCAATGTTCTGTTGTTATAGTGGCCAATGAGAAAAAAGTTGATAGACTGAGGAAAGTGGAAGAATAGGTGATTATATTCAGAGAAAGGAATGTAAGAATTCAAGATTTTGGAAGCTTAGCAGTTTTGAATGACGAAATGTAAATTATGTTCGGTCTGGTAGGGGCAGAAATAGAATGAAGGTCTTTATCTTAGAAGTTGAAAAGTTCAAGAGATTGTGAGAAGAGTGTTAGAAGGACCATCGATGTGGCTACTGAAGCATCTAGGAATACTGGCAGGCAAAGAGGAAAAGAGGAATTCTAAACCAATTTCCAAAGGGAGAAAAGAGGAAGAATACCAGCAGATGGTAAATATTAATGAAAAGGATTGGGAGAGGGGAATAGAATTGATATCATGAAGTTCAAGGAAAGGTTATTGAGTCGTGGTGGCAGAGAACAAGTTGAAAAGAACCAGTAGAGAATAAAGTGTGTACCAATTCCTCTTCTAGAGCCTCGTGAGCTGGGGAATTAGAAAAGAAACCTGAAGCATTACAATACACAACACCAGACAGATACCAGTGAGAACTTCCCTGCCCCAAAGTATCTTTCTCATTGGTCTGTTGTTAACACCTCAAGTTCCAGGATTTCTTCTGTTTTCCAAGAAGGGTAGCACAATAAGGAAATTGCTAGCTCTTAAAACTTTATTGAGGGAGCCAACATGGCAGACTAGAAGGAAGCAATGAGCTGAGCTCGCATCCACAATTCTTTCAAACAGATATCTAAAATGCACCAGACCAAATCCTGATGGAGAAATAAAAAAAAAAAGTCACTCTTAATCCCTTCTGTAGCCTGGCTCAGCAAGAGAGACAGCCAGATATTTGTACACTAGGGAGAGAGTCGCAGGAGGAGCGTATGGCACCCAGAGAGAGGATGTGCATCACTGCAAAAGGACATCCCAGACCAATACGTGGATATCACCAGACCCACACCAGGGCAATGAGATGGGGACAAGGTACAACTGGTAGCTTTGTCACCCACTACCCAATCCTGGGCCACAGATTCAGGGTGGATTGAGAAGGAGACTTACACAGGCCCAATGTTGAGGTAGAGTTGCCTTGCCCAGGTAGGGGAAGTCCCAAGTGAGATACCAAAAAAGGAGGAAGTTCAGAAGCCAGTAGCAGCAGTAGTGTGGCTCAAATTCTAGGCACATAGGCTTGAAAGTTGACCACTGGTGACAAATGCTTATTTCACATAATCTCTAGCTGTATTCCATTGAGCTTTAGTACACACGATCCAGCAACATTGGCTTTCTTGCTGCTCCTTACTTACACACAACCTTCCACCTCCTCACTCTGGTCCCTTTTCATCGATTTGTCCTCCGTTCATGGACTGCTCTCCTCACCTCCACCTCCTGACTTCCTTCAGGTCAGCTCAAATTCCACCTTTTGCCAGAAGACATTCCAGGTTTCCCCCACCCCTAAGTGCTTTTCTTTCTTCCATTACCTTCAGTTACATTGTATATATTTCATATGCCCCTGGTTGTTTCCATGTTGTCTTCCACATTAGAATATGAGCTCCTTGAAGATAAGGATCGTGTTTTTTTGCCTTTTGTTGTATATTTAGCACTCATCACATTGCTTAGTGCATAGAAAGCACTTGTCAAATCTTTATTGCCTGACTGACTCACTTCACTTATGCTCCATCAGCACTGTTCTTTTCTCTACCCTCTACCCTTTTTAGATTATTAGATTATAAACTTAGGACACAAAGGTCACCTGCTCAGAGAAACTGACTTCTGATAAGGCGTCTCAAAAGATAGTTGACACATTTTGTTTTATTTGAGGCAACAGTACATTTTCCTTAAAAATGGGGTACTTGTAATATTATGGTAAAACCATCACACAATAAATGGAATTTCTTTGTGAGGCTTTCATCTCTAATCATTATCCTCTTTCTTTAATAACCATGATGAGTGTTCTAGAGAGATTTCTAGACATTCAAAGATCTCATTAAATTAGGCTGCCCTGGAATAACAATCCTCAGAACAATGAAAGATTATCAAGGGTATTTCCCTCCATTCATCAGGTATGAAGACAGAACCATCCTCCTTTCCCAATGCTTTTTAATCCTGGCTATAGTTCTGTGGCAGCATCTGAAACTTTCTGCCTTTTGGCAGGCATTCCTGATGACCCAGCTCCTTCTATCACCTGTCCCAGGAAGCCCAGCCCTCTCCAGTGAGCTTGAACATCTTCACAGCTACCTGGATGCATCAGCTGGTTATAACTCCACACTGAGGAGGACAGTGATTTGAAATCATTTAGCAGAAGGCTTAATCACGTAATTTAGGAAAACATCCTCAATGTTTCTTTTTAGATTTCCTCACAAATTTTAGGTGATGAGCATTTTAGGTTTCGAACATGGCATGTTTTGGAGGTAGGGAGGGAGAGATTGATTAATACTAAATTCTTTGTGATCCAATCAACAACAATCCCCTAGCCCTAGAATGAGGCTTTTCAAGTTTTTACAGGCCAAGAGGCCAGAAGACTACAGACCAACCAAACGGGGTTTCTTACTTTCCCTCCTACATGACATTCTTGTCTTCATGCTAACTGCAAAGTGGCACAATGTTTAAGAGCACTGGGTTTGGAGTCAGGAAGACCTGAATGCAAATCCTGCCTCAGATGCTTATTTGGCTGTGTTACCCTGGAGAAGTCATTTAACCCCTCCCAGTCTCAGATTCCTTATCTGTAAAATGGGGTAATGATAGCACCTGCTTCATAAGGTTGGGGTGGGGATCAAATGAAATAACAGACGCACATTGCTGTACAAACACTGCAATGCTGTATAAATACTGGCTATTGTTATTATAATACCTGGAATGCATTCTCTCGTGAGCTCCATTTTTCTAGTCCTTAGTATCCTTCAAAATTCAGCTTAAATGTCATCTCCTAACATGAAACCTTTCTTGATCCCTGTGTCTGGAAATGCCCCTGCCTCTTACTTTGTATTTATTCTATATCTTTTTGTTGTTGATAACTTTATAGGAGTTCCCTATACTGATGAAATTACAGGTCTAGTGTGGGTGTATGTATGTATGCATGTATATGCACATACACATATTATACATACACACCTATATAAATGTGCAAATGTTTGTATGTATACACACATACATATACATATATATAAATGTGTGTAGGTATGTGTACACATGCCTATGCTTTATTTATGTGTGTACGTTTTTGGTGCCTCAGGATGTAAACTCCTTGAGGGCAGGGATAGTTTTGCTTTTGTCTTTGCACCCTCAGCTTCTTGCACAGTGCTTAGCACATAGTTGGCACCTAATAGATGTTTGTTGATTGAGATCAGAAGCAGCTACAGAGAGTTCCTTGTCATGTCACCACAAAGATGGAAGACTGGAGACTTTCTCCTATCTTCATGACCTTTCAAACCTCTCCAAAAGAGGAATTATGTACAAGAGATGAAGCAATTTCAGCTATCTCAGCAGTCTAGGACGCCAAGAACCCAAACAAGGTAAAAATCGGATAAAATAACAACAAAGAAGAATCCTTAATCTTAATGTGCTCATTTAGGACCTCACATCCACCCCAGCAGCAGAGCTGCATAAGCCTCTCTAGAGGCTTGCACCAGAATTCAGTTCTACAGTCCAACTCCCTCTTCCCCAAGTGCCATAGAGATCCAAATAGCAGGCATCTGCTCAGGTTGTGATAGCAGTAGTGTGACATTGATCTATGTCACAGTAGAGCTTGGCCACAAAACTCAAGAGCAGAGGGAATGAGAGCATGACATATGTGTTTGGTTGTGTGGCATTAAGCCTGAAGGAAAGGGCCCAGCATACAACTGGGGCCAATGATGTCCCCCCAAAATCAGTTGGGGCAGAGACCCCCAGTCCTGGTGAACTTTGAATTATCCAATTGGAAGGAGGCTGAGACACTTTGAGATTCAGCCTCCAGGGAAACTGCCATCAAAGTGAAAAGAGTCAGAAAGTGAGCAATACAGGAAATTTTTTTTTCTTTAAAAAGAATGAAACAACGAAAGCTCTCGGGAGGAAGAAAACTCAAATAAAGACCTTGAGCCTAAGCAGATAAACCAACAGGGGAGATAATAATAGTATATGGGAAAATGCATACAGATCTAAGTAAAAGATTTCAGGTATCTATTAATAAGTATTGTAAGAAAAAGAAAAATGAATCAATGCTCGATGAGACAGAGAACTGTGTAAATTCCCAAGAGGGGTGGAACCAAGCAGAAAGTTCCTGAATGATTTAAAAGAGAAATAAGAATTGTGAAAGCAGCATATATAGCCTGTACAGCAGAAATAATTGGCAGAATAGAAAAAAAAAATCTTAAATCCAAGATGGAAAATCTCAGTAAAGAAATAAAAGAGAGTGTAACTGATTGGGAATGCAAATGAGAGACAATGTGGAAGAAGAGAAGCAAAAAAGCAATAACATTCAAAGAACAACCACACACACAAAAAACCCCAAAACAATCCAAAAAAAACATTGCAAAATTCTGTTCTGAGATTCCTTGTTACTAACCCAAACTTATTCAAAGCCCAACAACATTGCCCACTTTACTTTCCTTTTACTAGAACTAAACTCTGAGTGCAGAAACTGCTTGATATTTTTTTTTTTGTCATTATATCTTGCTTAACATAGTGTTTTGCCAGAATACAGGCTTAATAAATGTTTGTCGAACTGGTTCCTGGCTACTGCTTATTGACCTTACTGGCCATTGCAAGCTCATTCTCATTCCCTGAAAATCCTTCCCCAAGTTGAAGAGCCCAGAACTTGTGTCTGCTACTAGAAAGATGATTACGTATTAATCCACATTCAGTAAGTATCCACAATGGACTGTCTTTTCCTCTGGCTGACTTCTAACATAGACCTTCAATATGAAGTCATCACAGCCCAGAATGTGGTAACCATTGTTGATTGTTTGCATTTCTTCTTTTGAAAACTGCTTTTCCTATCTGTAGACCCTTTATCTATTACAGAATAGTTCTTATATATTCATATCAGTTTCCTAAACATTTTAAATATCTGCTGTTTGTCAAAGAAATTTTCTATAAAGCTTTATACAACTTAACTATTTAGTTTTTAGTTTTATTGTATTGATTTCCTTATGGAACACCTTTTCAATTTTATGTAATCAAAATTGTTCATTTTATTTAGTAATTATCTCTGGTTTTCGTTTGGTCAGGAACTCTTCCTTTAGGCAGAGTTATGAAAGCTATCTCCTTTCCTCCTCCTTTGATTTATTAATGACATGACCTTTTTAAAAATCTAGGTCATGTATCTACTTGAAGGTTGTTATGTTATATTGCGTGAGATATTGGTCTGAACCTAATTTTTGCCAGTCTTTTCCAAATTTTCTCAGAATTTATTTTTGTCTTTGGTCTCTTGACCTTTGGGTCTTTTTAAAATAAATGAGCATCTTTCAGTTTCAAAAATTCTCATTCTGTTTGAAAAGTTTTACTTATCATAAAAATGTCATTAGCTGTATCATTGGCTGACTAGTCATTAAAAAACAATACAAAAAATATTTACTTGAACAAGTGGGTGAGATACTTTACAAGTGAATCTAACTTATCCCAAACACTATATTCCACAAAAGTTGAATGTAAACTGAATTCTTGTAGAGACAAGATAAATTGCACTGGGTATCATGGGGAAGCTGGCCTAGAACTAAAAATTGCCCACAAGGAAGAGCATCCATATAGAACTAATTAAGTTTTTATTGGAGTGATTCTCCAGCCTGGCAAGATCACATTGAGTGTGATAGAAGGCAGGGCCTTCTGAGTAAAATTGTGAAGGAAGCAAAATTTTGGTGCCCTCACACTCACTCTTTTCTGCATCCATTCCCTCCTTGTTAGTGGTGCACCCTCTGTGCTCTTCCCTTCCTTCGTCCTTACCTTTTTTTAAAATATAAATTTATTTATTTTTAGTTTTCAACATTTATTTCCACAAGATTTTGAATTCCAAATTTTCACCCCATATTGCCCCTCCCCCTCACCCCAAGATGGCATGCATTCTGAATACCCCTTCCCCTAGTTGGCCTTCCTTTCTATCTCTCCCCCCACCCCCTTATCCCCTTCCCTTTCTATTTTCCTGTAGGGCAGGATAGATTTCTCTACCTCATTTCCTGTATTTCTTATTTCCCAGTAGCATGTGAAAACATTTTTTTTAAATATGTGTTTTTAAAACTTTGTGTTCCAAATTTTCTCCCTTCCTCCCACCCCACCCACTCTCTTTGAAAAGGCAAGCAACTCAGTACAGGCCATACATATGCAGTTATGCAAAACACTTCCATAGTAGACATGTTGTAAAAAACTAACTCTATTTCCCTTAATCCTATCCTGCCCTCGCCCATTTATTCTATTCTTTCTTTTGACCCTGTCCCTCCTCAGAAGTATTTCTTCTGATTACCTTTCCCAATCTGCCCTCTCTCTATCATCCCCCTGCTCTCTTGTCCCTTCCCCCCATTTTCCTGTAGGGTAAGACAGATTTCCATACCCAATTGAGTGTATGTTATTCCCTCCTTAAGCCAAATCCTATGAGAATAAGATTCCTCATTCCTCTCACCTTCCCCTGTTTCCCCTCCATGTAAGAGCCTTTTTCTTGTCTGTTTTGTGTGAGATAATTACCCCATTCTACCTCTCCCTTTCTTCTTCTCCTAGTATAATCCTCTCTCACCCTTAATTTTATTCTCCAGATATCACCCCTTCATCTTCAACTCACCCTGTGCCATCTATCTATCTATCTATCTCTATCTATCTATCTATCTATCTATACATACATACATATAATTTTTCCCTCCACTACCCTAATACTGACAAAGGTCTCATGAGTTATAAATATCATCTTTCCATGCAGGAATGTAAACAGTTCAACCTTAATAAGTCTCTTATGATTTCTCTTTCCTGTTTACCTCTTCATGTTCCACTGGAGTCTTGTATTTGAAAATCAAATTTTCTATTCAGCTCTGGTCTTTTCATCAAGAATGCTTGAAAGTCCTCTATTTCACTGAATGACCATTTTCCCCTGAAGGATTATCAGTTTTGCTGGGTAGGTGATTCTTGGTTGTAATCCTATCTCCTTTGCCCTCAAATATTATATTCCATGCCCTCTGGTCTCTTAGTGTAGAAACTGCTAAATCTTGTGTTATCCTGATTGTGTTTCCACAATACTTGAATTGTTTCTTTCTGGCTGCTTGCAATATTTTCTCCTTGACCTGGGAACTCTGGAATTTGGCTACAATATTCCTAGGAGTTTTCCTTTGGGGATCTCTTTCAGGAGGAGATTGGTGGATTCTTTCAATTTCTATTTTGCCCTCTGGTTCTAAAATATCAGGGCAGTTTTCCTTGATAATTTCTTGAAAGATGATGTCTAGGCTCTTTTTTTGATCATGGCTTTCAGATAGTCCAATAATTTTTAAATTCTCCCTCCTGGATCTATTTTCCAGGTCAGTTGTTTTTCCAATGAGATATTTCACATTGTTTTCTAATTTTTCATTCTTTTGGATTTGTTTTACAGTGTTGATTTCTCATAAAGTCACTAGTTTCCAATTGCTCCATTCTAATTTTTAAGGAAGTATTTTCTTCATTAAGCTTATGGACTTCCTTTTCCATTTGGCCAATTTTGCTTTTTAGGGCATTCTTTTCCTCATTGGCTTTTTGGACCTCTTTTTCCATTTGGGTTAGGCTATTTTTTAAGGTGTTATTTTCTTCAGTATTTTTTTTGGGTCTCCTTTAGCAAGCTGTTGACTTGTTTTTCATGATTTTCTTGCATCACTTTCATTTCTCTTCCCAGTTTTTCCTCTACTTCTCTTACTTGGTTCTCAAAATCCCTTTTGAGGTCTTCCAAGGCCTGGGACTGATTCATATTTTTCTTGGAGGCTTTGGATGTAGGAGCTTTGACTTTGTTGTCTTCTTCTGGTTGTATATTTTGATCTTCTATGTCACCAAAGTAAGATAATATAATCTGACTCTTTTTTGCAAGGTTTGCTCATGATCCCAGCCAACTACCTTGAATTTTAGACTCTTTGTTAAGGTAAGAGTCTGCTTCCAATGTGGAGAATGTACTGTCCCAAGCTTCGGGGGTTTGTACAGCTGTTTTCAGAGATGCCTGTAGGGACCTGCAAATTTTCAGTTCTTATAAGGTGGTATGATAAGGGTCTAGGTGTTTACTCTTTTCCTGCCCTGTGCTCTGGTCTATGAGTGACTGACCACAGGCAGTCTTTTCTGTCTTGGAACTGTGAGGAGGGTTTCCTCTTCACCACCACTACAAGCTCCACTGTGCCAGTGCTCCTCCTCACACCAGGACCACCACCCAGAACTGTGACCCAGATCCATGCACAGGCAATGCAAGAGATTCTTGCCTCAGCACTGACAAAGAGATCCCTGCAATCCACCTCTGATCAGCCACACAATTCCCTCTCAGTCTGTGGGCCTGAAGCTCAGGAGGCAGTTGCCTCTCTGGGGCCGATTTCCTCTGGGAATGGGACTGAGACCCCAAGCTCCTCTCTCACCACCACAGAAACAGATTTTTCCTACTGACCTTCTAGGTTGTCTTTGGCATTCATAGGATGAGAAGTCTGGAAACTGCCACAGCTGCCTGTGATTCAGTCCTCTGAGGCCTGCTCCAGGGTCGCTGCAGCCTGAGTGCCTATGCTGCACTGTGCTCTGCTTATAGCCTGGCGCGATATACCTTTCTGATCAACCATCCAGGTTGTCTTGGGCTGGAAATTTGTTTTACTCTGTCTTTTTGTGGGTTCTGCTGCTTTAGAATTTGTTTAGAGCCATTTTTTTATGGGTATTTGGAGGGGTTTGTGGGAGAGCTCAAGCAAGTCATTGCTTTCACTCCGCCATCTTGGCTCCACCCCATTCTTCCTCTTTGCCTTAATCAGAATCCTTTCTCAGGAAATAATGTGCTAAACTCCAATACAGTCTTGTGTCCCTGTTGCAATCACTTGCCTACAGAATTGAGAAGTTGGGTCCCCAACAAAGTTCATAATTACTGCTCCCCTTGATGTCTTAGGGGAAAACCTGATGGGTTTATACTATCATCACTTATAAGCCCCCATCTTGTATACTTCCCAATATCAATCAATAAGTAGAACTCTTTTAGCTCTTAGGAAAGGACATTTGCTAAGAAGGACTAGTAAGGACAGCTGTCTGTTACAAAAAAGAAAACTTTCCCAAACTTGAGGCACACTTTCTTGTGGCATCCAGGTCCCTGGGGAGAGTGGGTCCAAACTTAGAAAGCACATGTCGCCAAGGGTTAAACACACCTCTTGGTTACTGGAAGTCATTTTCTCCCATCATGAAGACCTTATTTAGGGCAGTTAGGTGGCACAGTGGATAGAGCACTGACTCTGGCTGGAGTCAGGAGGACCCAATTCAAATCTGGCCTCAGACACTTGACACTTACTAGCTGTGTGATCCTGGGCAAGTCACTTAACTCTTATTGCTTCACCAAAAAAAAAAGAGAAAAAAAGACAAAAAGACCTTATGAAGTTCCCACAGTGTGAACAGGCTTGTTCCTCTCCTTCTTTGGTCCTGGCTATTTTCCTTTTCAGGGCTCTCCAGAAGTTCTCCTTGTACATTCTACAGAAGCACCACACCCAAATCCAGGTTGGAGGAGGCTGGCATTCTCTCCCTTTGCTTAAAGCTATCAAGGGGTTCAACTGGCCTCCCTCCTTGACTTTTCAACTTTCTATTTGTTTAGGGGTGGGGTAGGAGGAAGGAATTCTCAAACTGATTGAAGATCAAGAAATTTACTCCTGGTAGGTTTCAAATCTCTAAAAAAGATCTCTGCATCTGCAAATGCAATTCTCTTCCATGTTGAAATGGGGAGCGTTGCTATCTTTCCTTTGCATGGGTAGAGAGTGACTTTACACATCCACAGTCTGCCCTGAGACCCAAAAGGAGGCAGCATGCATATGAGGAGGGGTGGGACTGGGGAGCTGGTCCTTTCTAAGTTTGGGTAGTTGATTGGGTATCTCCTGGAACCTATTCTGGGAGGAGGTAAGACCAGGGGATGTTTCATGTACCAGGAAGGATTTTCCTTCCTTGCATTGCTGCTAAGGCATAGCATTATAAAGACAACTTTGAAAGCCTTAAAAACTCTGATCAATGCAATGATCAATTTTGATTACAGAGTTCTGATAATTTAGCATGCTATACCTCTTGACAGAGATGGATAGAAGATATAGGATAAAACATAACATTTTTGGAAATGGTTGCTATGGGAATTTCTTTTGCTTGAGTGTCAATATTTGGTACAAGGATTTTTTTTATCTTTTTTTCTTTTTCTCTCAGGGGAGGGGTAGTAAGAAGGGAGAGAAAATAAATGTTTGTTAATTAAAAAATTAAATTAAATTAAAGCAAAAAGAAATACAGCTGGTAGGGCAGCTTCTGGGCATGATAAGTCACTTTCCAGGGAGACTAGACATCAGTCCACATGATTTGTGGGATGCATGACTTAATAGAGACAGATTAGATTTAGATAGCCTGGCATTTGGATCTTACATCTGATACCTACTAGTTGACCTGGGGTCAGACACTTAACCCCTATGAGCTGCCAGTTTTCTCATCAGAAATATGAGGGGAAAATTGCTTCTGTCTTTGCCAGAGTAAAGTCTGGTTGGTGTGAATCTCAAATGAGATCATGCAAGTAGAGGATTCCACAGACTTTAAAGATTTATGTAATTGGAAGGTTTTATAATGAAAAAAAAAAGAAGGCTGCTTTTACCTCCTCTTCACTCTTCAGTTCAGCCACTCTATTTCTGGCCAAATGTTAATAAGGAGCCTTGACTATATCAAAATGTCAGCTATTTTTGCATGTTTTGATAAGATCGTATTTATTTGGATGTGTGGTTGGTAATTAAATTTAGTGAAGCAATGAAGACTTGGGGTCTGAGATTGATTTCAGACTCTGGGGTCCAAATTGGTTTTTACCCTCTCCTTTATGATCTGAATTATGGTAATGATGCCTCTTCTGAGACAGGGTTTATGAGTAAAAGAGCTTCTCGGGGTGCAGTCTGCAAACATGCTAGGCTAATACCACATTATTCATCTCAGTTTTCCATTGCAAATGTTGCAGAGGTTAGGATCTTTGTTGTGTTTTATTATTAATTGATACATACTGCTATGTTCACATGCATATTTTCAAATGAAAACAGAATTCTCATTTTATGTGCTTTGATTTAATTCCATAATGCATTGTTTTAATCTCAAATAAATATCAAATTTACAGTCCTCAGATAAAAATATATTTGAGGCTTTATATGGATTCTCTAAAAATATTGCTGAGAATAAAAGTGCTCCCCAGATCATCAGCCCTGCTTCCAACCCCAAATCCCCAAGTTATTGTCCAAGGTAGCAACTCCTGTGGGTTACCTGGTAACTACCTTTTGCAGTTGCTGTATCCCCCAACTCCTCAGCAGCCACAGTCATTAAAAACCTGGAAAAGAAAGTTATTGCTACTAGTTCTTGGCACTGTCAAAAGGTATAACCTCAGAAACAGGAATTTAACAGTGGAAATGACATGAACAAAGATGCATTACTATCTACTTTGCCACTGAAACCTAAGAACCACTGCGGCTTCCTCTCTGACTTGCAGCTGAAACCTCCTCTGTATGTTATCTCACCCATTGGAAAGTAAGTTCCTTCAGAACTTGTCTTGCCTTACTTTTTATTTATATACACAGCGCTTTGCACACAGTAAGAGCTTAATAAATGCATTTTTATTGCTTCATTTATATATAGCTTGGATTGCTCCAGTGTTGTGCTTGGAAGATTTTCCTCAGTCAGCTAAATGTGCTCCTATTTCCTTTTCTCTTTTTGCCATTGTGCAGACAGGACAAAGGCTTTATCAATGGCCTTGGCTGAGGCTAATGGTGATGGTACTATTGCCCGTGCCTCTCCAGGGCTGTCAGAGGGCTGTTTGTACACTGAAGTCATCATGTTTGATGCTGTTTTTAACTAATAGGGTACAGAGTCTTCTCATATGTTCCTCATGTAGCTTATTATAAACGTGGGAGCATAGGATCTAGGCATAGATCAGGGGTGAAAGCAGAAGCTGTGGGAGACTGTTCAAAGGGCACTGGATTTAGAGATCTGGGTTTGAATGTGGCCTTGGTGATTGGCATGGTATTTCCTCATCTGTAAAATGAAGGGATTGGACTATTTGGCTCTTTGAGGTCCCAGGATTTAATACAGTGATGTGCTAGAGGGGAAAGGGACTTTAAAATCCACCTATTGAAGGCTACTTTTTTTAAACAGATGAGCAAATTGAGGCCAAGAAAGGCAGAGACTTGTTCAAGGTCACACAGGTAGTAAATAGCAAAGCTGGGATTCCAACCCATTTCCTCTGATACCACTCTTTCTACTATAGGGCTTGAGGTCATAGGTGAGTGGTATTTCTTTCTTTGTGTGACTTAGTTTCTCATTATACTTTATATATGGATCTCTCCCTTGCTTGTATCATACTGTGCTTCATGTGTCATGGTTATCTCTCTCTCTCTCTCTTTCTGTCTCTATCTTTTTATTTGTCTATCTATGTCTATTTCTCTATCAATCTCTCTCTTTGTCCAGTTCTCTCTATTTCTCTAACTCTATATCTATATCTATCAGTCTAACTCTATCCATCTATCTATCTATATCTCTGTCTCTATCTAATCTGTCTTATCTTCCCATATTAGATTGTAAGCTCCTTGAGGGCAGAATCTCCACCTAATTTCCTATGTGTATCACCATTACTTTGTACACAGTGTTTAGTGGACCATCATTGAATCAGTCCCCTTCTTCTGGGTGAAATAAACTACCCCATACCTTCCTTCCCAACTCCTCTTTTTTCTCCCCTCCTCCAGCTATAGTGGTGAATGTCCCCAGCCTGTCATGGGGGAGACCAGGGGTTCCCCAATGAGGAGACATGAGGGCTTTTTTAAGGAATCATGCTGTAGTGGAGACAATAAGAAATTGGTGCTCAAATCTACTTCAAATACTTGTCTGCCTGTGTGATGCTGGGCAAGTCATTTAACAATTCTGGTCCTCAGTTTCCTCGTCTGCAAAGAAGGGGTGATGGTGGATTAAATGGTCTCTGAGGTCCCTTCCAGCTGTCAAGCTATGATCCAATGGACCTTTCTGGCTTTGGTTTCTTTAGTTGAAAAATGGAAGGGTTGGACCTGAAGACTTCTCAGGTCCCTTCCAGCTCTCAATGTGCACTCTCTTTCTTTTTCTCTTCTTCCTCCTCCAGGCAGCAAGATGACATTTGGGGGACAAGGCACCACTCCAATTCTTAGTTTCTCCAAGTGATCGCCTTGCAAAAGAGGGTCCCAGAATCAGTGCCTGAGCAAGGATAGGCAACACTTGCTGGAGCAGCCTGGACAGGAATCAGCTCTGGATTCATGAAACGGCAGAGAGAGTTTGCAGAGCAGCACAGAGAGAGCAGCTGACTGACCGTGGTCCTTCTCCGGGGCCCACCTGTGTGGCTAACTGCCCTGTGATCACCAGTCAGCAGGGGCACATAAACAGCAAGGGCAGCAGCCCTCCTCACCCAACGAAACAGGCAATTGAAGCAATTGCACGTGAAATTCACATTCTTACAAATTACCTTGAAACAATTATACATAAAATCCAGGACTTGATTCCCTTCCCTATTTGCCAACCTCTGGGTATCAAGGCCAAAAGGGGGCACTGGGGTGTGATTTATCTGTATTGTCCAAATTTATTCAATGTCTTACTCTTTTTTGTTTCTCTGTGGAAGCCGCAGACCCCTAAATGCTTTTCTACCGCATTTGCATACAATGTGGTTGGTTTCTTGGTTACTATTAAGGGTGTGTATGTATGTATGTATAATATAGCATCTACCATGTGCCAAGCACTGTGACAAATGCTATTATCTCATTTGATCCTTCACAACAGCCCTGTGAGTTGGGTACTATTATTACCCCCATTTTACAGTTGAGGAAACTGAGGCAAACAGAAGTTGTGAGCTTCCTAGTGTCACATAGCCAGTTACTGTTTGAGGCTGGATTTGAACTTAGGTCTTCCTACCTCCAGGCCCAAGGCTCTTATCCATGGAAACACCGACTTGCCACAGAGCTGCCAAGATGTCTAAGATAAGGCTTTTACTCTAGAGTTCACAATGTAGATGAATGTTCCCACATTGGGCTGAATCCCCAGCATATAGAGAATTTACTGGTGCCCTCTGCCAAGTGGAAGAAGGATCCTGGGGGCATTTCTGCATTATAGATTGTTTTTTTTTTCTTTTTAATAAACCCTGATGGTGTTTTAGATGCATTGTAGTAAGATTCCTGTGGGATAATCTATTTCTTTGATATTAATGACCAGTCATAGTTAGCATATCATGACTCATCTGGAAGCCCTCAAGGTGCTTGGTAGGGACTAGATTTCCTTTGTTCCTGGGGAAGAAGAGGACCCCTCTCTGCAAATCCTTTGGATGGACGTACTTAGAAACATAATGGCTGATATTTAGAGAGAGATTGAGTCATATTAACAACAACAGCAGCATCTCTGTCTTCCTAAGTCTGAGGGCATCCGCTCTCTGTGAGAGTGCCTGTGTTCGACTGAGTCTTCTCTGTCTTTCTACTCTTCTTAGTTGTAATCTGGAAGACAATATTTCTATTGATTCAATGGCTCTTGGGGCAGCCCAAGGCTCCATGAAAGTGTCCTGAGAGTATGTGTGTCAAGGAGACCAAAATGGATACTGCAGCTGCCGTGGAGCAGTGATGACCAGCTTTTTTTGGAGCAATGACAACCTTCTCTTTGTTGTTATGGAATTCCCTTTCCCCGCCCCTCTAATGCACACATCTAAGGTCATAAGGTATACGTGATTTTTTAAGGTAACATGGCATAGTGGTTGGAATGCTGGACTTGGAGTCAGGAAGCCCTGTTTTCAAATCCTGTCTCTAACCCTTACCAGCTGTATGACTCAGCCTCAGACAAATTCTCTAAGACAAATTATAGTCATATTGCTGATCTATACTAGGGAGGTCTCACACCAGTGAAATTACAGGTCTTTGATGTATTCATATATATTTTAAATTAAAATGAATCAATCAATTTTGGCTCCAAAGTTTTGTTTATTTCCCTTGATAAAACCAGAAATATTCTCAGACTCACAAAAACAGGGTTGGAATTCACTCATGTGTATGTCTGTATTCTTTCCTCATTACTATCCATCCCTCCCACCTCCTACTTCCCCCCAAAAAGGTGAAGGGAGGTGGGGATAATGAGATCTGCAGGGAGAGCTCAGTTCTTCAGTCCATTGTTGTTTGGGCTCAATACTTACCTTGATTTGCCCATTAACCAATAGCAATCTTGACCTGTGCACCAACAACTTTTAACCAAATGAAAACTTTGTGAGCTTCATCCATGTCCTCAGTAGTCATATCTTCATTTAGGTGCGTATCTTCATTGATTCCTTTCCCATCCCAACTTTACCCCCTTCCGGCCCAAGCTCTCATCAGACCCTTACGGGCTCTCACTTTTCTCATTTATCAGGGACACATGAAAATTGAAAAAGCACACCTGGTTCAGGCATCCTCTTCTCTTCTCTGCTTCCTCCTGTTGTCAGGGCATGTGCAAACTGATTGAAATGGTTAAGAAACAGCTCAACTTGCCTGCTTTTTGTAAATAAGCTTCAGTTAGGCCAAACCCCCTGCGTTTCTACATTTCTTCTTCTGAAACCCAGATCAAGGAAAAATGGGAAAGGGACATGGCTTTCATGTTCTCTTTCCAATTTTGTTATGTGTCCCTGGTGTTCCTTGGGTTGCCAAGAATTTATTAAAAAAGAGATAAGATGGGTGATTGTCACAGGAAAGCAGGAGAGGCTAGTGACCCATCTGGGAGCATTAATTCTTGCTTACAGAAGGAAATATGTGGAAAGGCAGGAAAAATATGCAATAATTTAGAATGTGATTGTACACAATGAAGCATGAATCACCTTCTCATTTCTCCCCTTCATTGTTACTGTAGTCATGACCAATAAATAATGGTTCAGAATCATCAGAAGAAAGACCCTGAGTATAATCAGCATGAATGTGAGGGATAGAACTGGAACATATCCTGTGATCTAGGTTTTAATTGGGAGCAATAGAGACAGCTATGTTTGCTGAGCATAGTGACATTTTCCAGCAAGGAAACAATTTTTGGAAATCTTAGTAGTTCAAGGATTAATAGCAAAGTTCTTCAAACATAAAACCATAGTAATAGAATGCATTGTCATGATTATGATGGACAGCTTTCAGGATTGCTCAGCAGTACACCTATGTCTGAAAGATATTGCTGATGGACAATGAACTGGGCCTAGAATTGAATGGGAGAAAGAGAGTGGGTTGGGTCATGCTTGGGAAACTATGGAGTGCTATTAATGAATCTCCAAGCTTCTCGTTGGAACAAAGGTTCATCCTCAAAATTTTTTTCCACTAATTTTATTCAGCTGATACTAGAAGACTGTGGATGATGGAATATCATAGCATCTGAATAATTAGAGTTGTTAGTCTCCCAAAGGATGATGGAGAGATATACGATGGGTATGAGTAGGCTGTGGCACATTGTCAACGAAGGACTGGGGAAGAAAAAGAGGCGCTGCACTAGCTGCTGGCCTTGGAAACATGATACAATCATAGTAAGGAACTAAATAGCTAATAATATGTGACAGAAAATAGACTGGGGGGAAGCCAGAGGAGATTTAGACAAAGTGCTTTAGAAGAACAATCTGAAGAGCTTTCAAAGAGGATTTATATGAAGGTTGCATGGAGAAGGTAAGCCCTGAGCTGAGCCTTGACAGATGAGAAGGAGTGGGAGATGGAGATGAGGAGGGAGTACACTTCCCTCAAGGGACGTGTGTGTGTGTGTGTGTGTGTGTGCACGTGCACACATGCAAAGTGAGGGGAGAACAGAACAATATTGGGAAACGCCTATTATTTCACCTTGACTAGAATAACATGATAGCATTTCTATAGCATTGTCAAGTTTGCAAAGAACTTCCTGCATGTTGTCTCATTTGATCCTGAAACAAAATATGCGAAATAATCCTGGAAAGTAAGTTGAAGCTAGATTGTAGAGGGTGGCATTAAGTGACAGGTGAAGAAAGGTCTGTATATTTTGTCTTAAAGGCAGTGGGGAGCCACACAAGGTTTTTGGGCAACAGAATCATGGTCAAACTAGACACAGTTTGAAGACAGCAGTGTGAAGGATAGACTGGAGAGAAGAGCCTGGAATCAGAGAGAACATTTAGGAAGCTATTATAATGTTTAATTGAGAAGTGAAGAGGACCTGAAGTAGGGGAGTGGCAGGAAGAGAGAAGAGATGGGAATCAAATGTGGTTGTAGAATTGACAAAGATCTACCAAATGATTAGAATAGATGTGAGAGATGAGGAAGAGGGAAAGAAGAATAAAAGATGATGACTGAGATTTCAAGCTCGAGTGACTGGTTGTTGGTGTTCAACTTGATTGTGTCCAACTCTTCATGAACCCATTTAGGGTTTTCTTACTAAATATTCTGGACTGGGTTGCAATTTCCTTCTCCAGCTCATTTTACAGATGAAGAAACTGAGGCAAACAGGGTTCAGTGATTTGCCCAGAATCTACCAACACAGTTAGTAAATGTCTGAGGCCAGATTTGAATTCAAGAAGATGAGTCTTCCTGACTTTAGGCCTGCTGCTCTATCCATTGCACCACTTAGCTGCCCATTGGGTGACTGGTGCTATCCATAGAAATATAGAAATAGGAAAAGAAATAATTAGATATCTACTTTTTCTAAAGAACCACACAAAAAATCGAGTTGTACAGTCAATCAACAAATATCCATTGAGCAACCACAGAGTTTTAGAACTGGTCTGTGTTGTTAGAGGTACACAGTAGAGAAAGGACATGCTTCCCTTCAAGCTGTTCTCAGTCAAGTCACGTTAATTAGCATTTATTAAGTGCTTTTTGGGTGCCAGGCACTGTGCTAAACAATAAGAGTTCAAACAAATTCAAAAACAGTGTCTGGCCTCAAAGAGCTCACATTTTAATGGAGACACAATCTGTAAAGAGCTGGGTCCTTTTAAGAGACACACAGAGTGGATGGAAGGTGATCTCAGAGTAGAAGATAATAGTTGAATGGAGGATGATTGCAGCAGGGAGAAATTTAAAACACTGGCCTGGAATCAAAGAAGACCTGAATTCAAATCAGGCCTTAGACATTTACTAGCTGTATAACCAGGGCATTTGTGTCTTGAGCATCCCGGCCATCATAAAAGTTCATTATGCTGTGGTTCTTTTTTGTTTACCCATTCTTCCAGCCTATGTTCTGACTTTGGACTTGTTATTAGGGCTAGACTCTGCCACTCTTATAGGGGCAAGGTCTGCGCTGATTCTGTTGCTGCTTTGTTGGGAATATTGAGTGTTGCGTCATTCTACATTCTACGTGTGAAGTCTAGTGACCTGCAGGCTTTCACTACTCCAAAGGGGTCTGATCCAGGGCAAAATCTGATTGCTGAACATTCCTCTCGTCTCCCACCCCACAACCGCTCTTCAAGTTCCTGACCTACAGGGGTTTGGGTCTCAGCAAGAGTACATGCTGCTGGACTCCACCCCTATTAGCCAGCTAGAAATTTCTGTTGGTTCAGAGTAGCAGAATTGTAGCTTCCTCTTTGGTCTGGGACTTCTGCCTTGGTTATTTCTCTAAGCTGGGCTAGATCCTAGAAGTGAGACCCTGCTTGGAGCTTGGGGTCTGAGCCACACTGCTGCTGGCTTCTGAACTTCCTCCTTTCCTGGCTTACCACACAGGATCTCCCTAGCGAGGAACACCACCCCTGTATGCAAGTTCCCTTCTTATTCTGCCCTAGATCTGTGACCAGAACTGGGTAGTGGGTGACAAAGCTGCCAGTTGGCACATGCCCTTGTGGTGGTGACTTGGTATGGGCCTGGCGGAACATCGTTATGGTCTGAGACCTCCTCTTACGCTGATGCACATCCTTCCTCTGGGCGCTAGAGAGTTCTGCCACAGCTGCTCCTGCCTGGACCCTATCCCCACAGCCTGCAGACATTCCTGTCTGCCTCCCTCTGCCTAATTGGGTTGGACAAATGACTCACTGTAACTTCTTTTAGTGGATTTCCCCATCAGGATTCACTTGTTTAGATCTGTTTGGAGGAATTTGTGGAGTTGGGCCTACACAATTCTTCCTATCACTCTATCATCTTGGCTCTGCCTCCCATTTCTTTCTGTCTTTCCATTTTGGGGTGAATTCTTGATAACAGCACCCCTGTACCAAAAGGATATGAGCAATTTATTCATTTATCGGACAGTTCAAAGTTGTTTTCCAATATGTTTTGATCAATTCACAGCTCTCTTAGTAGCATATTAGTGTACTATCTTCCCATAGTCCCTCCAATATTAATTATTTTATCCTCTTTGCCAATTTGCTGGGTATGGACTAAAACTTCAGAGTTGCTTTATTCTACATTTCTCTTGTTACCCACTGATTTGGCCCCCTTTCACATACTTGTTCACTGTTAGCATGTCTTCTGCTGAAAACATGTCCCTCAGCTTGCTTTCTTAGCATCATCCTCCTTCTTGTGATGATGTAGCCTTGTCCCTCCAGTTGATATCACTGCATTACCTTCTGACTGGGATGAACTAGAACTAGACCTGAATTCCTTCCTAGGTTCAGGGAGTGATGAGTGATCCCTTCTTTGGGCTGATAACCTTCCTTATCTCATTGTAGATGTCTGCTATAGTCTAGGGGGCATTTGTAGCCCTAGCCTACTTAGACTTCAGGGGTAACTCCTTGGCTATAAAGTTATTCTGGCAATCTAGACGTCTCCAGGTGCAGCAGAATTTGGAACTGGTGTCCGTTTCTGGTTTTAGAACCTTTTATTCCCCTCTTTCTCAAATCCCACTCCTCCCTCTTCCAAATCCATGGGGCTCCCTGTCTTTCTAGTTTGAATAATTTTTTTGAAAGCAAAAAAAAAATTATTCTATAGCCCAGGAGGCTTGATTGACTCTCTCTGAAAGATTGATTTTAAGGTCACAGCCTAATGACAAACTTGTGACAGTAAAATGATGGACAAAATCCAGGCAGTATAGTTTCCCATGAATAATCTTGTGAACGAATGGAGACAGAGCTAGAAAGAATGACTTTAAGTGGACATACATTATGCCAGCTCGAGGTATATCGTGTCACATGTGGGAGATTTGGTGTAATCTGCTGTGAAATTGTTCCCTGTACTCACAACAGGAATTCCTGTCAGAGGCTGTCTTTTATATTTCCTTGTCTAGGAAGGGCTGAGAGATAGAAGGATGTCCCCAAAAGACCTGAAATGAGATTTTTCCGTGGCATACTTTGATGGTTCAGAGAGTTGGTGTTCCCCAAAATCTCTGCCTCTTCCTCTCCTCTTCTTCATTTCTCTACCCTGATAGAGGTAGGGAGAGGGGGGAGGTAGGAGTGGAGGAAAATTTACCAAGAATTTACTGAGTACGAACTCTGTTGTCAGAGAGGCAGTATGGGAGAGTGGCTAGAGCAGGGGTGGGGAATCTGCAGCCTCAAGCCCCATGTGGCTCTCTAGGTCCTCAAGTGCAGCCCCACCCCTGCACTAGTGGGCTGGCTTCAGAACCAGGAAGATCTAGGTTTGAACCCCACTTCTGACATATACTTTGATCTGTAACACTCTGTAATTCCTTTAACCTTTCAGTGCCCTGAGACAACTCTCTGAAACTATACATTACTTTGAAGTTGCCACTTTCATTGTCAGGGTTTGTTTTTTTCTTCGCTCTCTGGAATTAAATCGCAGGTCCAAACCAACCCTCTCTACCCAACAACCACAACAACAACAACAACAACAAGACAAACCTAGGCATCGTGATAAATAAAAGAGCTATTTTCACCCTGTTTTGATTCGCGATTTCAGCTTTGGAGGTCTTTTTGTTAGAGGATCTGGGTTTGAATCCTGGAAATGCTACTTGTCTCCCTTCTGATCTCAGATGAATCATTTAACCACCATGAACCTCATATCATATTTAAAATGAGGAAGTTAGACTAGAACCAGATGAACATTCCTCTGCGTCTAGCTCTTTGGCGATTGCTTTATCCCTAAGAGATGTATTGAATCCTGAAGAATTGACCCTGCAGTGGGGATATATTGCCAGCAGGTGGTGCTGTACACCTTTTTTCCTTTTCAGGCTCATATTGGATTTAAGATTGGAAGGGACCATAGGGATGACAATCCAATTGAGGCAGCTGGTGGCACTTCAGTTTCCTCAGCTGTAAAAAGGGGATAATAGCACCACAATCTACTTTACAGGGTTGTTGTAAGGATCAGATAAGCTAACACATAAGATTAGCACAGTGCCTGGCACATAGTGGACTCCATATAAATGCTTACTCCCTCTCCACTTCCCTTCCCAAGCCCCTCATTTTCCAGATGAGGAATCTGAGGCCCAGCCAAAGTAAGAGTGCTGGATTTGGAGTCAGAGGAACTGGACTGGATTCCCACCACTGCCATTTTCTAGTGTGTGACCTTAGAAAAGTCACTTCATTTCTGCAGTTCTCAATTTTCTTCATCAGTAACATGAGAAGTTAAATTGGACGATCGCTAATGTCCCTTTCAGTCCTAAGTCTATGATCCTATGAGTCTAGGACGTGCCCAAGACCGCCAGGTAACAGGTAGCTGAGGAGGAATTTGAATCTAGGTCCTCTGACTCCAAGTAGGGTGTTTTTACCATCCTACCTCACTGTTTTCTCTCCATTTTCTGCCTTTTCCACATCCTTTCCTCCCCATTTATCATCCCCAATCTTGAAGTAAAATTTTACAAAAATACTAAAATTAAGTAGTATTTTGAGTCAGGAATTGCATGTCCTACTCTTGAGCTCTCCCTACCACTCTTCCTGTTCTTCTGCAAACTCCAAATTTCTGGAGTAAGGAATGGCAGATTCATAAGTATTCTAAGTAGCATTATTCCTAAATCCATCCTCTTCTTTTAATTGTACTCCACCCAGATTTAAGTCCTAGACAGGATTCAATAACTAAAATCAGTATTGCTTTTCCATTTATTATCTTTAAAATTAGATGGATAAGTCTTTATGCAGAAAAATGGACTTGAAAAACATTGTCAAACTGATAGGAAAAAAGCAAGATTTTAAGAAAATAAAGCCGAGCAATTTTGTATCTTTCTCATTCATCCTTAATTGTATTCAGTCACCATTTATTCTGGGCTAATGCTGACTAACTGATTCTGTGACAGTCTAGCTGATGCTCTGGAAGTATGACATTTAAAAAATTATAATCACCTTGGCTAGTCTTCCCTACACCAATTAAAAACCTACTTCAGTAGGGCAGAAACTGTGAGTGGAAAGCTAAGTGAACAATTGCCTCATACCAGTCACTGGATTCTTCCTTCTGCTCATCTCATTACTGCCTGTCTCTTCCTCCTCCGTGTTTTAGATCCCCAGATCAAATTCCCTCATTAAAATTCATAGAATCATAAAATCAAAGAATATTGGATTTAGAAGAAACCTCAGCACAACTTGTTCAATGTAAACCTGATCAAGAGTCCCTTTTTCCACCATGCCTGAAGATTGGTCAGCCAACGCTTACCTGAAGATTAAAAAGATATGGAGGAGGAACCTAGTACCACACCAGGCAGACCATTCCTCTTTTGGACTGTTTCAGTTGTTTGGGAGTTTTTCCTGTCATCCATCTTAAATCTACCTTTCTTCTTCTGATTGCTCTTAGCTCTTCTCTCTGGGGTCAAGCTCTTCTCTTCCAGTGATCTTGCATCTCCTGGTTCCTCCGGCTGGACTTCTCAAGTGATGCCTCTGCTCCCAGCATGATCCTATTCCAGAGATCCCTAGCAAACCACATCTGAGACTTCTGGTGCAGCCTTCTCTCATCTCTCTTCTTGATTAGAATACTCTTTCTAATTCACCCTGAATCCTTTTCTTGGAGCTTGATATAAAAATATAAACTTTGACAGGCTTGAAATCTAGTAGAGGACATAAAGTCCACAAATGACTCTCACACAAATTGGGATATGACAAGTGCATAAAAGTATAAAGTACTTTGAGAAGTCAGTAGGGAATCTCCTAATTGATAACTTTCACTAAGCATTGCTTTGAAATTAGATACAAAATCATTGTTTGGCAGTTGGGGCGGCCTACAGTAACCTATGCTTTTCATAAATAGCATTTAGCGCTGCTTTTTTCTATAGAAATCCTAGTTATGCAATTTGGAACTATGCCCAAAGAGCTACAAAAATGTGCATACCCTTGATCCAGCAATAGGACTTCTAGGGCTATATCCCGAAGAGATCAAACAAATAGGAAAAGGACCCACATGTACAAAAATATTCATAGCAGCTCTTTTTGTGGTGGCAAAGAATTGGAAATTGAAAGGGTGCTCATCAATTGGGGAATGGCTGAGCAAGTTGTGGTATATGAATGTAATGGAATACTATTGTGCTATAAGAAATGATGAACAGGCTGACTTCAGAAAAACCTGGAAAGACTTATATGGTCTGATGCTGAGTGAAGTGAGCAGAACCAAGAGGACTTTGTACACAATAACAGCCACATTATGCGATGACTAATATTGTTAAACTGAACCCTTCTCAGCATTGCAAGGACCTGGGACATCTCCAGAGGCCTCGGGATGAAAAATGCTGTCCACATCCAAAGAAAGAACTATGGAAGTCAAATTGCTATCACTTATTTTTACCTTCTGTTGAGTTTTGTTTCATCTTTCTGATGGTTCCTTCTATTGATTTTAATTTTTATTTACAACTTCACTAATGTGAAAATATGTTTAATAGGAATATAAATGTAAAGCCTATATCAGATTGTGCGCTGTCTTGGGGAGGATGGGGGGGAGGAGGGGGAAGAAAAATTTTCAACTCAAAAGCAAATGGAAGTGATTGTTGATAAACCAAAATAAATTAATAAAATTTAAAATAAAAAAAAGGAATCCTAGTTTATAGCAGAATATAGCTTCTAAAAACAACACCTACATTGGATGTAAACAGACTTTTAATCAGAGACGTAAAGTGGGAAGTAGCGTGGAAAGAATATTGTGTTTGGAGTCAAAGAATCTGTCTATGAATGACAAGCCTTTGTCTTACTACCTTATCTAAATCACTTACTTTGGGCCTCAGTTTCTCAGTTCCTAATCTGAAAAAAAGAGAAGGTTGGTTCAGAGCATCTTTAACATACTTAACATAACCAGTGACAAGAGGTTCTTCACAAGGAGATAAGACAAAAGATATGAAAAACAACTAAAATATGACACAAAATAATCTATAATCAAGAACTAAATTATACAGTAGCATAGCTAAGGACAGGCTTGATCTAGGCTTTAAAGAATGGGTAAGGGTAAGAAAAGCAGAAGACTGTGGTGTTTATGTGTGTCAGGGAAGGGTTATAGTTAGACATAATCTTTGCATACTAGAAAGAGTATTGGCCTGGGATTCAGGGGATATGAGTTTTAGATCTGATTCTGCCATTAACTGGTTATGTGACTTGTGGACAAATCATAACGTTTTTCTGGGACTCAGTTTCCTCATCTGTGTGATGAAGAGATTGAACCAGATGCTTTCTAAGGTCCCTTCCACTATGAGCATTCTGTAATTTGATTGTATGAATGTGCCATGTGATGATAAGAGATGACAATTTACAGTGGTAGCATCTCTGAGGTTATCTCATTCATTTTATATCTGACCAGGAATCCTCTCTACAACATCCCTGGTGAGTGATTAGTCATTCAGATTTTGTTTGAGGGTCTCCAAAGATAGGGAATTCATCAATAGTTTAAAATTCTCAGGTTTTCAACAAGATTTTCTTTTGCTTTTTTAACTTTATGTGAAATCAAACCCCCCAGTTTCCAGTCAGTTAAACCTCTAGTACCCTCATACTCTAATGTATTTATGATCTCATCAATGTGGGTATTCTCTCCAAAGCTGCATGTCATAGATCTTCCATGCCTGCCTATCCCATGTGACTATTGTCCATGTTTTCCCATAAATTCACCACAGAGTTAAACTTATGCCAGTAAATACTTTTTGTTGGCTTCAAAGAATTTCAAAAAGAAATGTGACTAGCAGAGTTGGGTGAACTCTTGAGTAGGGAGGATGGTGCACATTGAGCAATTATACGGAGTTTATACTACTTAAAAGCATCTGGAATGAATCTCTTCTGGGAGATGGTTGCCTTATTTTCTTTTGAAAGTTTATAAAATGTTATTTAAATTTGGCCAAACAAGTGGTGCTGTATACCAAAGGGAATTATCATAGCTTCCTTCCCCATCAGCCAAAGCTCACTCACCATAAATTGCAAACTTGCAAAGATTCTTTTTGTCTCATTGCCTAAAATGAAGTATACTTATCCCGAAGTGAAAAAGGCGGGCCCCAAAGTATGGTAATAAGGTTATTCAAAATGAGATGAAGTTGGCCACTGACATGAAGTTGTACATCTAGAAAACAACTTTCTCCTGCAAAACCAAGGTTGGAATTTACAAAAAGTCTAAAATAAAAGTGAATTGACTTTAAGTGAAATGGCTTTCTATGAGTAAATTATATGCATTTATGAACCCAGGTATAGTATTTCTGTTTTGAATGCTGAATTCTGTTTTTCTTATGTAGCCCAAGACCCATCTCATACATGGGCACATTTAGAAAAGCCTCTGATCAAAACCATAGTTCCCAAACTTCCACTGATGTTCTTTTTACTAGACCAACCAGAAGACCCATTAGTTTAAAACAAAATATATGTAACTAAACAACACAGAAAAATAAATGACAAGGAAAATCTTTCACATACTGTCTCCTGCAGTTCCCTCTACATGAGAGGGGGCATGAGTGCACGTGCATTTAGGGCAACTCAGACTCCTATTAAGTTCCTGCTGGAACCCTTTTCTTTCTCTGTCACTGCTACTTTCTGCTGCTGTGTAGAGCTGCTGATGTCATCCGTGGGCTTCTCTGGTGTGCAGGTGTGCCATTCTCTCCAATACACCATCTGTGGGCTCTCTGCTACTGTGCTGCTCTCTCTAGTTCTGCTGCTCTCTGCTGGTCATCTGATAAACTGCAAACATATGACCATTTTTACTTAGGCAAGAAGTCTCAACTCTTTTAGCACATAGCCTCAGGGACTATCTTGCTCCTTCATAATGCAGACCTTATCAAGTCAGGTACAGCAGACTAGTAAAGCCAATTTAGGCTTAGATTAAATCTGTGTTTTGAATTGTTTGATTCTGAATATGTTGTCATTCCCTTAGCTCATCCTACCATTTGACTTTGGGTAAGAAAAGTCCTTTCTACTCTTTCCACTTCTAGTTACAGTTCTTGCAAATAATCCCAGGAGATAGACTAATAGGGGCTGGATAGAGCTGCAATTTTTGTCTTAGTTTCCAGCCAGAAACAAGCCATTTCTTTCCCTGTACTTATTCTTAGTTCTAAAGATTTGTGTTCTTGTATAAGAGACTAGAAATCCTATCTTAAATAGTGTCATAAGGTAATAGAATTAGAGTAGGAAAAGACATAAAGTTAAATAAGAACAATATCCTTGTTTTATAAAGAAACTGAGGTTCAAAAGGTATGATGATACTTGCCTAAGATTATACAGTGGCAAAGTCAAGGCTCAAAGTTGTATGACAGAATCACAGAATTTCAGAATTGGGAGGTACTTCAATGATCAGCTACAGAGACCATCATCATCTCCACTACAAAGGGCACCAGAAGAGATGTCCAGATTTTATTGGAAGTCCTCTGGTAAGGAAGAACTAATTAACCTCCAGAGAAATCTATTGCAGTTTTGGATAGCTCTAATTGTTAGAAAGTTTTCCCTTACATTAAGCCAAAATTGGACTCTTTGCAAATTCTATCCATTGTATATAGTTCTGACTCTGGGAATTAAACAGAATAAATATTACTCCCTTTCCACATGGAAGCCTTTCAGACATTGGAGCATGGCTATCATGTCCTCCTTGGGTCATCTCTTCTGTAAGATGAACATCCCAAGTTCCTTCTACTGATCTTCCTATTATAACAAGGACTGGAAGCCCTTAGCCATTCTGGTAGCTCTCTGGATGGTATCGTGTTTATCAATGTCTTTTCTAAATTGAAATGCCCAGAATTTAACCCAGTACTTTAGAGGTGACCAGACAGTAAAAGAAAACCATACCTCTCAATGCAGCCCAAGATCCTACTAATTTCTTCAGCTAATATATCACATCACTGACTCATATTGAGTTGTCCACTAACACCCCTAGAATCTTTTCAGATAAGGGGCTGCCTAATTGTGATTTCCTTATCTAATTCTTGTGAAGTTAATTTTGTTAATAAAAGTATAAGACTGAAGTCTATTACATTTCATCTTATTAGATCATTTTAGATCCCGACTCTGTCATCCAACATGTGAATTCTCCCTCCCAACTGTGCCATCTGCAAATTTCCTAAGCATGTTTCCTATGACTCAGATTAACAAGTCATTGATAAAATGTTGAATAACATGGGGTCAAGCAGAGCCACATATAGCAATTCCAATGGAGAGTTTCTAAGTTGACACAGAAACATTAGTGACTACTCAGAGTCCAGCCATTCTTTTACTTGCAAATCTATCTTCTTGAACTGTTACCTAGCCCATATCTAACTACATCTTTCACAAGATTTGCATGAGATATTTTATCAAAAATTTTGCTGTTAGCTAGATAAACTTTATGTTTGACATTTCCCTGATGTACCAGTTTAATAATCCAAAAAAAAAAGAAAGAAAGAAAGAAAAGGAAGTCAGGCTAGTCTGGCATGATTGGTTCTTTGTAATGGAGCCATGATGGCTTTTTGTGATTACTACTTCCTTTTCTAGCTGTTCTCCAATGTTCTCTTTAATAACATGTTCTACAAGTTTTTCAGGAGTTAGATCCAAGTTCAGTACTCTGTAGTTTGTAGGCTCTTCTCCTTCTCCCATCCTTTTTTTTTGGAAAACTGGGAAAGTGTTTGCCTTTTCCAATTCTGTGGTACTTTTCTTCATGATCTTTTAAATATCACACTGAGCATGGCTCAAAAATCATGTCTTCCACATTTTTCATTACATGACTATGTAGTTCATGAACTACAAGTATGTAGTTCATCTAGACTAGGTGACTTGTATTCACCAAGAGCAGCTGTCATGTTCTTATTTATATTGGGTATTACCGCCCTACAAAACAAAAACTGGCATAGTGGATAGAAAGAAGGCTGACCTAGGAATCAGGGTTGTTGTTTGTCCTTTGTTCTCAAAGAGGACCGTGACATTGGGACGGTGACATCTTGACTTGCAAGTGAATTGGATTTATGTGAGGGAGGGCTGTGCAAAGTCACCAGCCTTACTCTCTCCTCCAGAGCCATATGGGTCCAATGGCAAGATATAGATCAGGATGATTGGAGATGGCCTTGGATGCAGGGGAAGACTTTTGCTTTTGTAAGATAAGGTCTTTCCCAGGTCTCAGTTTGTCGAAGCAATGACCATTCAGTGATTAAAGCTAGGTAAGAAATGAGGCAAAAAAATGGCCTCTTTTACCTAGTTAAAAAAAATCAATCTAGGAGGGGAAGACCCTTAGGGTTTTTGGTCAAATAGAAACAATTGCTATTTACACTGCTCTGAGAGGAATCTGGAAGGCCTGGGTTCAAGTCACGCTTCTGATAGAGAATACCTTTCAGTGCCTCAATCAAAGTTATAGAGAAAGTGCTAAGCACATTAATAGAAGTTTCTCACTGGGTCTTATTCTAATTAAATCATAGGACTTATGCCCCAACAGAAAAAAACCCAACTTCCCCATCAGTCAAGTTTTCCCTGTTCTTCTCAGTCTATAGGTCATTTCCTTGGCAGAATAAACAGAAGCAGATTAAGAAGTAAGAGTCTCTGCATTCTCTCTTTCATGAGCTATCCCATTCTCTCACAGCTCCTCCATACAGAGGTTTTATCCTTTGATCCCTCTTTCTTCTAATATAGCTTAAACACAAAAGAAAACAAAATTTATTTTTGTACATGTCCTTAACTATCCTTACCAGTTTTAGCTTATTTTGAGTTTTAGCTCTCACCATATTAATTTTACAGTACTATATCATTTTAAATGACATTAAAGAAAATTAATTCCCATCTGTTTTTATGAATTTTCCATTGTTCCCTAAGGGCCAGGGGGCCTTTCCATCTGACTTGCATTCAGAGCAGAGACTATTTCATTTTCTATTTGTATACCCAACTCTAAGTACTTTAAATACAGTAAGTACTTAATAAAGGCTTTTTCATTCATTCATTCATTCATTCCTATTATGCCATGTTTTCACATTCATCCTATTATTTGCCCTTGTATCTATCTTCTGTAAATATCCTTTACCAATCTAAATTGGTCAGTGAATTTGGACTTACTCTCCCAATGTATGCACTAGCAGGTTAAACTTCCAGAATAAGGCTCATTATATTTCCCCTCAAGATTCTAGATATACCCCTGAGACTCAGTGGGGTTCTTTTAGGGCTATTGACTTGAAACCCCATACCAACGTGTTCCCTCCATATTCCTGCCAATGATTAGTGCCCCAGTGTCATTTAATCCTTTGACACCTCCTCAAGGTCACTGATAAACAATTAACATCAATTGACTTTTACAAAGTAATATTTGCTGAGAAGATACAGTGAGACCCAAAGAACAAAATATCACCCTAAACTGGGCTATACTCTCTTCTCTACCACCTAGGTCCTGTTACAGAGCATGTGTCCCTTGACTTCTGAATGTACCATGACCCATGGACAGAATTTCTCCCCCTAACTTTTAGGACAAAGCATTTTGGCGCCAGATCAATCTACTTCTAGGCTGAATCCAGTAGGTCATTAGCCAGCTCATCAGTATCAATTTTCATTAAATCTTGGTATAGGACATCTGGTGTCTCTTCCAATATTTTTAAGCTCATAAGGTTGTAGCCTAGTTCATCCCTATTTCTCATTCACTTAAGAGTAGTAGAGAAGGGAAACACCAGAGATGCAGAAAACTAATGGCCCCATGTGTTCAGCCTGCGTGAGGAGACCAGAGTCTTTTCTCCTTCCCCAGAGGCTTGCAGTACGTCTTGCCACCAGGAAAAAAAAACCAAATGTGGAATATTTGTGCCCTTTTAATGCACACGCAGCATAGCTAGGTGGCACAGTGGGCAGAGCACTACACTTGGAATCAGGAAAACTCATCATCCTGAGATCAGATCTGTTCTTGGATACTGGGTGACCCTGGGCAAGTCACTTAACCCTGTTTACCTCAGTTTCCTCACCTATAAAATGATCTGGAGGAGGAAATGGCAAACCACTCTACTATCTTTGCTAAGAAAACCCCAGATGGAGCTATGAAGAGTCAGATAGGACTGCAAAATGAATAACAACAACAAAATGCACACTCAGTTCTGGCTGAGAGGTGAATCAAAAGGCTGTTCTTCACCATACAGTAAGCAGAAAGCAGACATTCAGAACACCTGCTTATGCTTTGGAGTGGTGGGGCAAGGCCCTCCATTGCACACATCTTGAAGCAGGCTCCCCGGGCATCTACATGGGCTGGCATTAGGCAGAGCAGATTTTACACGCTCAGTATACTGGGCACTTAATGGTCAGCCTCTCATGATAAATAAATATGCAAGTGTGGGGTATGAGTGCTGAGGGTTTTTTTTACTGATAGGGTCTCAAAAACGTTTGGAGATCAGTGATGTAGAAGAGCAGAGTTATCTGATTCCAAATATAGTGAGCTGGAAACTAGTGACGACGTACCATGTCACCTTCAAAATGTCATTAAATGTGTGCATATTCTCTCTTTAAAACACATGTGTCTTCACTTGCTACCAAAGCCTCAATTAACTGAATTAGTCAGGAAATGAGATATTCTGGCTAATTTAGCATTTATTAGAAAAGTACTTTTCTTTCAGTGCCTATTGTTGAAAATCTCTTTTCCTCGATTCCATTTTCCTGCCTGACTAAGCAGAGTCTTTTGAACACATTTAAATCTTTAGTTGTTAATTAGAGATCTTACAAGAACTTGGACTCATTATTTTTATAATAAATTCTCTTTTTCCAGGCCAACAAATGTATTTACAGAAAATGTAGGAGGTAAGCCTGACTCTGTCCTATCCTTTAAATATTACCTCAATTTTTTCATGTTGGTTAACTAAACTTTTTATTTCAGTTTCTTTTCTTTTGACTTCTCAAAATGAAATGCAGAAAATGAATTATTATAGAAATTTTAAGGCCAGAAGGGAGCTTAGAACGAATGAATGAAAAAAAAATTTATTAAGTGGGTAATTGCTATGGGCTGGACACCATAATAAGTATTGGGTAAATATATACACCTACCTTCCAGGACAAAATGAGATAATATTTATAAAGTGCTTTGCAAACCTTAAAGCATTATATAAATGTTACTGTTATTGCTGTTATTTATGAGCAAGCAAGACTGTCTGGGTATCAGGGGAGAGATTCCAAGTTCTGGTGAAGAGAGGCCAAGTAGGGGAGTTAGCATGGAGGTAGCATGGCTTTAGATGGTCAGGAAGGTTAGAGATCATTCACACCAACCCTCAGGGAAGGACATACAAAATCACAGTTTTCTAGTGATAGAATAAAGATTGGAATTCTGACTTCTTGACTCCAAGGGCCGTAAGTTTGCATTACCTCCTGTTATGTGAGGGCTCTGGTTCATTGTGTTCTGGATATTTGAGATTTTATCATATCATAAAAAATAATAACTAAACCCTAGAATGAAAACATCCTTCAAAATACAAGTCTCCAGGGACAGCTAGCTGGTGCAGTGGATAGAGCACTGGCCCTGGAGTCAGGAGGACCTGAGTTCAAATCTGGCCTCAGACACAAACACCATAACACGTCTAGCTGTGTGACTCTAGGCAAGTCACTTAACCCCAACTGCCTCACAAAAAAAAAAAAAATACAAGTCTCCAAGTTTTCCCAGAATACATTAAAACATTAAAGATTTGTGAATGTGTGTGTATATGTATATATGTGTGTATGTTTTATGTATGCAGATATATATATATGTGTGTACATATATGTATACACACACACACACACACACACACACACACATATATCTATATCTATATCTATATCTATATCTCCAGAATGTATAACTTTAAATAAAACCAGTCCTTAATTCTTCAAGGTTTCATATGTTTTTCCTCTTTATCTCACCTGCATTTTCAGATAATGAATCTCTTGGTGGTGCTAGAACATGTATCAGGCCCTGGCCTGAAATCAGAATTTATAAATCAATCAGTAAATGAAATAGGAAAGCCTTGGCATGTCAGAAAGGAAGCTATTTTCCTGGCTGTGCAAACAGTTGCAAATTTTTACTTTGAAAAAAAGTCCTCCTCCTTCAGGATTTTTTCCCCTTCCCTTTGACAATTTCTGCATTGATTTTCTTTTTTTTTTTCTACCTCTCCCTTCTCTGAGTATCATCCTCTCTCATCCCTTAATTTTATTCCCCAGATATGACCCCTTAATCTTCAACTCACCCTGTGCCCTCTATCTATCTATCTATACATACATACAATTTTTTTCCTTCAACTACCCTAATACTGACAAAGTTCTCATGAATTACAAATATCATCTTTCCAGGCAGGAACATAAACAGTTCAATCTTAATAAGTCTCTTATGATTTCTCTTTCCTGTTTACCTCTTCATGTTCCACTGGAGTCCTGTATTTGAAAGTCAAATTTTCTGTTTAGCTCTGGTCTTTTCATCAGGAATGCTTGAAAGTCCTCTATTTCACTGAATGACCATTTTTTCCCCTGAAGGATTATACTCAGTTTTGCTGGGTAGGTGATTCTTGGTTGTAATCCTATGTCCTTTGCCCTCTGGAATATTATATTCCATGCCCTGCGGTCCATTAATGTAGAAGCTGCTAAATCTTGTGTTATCCTGATTGTGTTTCTCTGCATTGATTTTCATGGCTGACAGTGGACCGTGGAAAGCAGGGTGCTGTGTCAGAAAGTGGAATCTCATTTCAAGCTAGCCATGAAGTTTGGAGGAGAACTAAACCCCTCTTAGGACCAGATTCCCTTTACTAGTGGGGCTCTAGGGGGGAGAAGCAGAGATAGTAACATTGCTGGTGAAATTGGTTCATGGAGATCAGTGTTCATATGCTTTGCATAGTATGAAGACCATTTGAGAAAAGCTGGCAGAGCTGATGTTGGAAGAAAGTAGGGAAAGTTTTTTAACTGGTGAGCCTCATTTTATGTAACCAATATATTTTCAAAAAAGCTGCATGCTTTTTAATGGAATATGAATCATATTTAGTATAGCAAGGGAGATCAATATTCAAAGAGAGCCTGCAGTGAACTACTTTATAGAATAGAGAATCTTTATGAAGCAAGTTACCATCCTCCTATTCGAGCTTTTATATAAATTTGGATTTATTTTTTATTTTTGGTGGGAGGTAGAGTTGGGAGGGCTAATGCATTTGCTTAAAGCAGGGGCAACCATAATAAGTACATCACTCAGGAGATGAGTAGAAGAATATCTACGTAAATACTAAGCAACCAATTGAAAAAGAAAAGTGAAAAATCCAGTCAAATCAGTTACCTCTTATCATGCAGAGATCAACCAAAACACATTTATTAAATAAATGACTGATATGTGTATGTAGCATATCCAAAGGGTGTGGAGGCTGATCCCCACTTCTCCTCAGGCTCTGTCTCCTCGTGTTGTGGCTGGCTTTGTCATTCCACCGAGGCACATCAGGGCTTTGTACCCAGAGGGGCAGCCACACAGCTGCACCTCTAACTCTCTCTGGGTCCTAGGTAAAATCCTGGTGTGGGAGGTTTACACTCCTACTACTCGCTTCTGAGCTCCCACCAGGGTATTTCCCATTTACAAAATGCAGTCAGTCACCACGACACCATTAACTGTTGAACATAAAACATTTACTAAATAAGACAAAAGCAAACACAGTTATAAGATGTACCCAATAGAAGACAACACCAAGATTAATAAAAACATGATGGATCCCTCATAAACCCGTGTGACATTTCCTGACCAACTCACACAGTGTCGGTAGGAGAGAGTGTGCAGACACAGCACTTTAGCAGTGAGATGTGAAGGGGGAAGCCCATGTACCTGAAGCAACTATGACTGTAGATGGCAGGCCTTGTCCTGGGAGCCTTTAGAGAGTAGTCCTAGCCCCACATGTCACTGCTAGGTAAAGCTGGTTCTCTGCTCCTCACTTCCCATTTGGTCCTCACAGATTTCCTGCTGGCCAAATCTGCTTCCTTGCTTCTTTCAGGACATTGAAGTGGTGACAAACTCTTTTCGCTTACAGCCACTCTTAGCATCCCTTTCTTACAATGGAATCTCTCAGCCACTGTGAGCTTCTAAGAACTTTTTCCTTCATTGTACATTGTGTGTATTTCTGAAGCATCAATGAAAATGCTAAATAACAAGATTTATAATTTTTTTAACCTAATAAAAATATTTAATTGTTTTGGTGGGGAAGTCCTAAGAAAGTGTTAACACTCTTCTAGTGACAATCAATTCCCCTAATCCTGAGAACTGCTGTGCTCCTCAGATTTGCTCTGGGTTTCTGAGGAATTTTTCCCTCTCAAGTTGTAAATAGCAATGAGGCCATGTAACTTTTCTCCAGCCAGCTCTTCCAATAACAGGGTATTTTCTTCTCTCCAATCAGTTCTTAGTAAAGCTAAGCATCTTTTTTTCAGCAAAGCCTGTTCTTCCTTCTTTGTTTCTGTCTTTCAGATCAGAGAGGGTGGTGGAGGGCAACATAGGTCCACTGAGATTTCCCCCTCTAGATGGCACTAGGGAGCGATAAGCTCAGACTGCTCTCCACCCAGCAGCAGATTCCACTTTCTTCCAGTTTCCAGCAGCTGCAAAGACCCTTCCCTGTCAGTCTGCTGATTCTATCTCTTGTAAGCAGTTCCTCTCATCACCTCCTGTGATTTCTGTCCCTGACTCCTCCTGTACTCAGGTTTTCTCCTGCTTCTGTGTTCATCTGGCCATCTCTTACCCCACCTTACCTATATTCTAATGCCTGAGGAATTTCTTCCATTCTAGTTCTAAAGAGCAATAGGGCCAGGTAATCTTTCCCCAACCAGCTCTTCAAATAGAATATTTTCTTTTAACCAACTAGCTCTCAACAAAACCAAGTATCTTCTCACAGTGAAAAAAAGGTATTATCCCCTTAAATGAGCTTTTGTATAAGTATGGATTTTCCTAAATCCAGACTTGTATAAAAGACTGAGTTTCCCCCTCCATTTTCCCCGACACACACCCTCAAACCAGAGAAGGCAGTGGAGGGAAACACAGACAACTGGAGAATTTTCTCTTCTCTCAAGGTATAGACTCAAATCAGGGCATAAGTAATAACTAATTCATGACGTGAAACTAGAAAGGTCTACCTTGATGTCCCACCAGTGTTTATAGGCCCCACGCTGTTATGTGATTTGTAATTTCTCAGTTATAGACTTTAAACTCTGAAAATAGTCACATGCATATAAGCTGTGGACCACAAGGTGCCTGTAACCACGGTTACCTCAGATAGTACACTGCCTGCAAACAGGCTTTCTGGGTAAATTTGTCTGCTGGGGAGCTCTCACTCTCTCTGATCCTCAGAACAGCCTGTGTCTGTGGCTATGTTTCTCCTCAGGTTGATTTTATGAGTTTTCTTGATCTAAATATTATTTTATTATCCCGTTTAGCAGCCAAAATGTCTACGTGAGAAAGGAACAGTGCGTATAGGGAAAAAAAAAACTGATTGGTAAACTCAGACAGAGTAGTCAAGGTGATTTTTATGTATAGATATAACCCTCCAGCTTGATATTTTTTGAACTGCTAACACATGGATCAACTCTTCACAAGTGCTATTAAAAAGTACTTCGAAAGGTTTTGCTCTGCTAGTTTCAGAAAGCCTATTTGAGGTTCCTTTATAAATGTCAGGTTTTCCCATAAACACTGGAAGCAACAAGTCTTTGGGAGAGGGATGATACCCATACTGTGTGAAGCTTGATAAATAAGCTAAGGTTTGTCACTGGACTCTTACATTACCCATTCAAGGCCTTTCTTCATCTGGATGCAGAGGATAAGATGAGATGAAGATGGTACCCATGAGAGCCAAAAGTTGGAGGTGATTCCTGGGGGGGAGGGGTTTGAACTTACAACATTAGGTTGGAGGTGATTCCTGGGGGGGAGGGGTTTGAACTTACAACATTCATTTTTTAAAATTTCAATTCCAAATTCTCTCCCTCCTTCCACTCCTTTTCCCACTCACCAAGAAGACAAGTAATATAATACCTATTATACATGTGAAGTCATAGAAAATGTATTTCCTTATTAGCCATGTTGCAAAAAAAGCAAAAAAAAATATGTTTCATTCCGCAATCAGAGTTCATTAGTTCTCTCTCTGAAGATGGTAAGGTCACAAAGGGTCAGAGGTCCCAGGGTCAAAAAGTTAGCAAATGTTTGAGACAAGATTCATACCTAGGTTTTCCTGTCCAAGCCCAGTGTCCTATCTATTATATCATGAATGTTGCCTTTCTGAGAGTTGTTGTTGTTAGCAAGGGAATGTATACTAGCTATTACTGAACAAATATAATATAGTCAAGCCAGGAGGAGGAGACCCAAAGAGGGTTACATGGCTAGGAGAAACCTAAGAGAGTCACAAAGAGATAAATGTTGTTGTTGAGAAAGGGAAGTGAACAGAAAAAAGAAGGGGCCAGGGTATAAAGTCCATGAGGAAGGCAGTTATCTTGAGAAATGAATGGAACAAGGAGAGAACCAAAGATAGGGAATGTAATATAGTAAATTAGGGATATCCAGTCAGAATAGTCTGAGATATAGGAAAAAGATGGGAAACTGCACTGGTCAGAGAAAAAACATATGGCAAGGGTAGGGAGGTTTGGTAGGGAAGACATTGAGGATGTCTTTTTACTGAGATATAAAATTACCTTGACAAAGTTAATTTCTTTTAAAATTATGAACTTGCTTTGTTCTGAGTATTTGTTGCTCCAATGGAATCATATGAAGAATGACAGCTGATTAACTAATTACATCTGAGCCAGAAGCTAGGTGGCTCAGTGGATAGAGTACCCAGGCCTCGAGTCAGAAGACCTGAGTTCAAATCTGGCTTCAGACTCTGGATGAGTCACTTAATCTGTTTGCCTCAGTTTCCTCATCTGTAAAATAAGCTGGAGAAGGAAATGTATTTCTGCCAAAAAAAAACATACAGGGTCACAAAGAGTTGGACACAACTGAAATGAGTGAACAACAATATCTGAGCTAAAACCTGGGGCTTGGTCTTTAAAAGAAAGCTGAAGGCAGAGAAAAGGAGAATAATAGCTAGGAGACTGGAGAGAAAGAAGCTGGTAAGAAAAATATGGCCTTAGTTCCCTGAAGTCTGTATGGCCATGTGGTCCCTCCAGGAAACCATTAAAGGCCCCAGAGGTGGCAATGGGGGGCAACGTAGTAGGGCAATGAAGAGTTCCTGAGCCAGGCTGAGAGTTACTTGATGAAGATTGCAATTAAAGTTCATATTACTCATGTCACTCATGGCCCATGACCAAAGCTGGGCTCAGCCTAGGGGGCTTCTCAGTAATGATACTATTTGGCTCTCATTCCTACCCAGTATTTCCTCTGCGAGTATTAGAATCCTTTGTGGAGTTGGAAGCAGTGGAGCAGAAATGGCAGAAAGATGATGGAGGTGCTGAACCAGGAGGAAAAGGGCTCTACCCAGATAACTCTGTAAGTCAGAAGGACTGTAATTATTCCTGAAAAGGAGAGCTCACTGGAGAGGAAAAGACAGCTGTCTTGATGGATTCTGGGCTCAGATAGCATAAGTATTTTGCATTTTGGAGGAGGGTTGACTAAAGCCTATGCCATATTCAATGTTCAGTGCAGTATAAAGCTTGGGTGCTTGCAAAGTTGCTGAAGGCTTTTTTTTTTTCAGGACACCAAAATATGAGCCAGATTCTGATGTTCCTAGAGGAAATACTTGGTAGAGCAAAGAGTATGATTGTTGAGAAGCCCCTTAGTTTGAAACCAGAGAGAAACCAAAGTGTTGGTTCTAGACCATAGGTGGGGAACCTGTGGCTTCCAGGCCACATGAGGCCTTCTAGGTCCTCAAGTGCATCCTTTTGACTGAGTCCAAGTTTTACACAACAAAGCTTTTTACTAAGGAGATTCGTTCTGTGAAGTTTGGATTTGGTCAAAGGGCCGCACTTGAGGACCTAGACAGCCACATGTGGCCTCGAGGCTGCAGGTTCCCCACCCCTGTGGGGAACATGAGTTCAATATAAATCAAAATGGAAATATCTATCAATTGTATATAGTTATTACTATGAAATTAAAATGATTATAGAATGTTAAAGCTAGCAGGAACTTTGGAGGTCATCTAATCCAGTGGTCTCTAAAGTGAGGTGTGGGTCACTCACAAATGAGGTACTCTGCTATAGGCAGAAAAAAGATGAGAACTTTTATTGAAATGTATTTTATCCAAAAAAATAAGCATTATTAATATTTCATATATTAATTGATGCTGATACCCCCACTTGATCAATGTACTGGATGGTCCCAGGCCACGAATGAAGTGTGTGGTATTCTGAAAAAAGAGTGGGAATTTCACAAAATGGAGCCATTGACAGTGACCTCCTTACTCATTCTTTTGCTTTCAGTGTGATGCAACATACTTTCTTTTAACTTCTTCTCCACCCCTTTTTTGGGGGCACATCTTTATTCATTAATTTTTAACATTCTTTTTTAAAATAAATAATTTGATTCCCAAATTCTCTTCTTGCCTCCTTCTCACTCCTCTCTTACCCATTGATACAGCAAGCAATTATACATGTAAAGTCATGCAAAACATATTTCCCAATTACCCATGCTGGGAAAAAAAAACCCAATAAAAAGTAACACACATAAAGAAAGCAAAAAAGATGCTTCAATTTGCAATCAGAGTTCATTGGATCTCTCTCTGGAGGTAGGGACCGTCATGGGCTTTTTGGAACTATCTTGGCTCATTGTCTTGATCAGAGCAGCTAAGTCACATTCGATCATGGTTACAATATTGCTGTTACTGTGTGCAATGTTCTTCTGTTTCTACTCACTTCACTTTGCATCAGTTTATAATAGTCTTCCCAAGTTTTTCTGAAACCATCCCCCTAGTCATTTCCTACAGCACAATAGTAGTCCATCACAATCATATGCCATTCCCCAGTTGATGGGCATCCCCTTGATTTCCAATTCTTAGCCAAAGAAAAGCTACTATTGATGCTTTTGTATAAAAAGGCCTTTCCCCCTTTTCTTTAATCACTTTGAGATATAGAACTAACAGTAGTATTGCTGGGTCAAAGGGTATGCCCAATTTTATAGTCCTTTGAGCATAGTTCCAAACTGTCCTCCAGAAGGGTCAGGCCACCAGCAGTGGCTGAGTGTACCTCTTTTCCCACATCCCCTCTAGCATTTATCATTTTCCTTTTTTGTCATCTTAGTCAATCCGATAGGTGTGAAGTGGTATCTCAGAGTTGTTTTAACTGATAAAACATAGTTTAAGTTGGTGTAAATGGTTAAGTGGATTTATGGACAACTTTATCTCATTTTAACAAAACTGACCCTGACCTCACAAAACAGAGGGATGGCTTTAAAAGATATTGGCAAAGAAACCAGGGATTAAAGGTAATCCTCATAATGTGAGCTCAAATGAACAAGAACATAGCTGAGCTGATACTTTGACTCCTAGTCAAGTTCTGCCTGCCACATAATAAGGCAAAAACAATGATAATATAAACAACTCTGACAAGAAGTTGGCTAAGAAAAATGAAATTGTGGTGAAGATTATTTGAAATGTGGATTGACATCCACTATCATTAACAATGTACTTTGCCTTAAGTATATATTTTGCCTTGAGATATTAGATAACATTAGTATGAAGCCATCTCAGTTAGCAAGATATTTAAAAGCTATGATTTTGTTGCCAAAAGTAATGTAAGTATGTCATCTATAAAAGCTTTCATATCTGTACACTTTAAAAACTTGGAAACAGAATGTTCTAACCTGTTAAAAAAATCTTCCAAATGAAAAGCTTCAGTGGGTTTTGAACCAATTTGTTAAAAATATAAAAACGTTAACACCTTCTGATTAGTTTTTAAGAGCAACTAATTGACATTAAAGAAGATGGAAATTTACTAGCTGAATTTCATCCGAAAAACTTATATAATTGGAGGATGGCAGAGACAGTATAGTATGGTAGATGGAGCCGTGATCTCAAAGTCAAGAAGATATAGGTTCAAGTCTGCAGATACTGATTTGCGAGACCCTTGACAAGTCACTTAACCTCTCATTGCTCTAGGCAGCCTTCTAAGGCTCTCTAATAGCTCCCAGAGCTATAGATATACCCAAGAAGCTGACCTATCATTTCTCTTGACTTCTTGATAGTGATTGCAGAAACTGGGTGAGAGTGGACCTCCCCACGGCAAGATTCTTCCCTCTATTGATCAAGCTAAGATGTTTTATTTCTTACCCAGCAAAGAAGTCCTTTATTATTGTTTTCTTTTATCTTTTCCAATCTGATTAACTTTCTTCCTTTCCCCTACCTTCTGTTTGCTGGTTTGTTTGTTTGTTTTGATAAATGAATTTGCTTGCTATTCAGTGTGTATGCTGATCCTTTGGGAACCAGAATTTTGGTGCTAGAGGCTAAGCTGGTGAGTATAAACAAAGGGCTACCCCCTCCCCCAAAGGGAAGTGTTTTTCCTTCAGAATCCCTGAGAATCACACTTCTGCACTAGAGATATTTGAAAGGTGGCAGATACATAGAACCCGATCTTGACACCCCTTTTTGGAGAGATCATATGGTTTTGGCAGTCCTCCTGCCTTCAGCTAGACTGGGGGCAGTGCTGGCCCAGTGATCCTTCACAACAGAGAGAAAAGGCAGATTCTTTGGAGAAGGACCAGATCAGATCTCAGATTATATTTATCCATGCCACTCCTAAGCCAAGTCTATATATTTAGACAGCATCCCTCCCACCCACCTTACCCTTATGTGTCTGTTTTACATTAGTATTACAATTTAGTAAGTGAAGCCAAAGTACATTTTTTTCCAAGATGGATTTGTGACTTGTGATCTTTGTCAGATCACTCTTTCAGCTATGATAGCCATTAAAAAAAAGTATCAAAATACTCTAAACGTAGAATCAGACTATTCAATAATTATATTACAAATTGTTAAATCATGATTTTAAAAAATGAAGTATATTCAATCACATGATTCCCACTAAAATGTTATTATTATTAATCTTTTTAGTGAGAGCAAGTAGGTTTTGAGTTCTGTTCAACAAAATTTGAATATTAAAATAATGTTTATCCCTATATCCTTTTAAAATTCTCATTTTGTGTATATCTTATCTTATACATAATATATCAGCCTACTTGTAAATATATCTGTGTAATGTGGTCTCTGCTCTATTCTGATGCTCCCACAATGTAACAGAACATATGAGAAGCTAGGTATTGCAGTGGAAAGAACACTAGACCAGGAGTCAGGAAGAATTGAGTTCATATCTGGTCTCAGACACTTAGTAGCTATGCGAACATGGGAAAACCACTTAAACTCTATTTGCTTCAGTTTCTTCACCTGAAAATGGGTATCAATAATAGTATAATAATAATAATACCTAACTCCTGGGGTTGTTATGAGGATCAAATGAAATAATAATTATAAAATGCTTAGTACAGTGCCTGGCACATAGTAAGTGCTATATACATGTTAGATTGCTACTACTACTGCTGCTGCTGCTGCTACTACTACTACTACTACTACTACTACTACTACTACTACTACTACTATCTGTTACTAGTAGTATATAAATGCTACAAGATACAAAGAGGTACCACGCAGGACTTGGAGCCTCACAACTCTTATACTAGAAAGTCTCAGTTCCCAGAGACTGACTACTACCATATTACATTCAAAATTCTTCCAGGGTGTGAGATAACACTGTTTAGGAGAACTCTACTTCCTTACTTCCTCACTCTAGCTCTTGAGCCCCCATCCAATATGTTTTCTACTGCACAACCAGCCACTCATAATAATGGCACTTTTAGATGTTAAACATAATCATTTACTTAATAATAATGCAAAAGAAATAATATTATAGATGCTAACATAATAAGGTAAATAGAAAAATAATGAAATATGTAACAATACACATATACACCTAGATTACTTTCCCACTAATGTATTCAGTGAGTTATGGTGAAGAGGAGCACTCATTTTAGGAATATGGAATGGAAATACAGAGGACTTGGATTTCTTTGTTAAGAACGTGGAGTGATGCCTCCTTTATGTGGAAAGAGTTTGGTCACATACATAGGCAGAGAAAGATCTTTTCCTTATTAAAAATTAAGAAATATGAGGCAACTCATATTTGGGGAAACTCAAAGATCTCTACTTGTAGGCTTCGATGTCACTGGTACTTTCAGGAACATCTACACCATGTGAACTGGTTCTCTGCTACTTGACTGTTGATTCTTGCCAGTCTTCAGGAGGTAGAAATCATCTAGTTTTGTTTTGCTTTTTTCTTCCTATTCCAAATAGCCTTTACAAGCTTTTTTCAATTATTTATTACCCTTAAGAGGGCATTTAGAATGTGTTAGTTCTTACATGAATGAAGTAATCATCTTTAAGATAAACAGCTTCCAAGCTCATCATCAAATTGGCTGTCTTTGGATTTTACTGACCACCCCAGCCAGTCATGACTCACCTGGATGTTACATGCAATCAGGATGACCCAGCAGCCGCCCTGATCTCTCACCCAGATACCAGCTGCCAGGAACCAGCCCTTAGGCAAAGCTGCACCTTTCTCCCACTCTAGGTGGAGCCAAAGGGCAATAGCTTCCACCGGAGCACTTGCCCCAGGATGGCAATTCATTGATCAGTCAGGAATCACTCAGCTGAAGCCTCCTTCCAGCTGACTCTTACTATTTGCCTTAGCTCTGAAAGAGCAGCTTTTCAGCGTCCCTTTCACTTGCTTAAATGAGACCTGCTGAGGTTCAGTAACATGCCTTTTACTTGAAGTCCTAACTTCCCAAATTTCTCCCGTCAAACAGACAATCGTATTTTAATCACACCTGTCTCCAAATGTTTATGATTTCTCATGTCTGAGTTTTGCCTTCTTTAATCATAAAACATTTCTATGCAAATTAGAGGAGGTACCCATCATGCATCTGCAGCCCTCCAACAAAGCAGTCGTCTGTCTCTTTGGTGCCCTTGAGATGATGTTTCTTCACACTCATATTTCTTAATTTTTAATAAGGAAAAGATCTTTCTCTGCCTATGTATGCGACCAAACTCTTTCCACACAAAGGAGGCATCACTCCACGTTCTTAACAAAGAAATCCAAGTCCTCAGATCCACACCACAAATCATTTTCTCTCTAACTGTCCCGTATCCCATCTGAAAGTGATGCTTCTTCATACTGTAGAGGAGGAGGATGAACATGAATACTATGAGTTTTGGGGAAATGCTTTCTCCCCAGGTAAAGAAATACCAGAGGTTAAAGAAACAGATGTATGGGGGTTGTGTCAATCGAAACCCTCAAGCTGTATTTTATCTTCTCCTTACTGGCAATATCAGGTTGAGACAGATGGGTTCTACCTTGAAGGAGGCCTCCACTTTCTTAGAAATTACTAACTACACAGAAATGCGTTTTCCTACCGGAAGATCCCATCCGATCTTTATCAACTTCTGTGCCTTGGAGGCTTTCATACTCTGCCCTCTTTCCTTACCTCCCCTCACCATTTCCTTTCTGCCTCTGAGTACTGCTTGCTCTAAGTGGGCCTAAAAAGCTATAAAAACCCAGGCTGTAGACTAAGGAGGTGAAGCAGCTACCAGGCAGAGCAGTGTGCTAATAAATCTTTTTTCTTTTCAGTTTTTCCTGCTCAAGTTATTTGACCCCAATTAGTAAAGCTAGTTGGTGGATGAAATTCTCCCTGAGCTCTCCAGGAACATAGGCTGAGAAAACTCCCTCAACAATACACATATTTTAACAGTATATTAATTGAAGTTCTTTTCCTATTCATATTAGATATCAAAATGCTTTTTTTCCCATAACAGTGGAATCTTTTGTTTTTTACAATAAATGTTTCTTACTTTACCCACAAATACTTCCCCCCTTTCATTATTAATTGTTCATTACGAAAAAGACCTTAAAGACAGTGTACTTTGCATATCTATCTATCTATCTATAATATATATAATTTATAAATAAAAATACATAGGTTAGGGGTGCATAGTCAACTTTTTCTTACATGTAGGGGTATGTGTCAAAAAAGTTTGGAGTCCACTCATCTAATCCAAACTCTTTTTTTTTAAATGAAGAAACTAAGGCCCTGAGAGTTAAAGTGGTTTTTCTAATGAATATAACTAGTTAGTCCTTCCCAATAGGATAAAACTGAGCTGCAGGGATGTTATTTGTGTGTATGGCTTATGTTGGCTCCTTGGGGAGAACAAGGTGCAAACCAAGAAGCCAGAGAATGTGGAAGAAGGTCCTATGCTAAGGGTACAGTATTTGATGATTGAATTTCCTCTTGGGTGGTGGTAATAAAGTGAGAATCCAAGTTCTACCAATGAAACATATAGGGCTTTTCCCCCCCTTTGCTAACCTCTTGGCACTGCTGCTCTCCTCTCCAAACCACATTACCAGAGACAGTGCCCAGGAGTACTTTAACCACTTAGTTCATCACTTTCTGGGACCCTGCAAGCTGGCCATTTTTCACCCTGTTGCTACATGCTGTCCTCTCCATTAGAATGTAAGCTAAGCTCCCCTCCTCTCTCTTTTAGATTTGTATTCCCAGCATTTATCTCAGTAGTTGGCACATAGTGCTTTTACATCAATTCATTTACAATCTCTAATTTCTCCTCACACCCCTTCACGTGCATTAGTCTATCAGATTCCTTTATAAGAGAAGAAGCCAATTGAGAGCAGACCTGGGATTAAGGCTTAATACCCTCTGGAATTAGGATTTTAGGCCAGTTCTTTCCTGATCCCTGGCTGTACATACTCTTTCACTGAAGCAGAGTACAGGTCTTAAAGCTGTAGAAAATAACATTCAATGAGTCTCAAACAGCCAAATTGTTGTTGCTGGAAGATATCACTCCTGGGTCGATTTGCTTACAATTCATTCTGACTGTTAGCCCTTCCAAATAGCTAAGCTCTTCCTTGGATGTGTGCAGTCTATTGCTGCACCCAAAATTAAAGTTTTTCTGGATTAAAAAAAACAACAGCTATTTCTGTCATGTGTGAACCTTCAGACTACCCTCCTTCTTCTCCAGTAAGTTCATTAAGTCCTTATAGTCTATCATAGTCTCTGCAGAGAAATCAAGGTCACCTTCAAGCCACGATGAGTCATTGAGAAAGAGCCGAGTGGACAAAATTGGAATATTGCTCTGATATGAGATAGCAGAAGGAAAGAGAGGTCAAGTACATGGGGGTCCTTCCCAGAGAAGGGCAAATTGGAGCAGTATAACTAGAGCATAGGGAGAGGGAGTAGACCTGTGATTTCACTGGTGAAGAGAAGTCTGGATGAGGAAACTCTCCCTACCAGTGTGGGTGGGCACTTTCTGTACAAGTTACCTTCTTAGAGATTTGCCAGGAGGCACTGAGAGGTAAATAAAGTGACTTGTCCAGGGTCATACAGCCAGTTTGTGTCAGAATGGTCTTTCTGATTCTCATCTGATCTTTTCGCATCTCAGCTACTATGACAAAACATTAAGAAATGACATTTACACAATGATCTAAGGTATATACTGTGAACTCTCAAATTGATCTATGCTTATCCATGTAGCCGTATACTCTAACAATTCAGATCTGAACCCATACAAACTTGTCTGTCCAGGGTGATTCTTGAATGAATGGATGAAAAGGCACTTATTAAGTGCTTACTGTATGCAAAGCACTAGGCGAGGTGCTGGGTTGGTGTTCAGTCATGTCTGACTCTCCATGACCCCATTTGGGGTTTTCATGGCAAAGATACTGGAGTGGTTTGCCATTTCCTTCTCCAGTGGGTCCTGTGTGTCAATTTTGTCAGGCAATTAGAGGTTACATGACTTGCCCGGTGTCACACATGTAGTAAATGACTGAGGTCAGATTTGAACTCAGGAGAATATATCTTCCTGACTCCAGGGCTGGCCCTCAATTCACTGTGCCACCTAGATGCCCAAGTGAGGGATAAACAAATAGGAAAGTAGAGACAGTTGCTGCTCTCCAGGAGCTCCCATTCTAAACAGAGAGTCAACACATATAAAGACCTGTGGTCCTTGATAATACTCTCCCCTCCTTTCTTCCAAACCTCAAGTTTTATGAAGCAACCAGCCTGCTATTTATGTTCCTCTTAATTCAACATAGAGAAATTAGGGATTATATTATCTAACATCCTTGTGCTTCCTATAGGGTTTTGAAAATAAATAAATTTGGAATGTTACAGTGACCTAGATGGTTAGATATTGCATTAATTTGTAATACCAAGTATTTTTTCTCTTACTTCTATCATGCCAATCTTTTTTTCCCCCTTCCAATCTGTAGCTGAGTGCAAGAGACCCAGAAATTGGGGTTACCAAAATCCACTCTAAAGAACAATTTCAACAATCTGTTTAGATCCTAAAAGTGCCACTGGGGGGAAATTGTGGGCAAGGCATTACTGAAGGAAAAATTTAATTGTTTCCCCAAATAAGACATTTTAGGAAGTGATTTTTTTTCTCCTTCTTCTAGACTCTTGAAATGCTTCGTAGTTTGTTGATTAAACAATGAAGGATCATTAGAAAAAGAACAACTAATAACACCAATATGCGATGAAAAGAAGGTAGGTTACACTTCAGTTTTAGTAAATATAATATATGCTTATAGCAGCATGTGTCCTGTAAACTTTATTATTTCAATCAACTTCTGCTGAGAGTAATGTATGAACTGATTTCCAAATGGCCACTTCAGACAGGTTATCAAGACTCATTAAGGGATCATTTGCAACTCAAAATTTATTTGGAATAGCCAAACAGCTGATTCTTTTGACTAAGTGGGTTTGGCCAAAAATACCTCTTGCAAAGTCACTTTAGTGTTTTCAATAGTCATTTTAACCAACTTGATTGAATGCCTGCCATTTGTAATATCCTATCCCAGACTTCTTGCACAATTCTTGAAGATCAGTTTCTCTTAGCACCACTTCAGCAATATGGTCATCTTTGTCCCTTCATTCAAATGGCTACCTTATCTTTATAATATTCATAGGATTGGCCAAACTTCAATGGTAAAGTGCTTCCTCCATTTCCCGGCTGAAGTTTGAAAACACACTTAATTGGCAAAGTAGCTATTTGTAGTTAAATGGGTCCTTAGTTCAACAAACAAGACCAGTAGGCAAGCCATTAACTTTCTGATGGGCAATGTTGATCTGGTTCTTTGTTCCATAACATGGTAAGCTAACCAAACATGTTCTCCTGTATTAGGAAATCCATGGAGAATAATGATTTTAACATGAACATTTACTCTGACTTAGTCTCTTTTTGCTAAATGTCATTTGTCATTAGAACCCTTTTAATGGGTACCTACTAAAAATGACTCTGCTTATCTTAATTAGGCAATTGTATAAATAACTGGGGAAAAGCACACAAACTCCCAATTCTTCAGGCTAGCTAAACTAATAAAGGTCTAGGGCAATCGAGGTTCTTATGTTGGAAATGGGTGGTGTACAAAGTAAAAGTTCCAGGAAATGATGATGATGGCCCTGTCAACATCAAAGTAAATTCAATATTGTGTCAATAGATATACACCTAGCAAAAATTAAGAGAAGAGAATGCTGATGTTGATGGAGAATATATAAACTAGATGATGAGTGAATGTGAACATATTTCCTTCCTTTTTATCAAGATTCAATCTGTGAAGCCTAGTAGAAGGAAGGACAAGAGGCTTATTATGATGTTCCTGACTCCAGAAGGGAAGGCTTTTTTTTTTTTCCTATGGCTGCCTAAATGAGCTTCTGTGAAGTGTCAAGGGCTCATCTCTCTGTGATGGTACAGTGAAGCTCAACTGGTTTTTGGTTCTTTCTAGCCTCGGTTTTCTATACCCCTCTCTCATATTGCTCAGTTACGTGGCACAGGGAGACAGCTCTGGACTTGGAGTTTAAATCTGGACCTGAGTTTAAATCTTGCCTCAGACACTTAATAGCTGTGTGACCCTGGACAAGTCACTTGTATTTGCTTCAGTTTCCTCATCTATAAAATGGGGATAATAATAGCACCTACCTCCCAGGGTTGTTATGGGAACCAAATATTGTTGTTGTTTGTCCTTCATTCTCAGGATTATGGTGTCAGGTAGATGATGCCATGACTTAAAAGTGAATTGGATTTAAGTGAGGGAGGGATGTGCAAAGCCACCAACCTCTCTTTCCCATCCAGAGCCATCTGGGACCAGTGGCAAGATACTGAGCAGCACAGCTAGAGATGGCCCCTCTGAGAATCAAATGAGATAATATTTGTAAGGTGCTTTGTAAAACTTAAAGTGTTACATAAATACTAGCAGGCTATTTATTAATCTCTGGGCTCATTTTTGAATAAGCTTTCCAACAGGTCTCAGTGCTTTCAGGCTGTTTACCTCCTTTCTTTGAGTAGCTAAGCTAAGTTCATCTTCTTCTTATTCCCAAATCAATCCCCAACACAAAATCTCTGTTTTTGATGGTTTGTCAGCTGGCTGGCTATTGTGGTTAAAGGAATTATACTAAATGATCAGGAGAAGAATAGACTCTAAGTTAATATAGTGATTGTGCCAAAGGTATTTATATTTTAAAAGAGACTTCCAAATAATGAAATTTTAGACCACAGCACCAACCAGTGGGAGAATATTTTAGGAGCCAAGGTCCGTTTTTGTGTCCTTCAAATCAAATCATGGCCTCTAGCTATTTTCTGTAGGTAAACACCTGCTATTCCTGATATAGTTAGCTCTGCTTAAGCAGTTCTAATAGCAATGGGAACCTAATCTTCTAGTGTTCCTCCAACTCTTGTTTGCTTCTCATTTTCTCTGAAAGTCAACATTGGCAGCATACTTGACTATATGTAGGTTATATATCACAGCTGCAATGTAACACAAAGATCAATTATGGCAATTATCCAGACAAATTAGGCTGTCCTGCATTGAAGTGAAAATAATTTAAAAAGAAATTCCCAGTTTAGCTACTAACACTCAGCAAATTCTGTCTGTCATCACTCAGTTCTTTCACATTTCCCCCTAGGGTCACTCAGCAAGCCATCTAAGCCAGCCTAAGGTAAGATTATTCTATTCTATTGTATTCTACAAGCTCATGGGAAGAATCTGGTGTGGATACAGCACTGTGCTACATGGCCTACGCATACTTCTACAATATATCCATTTTTTATTTTTCTTTCCCATCAAGTAACAAAGACTGATAATAGTCCTGTTCTCCGGTTGAATTTATAAGTGACCCGCAGTCTGGTGAGCAGGTTTGTTTGCTGAAAATGATACTTTTCTGAAGCTCTGACTCTTGGCCCTCACCTGCTATACATATTCCATCTCTGGTGGTCATTTGGCTGATGTACTTTGAAATCATAGCCATGCCACTTACCAAGTGCAGAAAAATAGCATCTCTCTGGGAAAATGGGACTGCTCTCCTAAAATATTGACATATGTCTGCGCTGTATTTAACACCAATCAATCAAACACACACTTATTGAATATTTGCTCTGTGTAAGAGTTTGAGATCAGTGTCTGTTTTACAAAGATGTTTAAGGAATGATTCTTGCTTGGGGAGGAGGAGGCCCTGAGGCTCATAGACTAGCTAGGGAAGCTGGAGAAATACATGAAAAAGAAACAAAAAAATGGCAGAGAACAGGTGCCAGATGCATGGTCCTCCCAACTGGAGGCTCTGAGCATAACTTTGTTCACCTGGAAAGTGTAGAACTTCTCAGACTGAAACTTTAAGTCTGCTACAGCTGTCCTCAGTCCTGTTTGCAGAACCAAGGGAGTCTGGTACCTTGAGCCCACCCAATAGATTATCATTAACTCTCATTTGGAGATCAGAATTAAATGTTCTTAACATTTAATGAAAGGATGGGAAACCCTGCTTGCAACACCACATCGCTGGCTTATGATCACCATAACAAGTAACAGGGAGCAGAAACTGGGACAGATGTCTACCCCAACTACCTTTAAAATTGTGCACTATTATTGTGAAACTTCTTGTTAATGCAAAATGGGCCAACAGACAGTTAGTTTCTTTTCATGGAAATAACTAGAAACAGTGATTAGGAGTTTCAAAGAAGCAGATTTAGGATTGACATCAGGAAAAGCTTACTAATAATTGAATCCATCAGAAAGTAGAGTGGGAGACCTCTGGAAGAAGTGGGTTCCCCACGACCAGAAGGCATTTATCAGGTATGTTATAAAGGGGATTTTGGGATCAGATACAAGTTGAATGAGTTAGCTTCTGAGGTTCCCTCCAGTTCTGAGATTCCACACTACTACAAATATATATATTATATATATATATATATATTTTTTTTGGGGGGGTGAGGCAATCAGAGTTAAGTGACTTGCCCAGGGTCACATAGCTAGTGATTATCAGGTGTCTGAGGCCAGATTTGAACTCAGTTCCTCCTGACTCGAGGGCCTGTGCTCTGTACACTGGGCCACCTAGTTGCCTCATACAGTGATAGTTTTGACACTGATCTGATTGGAGCATTCTACCAATTTCCAAGAGCTTTTCTTTTTCTGTGCCTTATTTGTAGATCTGAATGTGGCTGCTGCTTAGATGGATAGGTGAATGTTTGTCCATAGGCAGGCTGCTAAAAAGTCGTGATTATCAGAATACTACTCCAGATAGAAGGTGAAAGGAGACAGGGAAATCTCAAAGAGAGCAGTAGTTTTGGGCTCTCAGTCCCAATTAATTAAATTAGATTAATTTTACTTCATTTCTGCAAGCATTTATTAAACAACTATTTGGTGAAAGGCATGGGGCAAGGTGCTGGCAATACAAAGACAAAGAAGAAAACGAAATCCCTGCCCTTAAGGGACTTATATTCTAAAGAAGAGGGGGGCATCTCATACACAAAGAGAAATAATATAAAATTTTCTTCTGGGAGAGAGTAATAACATGTAGGAGGGCTTGCAAGGGCTTATAGATTCATACATTTAGAGCTAAAATTGATCCAAGTCATAGAACCCAGTCATTTCATTTTCTAGATGAAAAACAGCAGCAACAAAAACCAACTAGGCTCCAGACAAGATGAATTACTTGTCTGTGGTTGCATCACTAGCAAATTACAGAGTTGGATTGTGAACCCAGTTCTTCTGGCTTTAAATCCCCTTCCTTTCCCCTGTGCAATATTTCCTATAGGAGGAAGACCCCTAGTTGAGCTTTGAAGGGAGTGAAGCATTCTAGGAGGTAAAGGTAAAAAGGAAGTGTATTCCCAACATCAAGGGTCATCTGGGCAAATGCACAGAGGCTGGAGATGGAATGTCAAATTCAAGATATTGCAAGTAGGATAGTTTAGCTGGCAATCAGAATGTGGGAAAGGCAGTAAAGGGAAATAGAGGTGGAAAAGTAGTCTGGAGTCAGAGTGAGGAGGGTTTTAAGTGCCAGACTGATGAGTTTATATTTCATTCCAGAGGTAAGAGAGAGTCACAGAGGCTTCAGTAGTCAGGATAAGCCTATGTTTTAGGAAAACTAAATTTTATAGCAGTGCAATTAGAGAGAGGGGAAACTGGAAGTAGGAAAACCATTTAGGTGGCTATTGCAATTGTCCAGGGGAGAGGTACTAAGGGCTTGAACTAAGACCATGGCTTTGTGAACAGCAACAAAGGAATGATTGGGAGAAATGTGTTAGATGTAGAATTGACAGGAGTTGGTGACTGACTAGATGTTCAGTAAACATTTATTAACGCTTCCTATGTGCAAAGCACAGTGGAAGGAAGCTGGCCCAAACTGCATTGATCAGAAACTCCAATTCTGTTCCAATTTCATTGGACAATTTTGTCCCTTTTCTACTTATAGCCAGACATATATTGCTTTGCATTTGTCAAGATGATCCTATTTGCAGTTTTCTCTTTATGTGGGAGTACCGGTCTCTACTGCTTTCATTTGCCACTGTAATTTCTTCTCTGTATTGCTTGAAATGACTCAACTGTATTTTAATTAATTTCATTTTAAAGTAACTCCTGCCATGTGCATATGACTTTGCCTTTGTTAACACAGTTCTACATTTGCCAAGTTTTAACCTTTCATCCTTAATGATATGAAAGCCCATTTATTTGCCCTAGATTTCAGTTGTTAAACTCTTCTTATTTGCATTTACCCACATTGTTTTGAATTTCAGATGTAAAAGGCAACTGTTGAGACTGATTTCTTGCTTTTGTAATATTGGAAAGAGCAGTACGTTCTGACTCCTTCCTGATACTATTGGCTAATATATTTTTGTTTCCAATGTAATTTGTAAATCTTTTCTAACCTTTTCAGATGCTTTTTAAATTTTTTTAGCAAATACAGAAACAAAATAAATAGTATATCAGGTTAAAAAGTCATGAAGCCATAGAGAAAAGTTTAAATAGTTATTTCTAGTTTCTTTTTCTTTGGCAGAGTCAAAGCAGTCTGACAATTACTGGTCTGGATCCCCCAAAGAACAACTCTATTGTTTATATTAGCATGTGAAATATTGTTTAGATTAGCATGCCCATCTATTCTCTGAATACTATAATGGGTATTCAGAGCACAAATGAGTTTAAACAAATGATTGGGAATTGTAGAACTTGAATATAAAAAGCAAATTATATTTACAGTCTGGGACATCCCTACCTACAACTGTCTTGAATAAAGCTGAATCTTTAAAGATTAAATGAGATGGCGTATTCAGAGTGCTTTGAAAAACGTAGAATGTTATATAAATTCTAGCTGCTATTCTTATTCTTTTTATTAACTATTAAAAAGATAGGAACCAATGATGAAATAGAACTTTTAAGGCAACAGAGAGCACCTAGTTAATGAGGCCTTTCCTTTTATAGAATGGAATCCTGTCTTAACACTCGGTATTATAATGAAGACCTGACCAGTCACTTTAAGGAAATCAAATGGTGAGTTCTAGAAAACCTAAACCATCTCAAAGAAATATTCTAATTTGTTTGTGTGATAAGCAATGGTAGTTTGAGTTTCAATTAAGGAATAAATCCATGTTGCCTGGATTTCCATCTCATTGTACAGGTCAAATGATAGAATCCCAGATCATAAGAACTAGAACGGACCTCAGTGATCATCTAATCCATCTGCTTCATTTTATAGATGAGGAAACTGAGGCTCATGCTTTGCCTAAGAGTAGAGAACTAATTACTAGCAGAGCTGAGACTAGGGCCCAGTTCCAAAATAACAGAGCAATTAGAGAATGAATGCAGTCTTCTAAGGAAGGTTGGTCTTGGAGAACAGAGAGACCAAAGGCAGGGCCTGAAGTATGGGACTTGTTACTTCAGTACAGGCATGTAACCTGAACAAGGTGGTTAGCAATAGGAATTGAATGGAAGGGACTGAGAGATATTAGGAAGGAAGAAAGGATGGGACTTATCAACTAACTGTATGTTAGGAGCAAAGGAGAACAAAGAGTCAGTCACTGAAATTCAGAGTTGGAAGAGTCCTCTAAGGTCATTTAGTCTTAGCTAAATAAGAATTTGTGCTGTAGCATTACAGACATGATCATCTTGCCTCCAAGTAAAGACTTCTAGTAATGGGACCACCAACTCGATCCCATTCCACTTTTGGAAGACTCTGTTGATTGAAAGTTTTTTCTTTATAACAAGCCAAGAACTACTTCTCTTCCATTTCCACTCACTGTTCCTTGTTCTTCACTGTGGAATCAAGTAGACCAAGACTAGCAGTTTTTCCACTAGTTCATAATAGTAATAAAACTTCTGCTAGCACTTCTTCCACTTGATAATCCTTCAAATACTTGGAGAAATCTATTTTACCCTTCAAAAGATTTTTCTTCACTAGGGTAAATATACCAGTTCGGTTGTGTTTTCCAGTCATCACATCATCCAGAATGCTTTACCGTGGACAACTTTTCTATCAAGACGTTTTTACCAATAACTCTACCAAGTCAACATGTCAAAACAGGACTCATCATCATCTCTCTCAAACATTCGCCTTCTTGCAAACTTCCTTTTGTTGAAGATACCACCATTTGTTGACATCTCAGTAACATCTTCAATTCCTCACTTGCAGTTTCTCCACATATCCAATCTGTTGCTAAGTCCTGAATTTTCTGCTGTCCCAACATCTTTCATATACATATATATGTATATTCATACACACACACACACACACACATATATATATATATATATATATATACTATACATACACATATCTCCCCTTCTGACCATTCATGCAGTCATCAGCCCTCATCATCTCTTGCTTGATCTATTGCAATGGCCTGTTGTTTAGTCTCCCTGACTCAGGTGTCTCCACACTTCAGTCAATCTTCATCTCAACTGCTAGAATGATCTTCCTAAAGTCAGGTCTGACCGTGTCACTCCCATACTCAATAAAATTCCACTGGCATTCTATTGCCTCCAGGATCAGGTATAAAACCCTCTGTTTGACTTTGGAATCCCTTCTACCTTTCCAGTCTTCTTTTACTTTTACTCCAATCTACTTTGGAACACTGGGTTCCTCAGACACAGCATGCCATCTCCAGACTCTCCATTTTCATTGGCTGTCCCCCGTGCCTAGAATGTTCTTCCACCTCACTTCTAGCTCCTGGCTTCCCCAGTTTCACCTAAGACTTATCTCAAATCTTACCTTCCACTAGAAGCTTTTCCTGCCTCCCTACTGTTAGTGCTTTATCTCCAAAATTACTAAACATGAACCTTACTTCTTCCTTACTTCAGCTTCCAGCCAAGTCTGCACAGAAGTAAGTAAAAAGAGCAGCATTTCCCCCTTTTTAAGCCTGGAAGTATTTTCAAAACTTTTTTTTTTTTTGTTAGAGCACCTCAATCAGGTAAAAAAGCACCTATAATGTGGAATCTTGTGGATATTGGTGGAGGCAGGGGATTTAGTGTTTTATCAGTGAACATTTTAAAATGGAGTTTCTTATTAATCTGTTTTCATGTCAGAGTCACTAATAGTATGCATTAAATAGTTCTCTTTAAAATATCTGATCAATAATCAGGTCTTAGTAAATGTCTATAGGTAATCTATGACAAATGGAAGCTTATTTTGAATAAAATAAAACTATCTTTTATCCTCTACTATATGATAGAATGTAAGTAAGCTGCTTGAAGGCATAGACTATTTTGGTCTAGTGCCTAGCATAGTAACTGGCATAGAGTAGGCAATTGATAAATGTTTGTTGATTAATTGATTGGGAACTGAGGAATTAAATTTATTCAGTCAATATTCATTCAAAATATATGGAATTAACTTCTACCACATTTTTGCTGCTGTGCTGGGCTTAGTGGAAAAGGCAGAGAAGAAGAGATAGTCCTTGACCTCAGGTCCCTTACAATCTTGACCATCTTAAAGTTATAAAGAAACTTCTTCAAAGAGGAATATAAATTGGTCTCAAGCTTAACAAATCCTCTTGGAAAAGCTCAAAAAGGACTTTGAAAATCAGAGAGGTAGAAGAAAAATTAGGAAAAGAAATGAATTATGCAAGAGAATCATGAAAAAAAGACACAAAAACTTGTAAAAGGAGGCACAAAAACTGACTGAAGAAAACAATTCCTTAAAAAGTAAAATTGGCCAAAGGAAAAAAGAGTTACAAAAACTAACTGAAGAAAATAATTCCTTTAAAAATTGAGCAAGTGGACGTTTCTGGGAGGCAGAGCCAAGATGGCAGAGTGAAAGCAGTGACTTGCTTAAGCTCTCCCCCAAACCCCTCCAAATACCTACAAAAATGGCTCTCAACAAATTCTAAAGCAGCAGAACCCACAAAAAAGACAGAGTGAACCAAATTTCCATCCCAAGACAATCTGGATGATTGATCAGAAAGGTATATTGAGCCAGGTGGAGAGAGGAGCACAGTGTGGTGTGGGCACCCAGGCTGCAGTGAATCTGGAGCAGGCCTCAGAGGACAGAATCGGTGCTTCCAGACCTCTCAACCCACAAACGCCAAAGACAACTTAGAAGGTCAGTGGGAAAAGTCTATTTCTGTGGTGAAAGATGAGCTAGGTCTCAGAGCCAGTTCTCGAGCGCAGAGCGCAGGCCCTGGGGCGGTGGCTGTGTCCTGAGTTTCCAGCCCACAGATTGAGGGGGAATTGGGTGGCTGATCAGAGGGGCATTGCAGGGATCTCTTTGCCAGTGCTGAGGCAGGAATCTCTTTTTTTGCCTGTGCTTGGATGTGGGTCACAGGTCCTGGGGTGAGGAGGAGTGCTGGCGTGGTGGAGCTTGTAGTGGTAGTGGAGAGGAAACTTTCCTCACAGTTTCAGGACAGAAAGGAGTACTTGTGGTCACTAATAGACCAGAGCACAGGCCAGGAAAGGAGTAAACACCTCGCCCCTTATCATACCACCTTGCAAGAACTGAAAATTTACAGGTCCCTACAAGTATCTCTGAAAACAGCTGTACAAACCCCGAAGCTTGGGACAGTACATTCTCCACATTGGAAGCAGACTCTTACCTTAACAAAGAGTTTAAAACTCAAATAATTGGCTGGGATCATGAGCAAGCAGTGCAAAAAGAGTCAGACTATATTATCTTACTTTGGTGACAAAGAAGATCAAACATACAACCAGAAGAAGACAACAAAGTCAAAGCTCCTACATCCAAAGCCTCCAAGAAAAATATGAATCAGTCCCAGGCCTTGGAAGAGCTCAAAAGGGATTTTGAGAAGCAAGTAAGAGAAGTAGAGGAAAAACTGGGAAGAGAAATGAGAGTGATGCAAGAAAATCATGAAAAACAAGTCAACAGCTTGCTAAAGGAGACCCAAAAAAATACTGAAGAAAATAACACCTTAAAAAACAGCCTAACCCAAATGGCAAAAGAGGTCCAAAAAGCCAATGAGGAGAAGAATGCCCTAAAAAGAAAATTGGCCAAATGGAAAAGGAAGTCCAAAAGCTTACTGAAGAAAATACTTCCTTAAAAATTAGAATAGAGCAATTGGAAGCTAGTGACTTTATGAGAAATCAAGACACTGTAAAACAAATCCAAAAGAATGAAAAATTAGAAACAATGTGAAATATCTCATTGGAAAAACAACTGACCTGGAAAATAGATCCAGGAGAGAGAATTTAAAAATTATTGGACTATCTGAAAGCCATGATCAAAAAAAGAGCCTAGACATCATCTTTCAAGAAATTATCAAGGAAAACTGCCCTGATATTTTAGAACCAGAGGGCAAAATAGAAATTGAAAGAATCCACTGATCTCCTCCTGAAAGAGATCCCCAAAGGAAAACTCCTAGGAATATTGTAGCCAAATTCCAGAGTTCCCAGGTCAAGGAGAAAATATTACAAGCTGCCAGAAGAAACAATTCAAGTACTGTGGAAACACAATCAGGATAACACAAGATTTAGCAGCTTCTACATTAAAGGACCAGAGGGCATGGAATATAATATTCCAGAGGGCAAAGGAGATAGGATTACAACCAAGAATCACCTACCCAGCAAAACTGAGTATAATCCTTCAGGGGAAAAAATGGTCATTCAGTGAAATAGAGGACTTTCAAGCATTCTTGATGAAAAGACCAGAGCTGAATAGAAAATTTGACTTTCAAATACAAGACTCAAGTGGAACATGAAGAGGTAAACAGGAAAGAGAAATCATAAGAGACTTATTAAGGTTGAACTGTTTACATTCCTGCATGGAAAGATGATATTTATAACTCATGAGACCTTTGTCAGTATTAGGGTAGTTGGAGGGAAAAATTATATGTGTGTATATATATATATATAGATATAGATAGATAGATAGATAGATAGATAGATAGATAGATAGATAGATAGATGGCACAGGGTGAGTTGAAGATTAAGGGGTCATATCTGGAGAATGAAATTAAGGGATGATAGAAGATTATAACAGAAGAAGAAAGGGAGAGGTAGAATGGGGTAAATTATCTCACAAAAAAACAGAAAAGGCTCTTACAGTGGAGGGGAAACAGGGGAAGGTGAGAGGGAATGAGTGAATCTTATTCTCATAGGATTTGGCTTAAGGAGGGAATAACATACACATTCAATTGGGTATGGAAATCTGTCTTACCCTACAGGAAAATAGGGGGAAAGGGACAAGAGAGCAGGGAGATGATAGAGAGGAGGGCAGATTGGGAAAGGGGGTAATCAGAAGCAAATACTTCTGAGGAGGGACAGGGTCAAAAGAAAGAATAGAATAAATGGGAGGGCAGGATAGGATTAAGGGAAATAGAGTTAGTTTTTCACAACACGCCTACTATGGAAGTGTTTTTGCATAACTCCACATGTATTCTTTTTCAATGAGGGTGGGTGGGGAGGGAGGAAGGGAGAAAATTTGGAACTCAAAGTTTTAAAAACATATGTTTAAAAAATGTTTTCACATGCAACTGGGAAATAAGAAATACAGGAAATGGGGGTACAGAAGTCTATCCTGCCCTACAGGAAAATAGAAGGGAAAGGGGATAAGAGAAGGGGGGAGAGATAGAAAAGAGGGCAGACTAGGGGAAGGAGTATTCAGAATGAATGCCATCTTGGGGTGGGGGAGGGGCAAGATGGGCTGAAAATTTGCAACTCAAAATCTTGTGGAAGTAAATGTTGAAAACTAAAAATAAATAAATTACATCAAAAAAACTGAGCAAGTGGAAGCTAATGACTCTATTAGACATCAAGAATCAGTTAATCAAAATCAAAATAATGAAAAAATAGAAAAAAAATGTACAATACTTCATTGGAAAAGTAACTGATCTGGAAAAATAGACCCAGCAGAGATCATTTAAGAATTTTTGGACTACCTGAAAGCCATGATCAAAAAAGAGTCTGGATAGTATTTTTCAACAAATGATCAAGGAAAACTGCTCTGATACCCTAGAACCAGGGGATAAAATAGTCATTGAAAGAATCTACTGATCACATACTGAAAGAGATCCCAAAATGAAAACTCCGAGGAATATTGTAGACAAATTCCAGAACTATCAGGTCAAGGAGAAAATACTACAAGCAGCCAGAAGGAAACAATTCAAATATCAAGTAGCCACAGTCAGTACTGCACAGGACTTAGCAGCTTCTTTGTTAAAGGAGCAGTGGGTTTGGAATATGATATTCTAGAAGGCAAAGGGACTTGGCTTACAACCAAGAATCAATTACCCAGCAAAACAGAATGTAATTTTTCCAGGGAAAAATGGATACTCAGTGAAATAGGGGACTTTCAAACTTTCCTGATGAAATGACCAGAGACAAACAGAAAATTCTGTCTTCAAATACAAGACTGAAGAGAAGCATAAGAAGGTGAATAGGAAAGAAAAAAACAGAACAAAACATTATTCAATAAGGTTAAACTGTTTACATCTCTACATGGTAAGATGACGCTTGTAACTCTTAAGAACTATATATCTCTTAGAGCAGTTAGAAGAAATATACATAGACAGAGGGTGTGGGTATAAGTTGACATTGATGTGATGAAATAAAAAAGTAAGGGGAGGAAACAAAAGATTGTACTGGGAGAAGATGAAAAGGGGAAGCTAATGGGGTAAATTATATCACATGAAGAAGCCCAAAAGACATAATACAGTAGTGGGAAAGAAGGAGTTGTGAGCCATGTTTGAACCTTATTTTCACTGTATTTGGCTCAAAGAGGGAAAAACATTCACAATCAGTTGAGTATAGAAACCTATCTGCCCTATAGGGTAAGGGAAGGGGAAAAGAAAAGTGAAGGGGGACTTATAGAAGGGAGGGCAGATTGAGGGAGGTGGTGGTCAGAAGCAAAACACTGGTGAGGAGGGACAGGGTGAAAGGAGAGAGAGAGAGAGAGAGAGAGAGAGAGAGAGAGAGAGAGAGAGAGAGAGAGAGAGAGAGAGAGAGAGAGAGAGAGAGAGAGAGAGAAGTACAAACAGGGAAAATAGGATGGAGAGAAATATAAAGTAAACTGTGAATGTGAATGTGAATGTGATGAACTCTTCCATAAAATGGAAGTGGATAACAGAGTGGATTAAAAACCAAAATCCTACAATATGCTGTTTATAGGAAACATATTTGAAGCAAAGAAACACACAGAGAGTAAAGGTAAAGGCTGGAGCAGAATATATTATACTTCAGCTGAAGTGAAAAAGGCAAGGGGCAGCAATCAGGATCTCAGATAAAGAAAAAGCAAAAATAGATCAAATTAAAAGAAACAAGGAAGGAAACTACATCTTGCTAAAAGGCACCATAGATGAAGAAGTAATATAAATTCTTAACATACATGTACCAAATAGCATCCAAATTTCTAAAAGAAAAGTTAAATAAGTTACAGGAGGAAATAGACAGTAAAAGTATGCTAGTGGGGGACTTCAACTTTCCCCTCTTGGAACTAGATAAAGCTAAACACAAAATAAGCAAAAAAGAAGTTAAGGAGGTGAATAGAATTTTAGAAAAGTTAGATGTGATAGACTTTGGAGAAAATTGAATGGGGATAGATAGGTACATGGCACCTACACAAAATTTGCCATGGACCAGGGCATGAAAACCTTACAATCAAATACAGAAAGGGAGAAATAGTAAGTGCATCCTTTTCAGATCATGACACAATAAAAATTGCATATAATAAAGAGCTATGGAAAGATAAATTAAAATTAATTGGAAACTAAATAATCTAATCCTAAAGAATGAATGGGTCAAACAATCAATCATAGAAACAATCAATAATTTCATTAAAGAAAATTACAGTAATAAGACAACATACCCAAATTTATGGGATGCAGCCAAAGCAGTACTTAGGGGAAATTTTATATCTCTAAATGCTTATATCAATAAAAGAGAGAAAGAATAGATCAATGAATTGTGCAAGCAACTAAAAAAGCTAGAAGAAGAACAAATTAAAAATCCCCAATTAAACACCAAATTAGAAATCCTGAAAATCAAAGGACAGATCAATAAAATTGAAAGTAAGAAAATTATTGAACTAATAAATACAACTAAGAGCTGGTTTTATGAAAAAAAAGCAATAAAAACATATACCTTTGGTTAATTTGATTTTAAAAGAAGAAAGCCAAATTACCAGTATCAAAAATGAAAAGAGTGAATTCACTACCAATGAAGAGGAAATTAAAGCAATAATTAGGATCTGTTTTACCCAAGCGTATGTTGGTAAATCTGACAATCTACATGAAATATATGATTTACAAAAATACAAATTGAAGAACAGAACAACTTTGAGCAAATAAGTAATTTTGACTATTATAAATACCCAAATTAAGTACAAAGGACATATGAAGGAAGATTCTTCACCCAGAGAAAGAACTGATAGACATATGTGTGTTTATATATACACACACATACAATGATTTACATATATATGTATATATACATACACACACACACATATATATACACACACATGCACACACATATATGTATATACATATTTGTGTCTAATGGTAACCATCTTGAGGGGAAGAAAAAAAAAGAAATGCTCATGATAACTTTCTTATAAATTTAAAGGGAACAAATTTACCATAATAGATTTGTAGTTTCATGTGTAATTTTTAAAAAAAATTATACTATGTTATCAAAATTCTTGTTTTATTCCATAAATTAAAAATAAAATAAATAAAGTTATTTGAAAAAGAAAAGAATAAAGAAGAAAAAAGAACAGGAGCTGTTTTTTAATACTCAGTACCTACCACAATGCCACATATATAGCATTTAATAAATGCTTATCATATTGTACTGGGTTAGATTGGATACTATCCCCCCACTAATAGGCTCTTCCCCCATTTCCACATGTTGACGTTTTCCCGCTTCCTTCAGGATCCAATTCAAATGCCATATTCTATATGAAGCCTTTCTTGATCCCTTCCCATCCTTTTCCTCACTTAAAAGTGATGCCTACCTTCTCCAACTACTCATATGACTGTTTAGACCTTTTCTATGTACTTGGATCCTAGTTTTTTCACTGATGTCCTATAGCATTGTCTCTTTGTAACATGGAGCTGATCCTGGGTTCTCTAAGCTCTGCCACTAGAGAACTAACATTGTAGGCTCTCCAGAGCTGGTGAGGCTTTTGTTATAGTCCTGGCAATAGCTTGGATCAGCTTTCTGAGGACCATCCTACCTAAGTTCACCATCAATGAGTTGCCTACTAGATGAGGATTCTTTGGTTATGGTAATCCAACAATCAAAGAAAATTGTGAAATGGCTTCAGTCTTCAGTAACCTCCTTCTGCAGCTAAAGTGATCATGGTGAGGGGGATGGAGTTTGGTGGTGACAAGAAAAGGGACAAGAGGTGCTAAGAATCATATGTTGTTTTTTAACTCACCATAATTATGCATTTAATTCAGTTAATTCGACAAATGCAAAGACAAAAATTTTAAAAAACCAAAACAGTCCCTATCCCACATGAAAAATCAAACATGGTTGCTATTTAAACAACTCTGCAATGTTTTTTAAACCATTTTATGAAGTTTTATAAACTTATAATTTTTTTAAACTTAAAATACATTATCTAATTGAGTCATCATGTTAACCCTATGGAGTAGATACTATAGATATTCTTATCCTCACTTATAGAGGATGCTCAGATATGCCAGATGACTTTCCCATGATCACAAGGCAGAGGTAGAATTCAAACTCAGATCTCTCCTGACTTGAAGTCCAATATTTCATTTATACATCATCATTTATCATATATTAATATTGTTTGAACTTAGTTTTATGTGTCTAAAACAATTGTCTAACCCAAAAATCTTACTGTAGAGGTCAGCTGACCTTAGAGTTCCAGAAACTCCGAATGGTTGTAAGGAATTCTGAGATCACATCCAGTATTTGTTTTGGGACGCTTCAGGTCTTGTTTTGGGTCTACCAAAAGCTTGTGTTTTGGGTTCCCCCAAATAGATTGACTTACCTCCTGATATACATCTCAAACTTGACCTTCTCTTGGAGACTACCTCCTGCCTACATGAGGCCAATCAGACAAGTATCCTTATGCCCTTGCCTGAACTCTACATAATATAACCTCACAAAGATTTATGGAGGGACCCACCCCTTTTTCTGGCGCTCTCTCTCTCTCTCTCTCACTACTGAATGACCTAATAAATTTCTTCCTAAAACTATTTCAGACTTTGGGGTTTGTGAATAACACATTTCACTACCTTGAACTGGACTTTAAGTGTGATATCTCTGAACAAAGAAAAACAAGTTATATGCTATGGGAAGAACAAGGAATTGAACCATACCAATCTTTACTTTTTTTGTTGTTGTTATAAATTAGACCATAAGATAAAATAAAGTTGCAGATTAGTGGAAGGGTGGGTCACAGTTTCCCCTCAGAGAGAATAATAAAAGTTTAGTAAAGTCGGTCTCATTGTGTGTTAAAAGGTAATAAGGATCATCATTTGATGGGATGCTGGGCATCTTGCCTTGAAGTGATCATGATGGGCATAAATAAAAAACATTTCCATAAAGATAAGTGAAATTTCAGGGCCTCATCTATTGGAAAATATATAGAAGAGAAGAAATTTAATTAAAACTTTACAAAACAGTCCAAATAAAGTCTACTTATATCTTGATAATTTGGATAATTCAGGGTGATTGGGAGCCTTGGGGAAGATGGTGAAAATATATTGAAAAATGTTATTCAGGATTAAAAGGGACTATGGTACAGTAGAAAGTTCACTGGGTGTGCAGTCAGAGGACTGGGGTCAAATCTAACCCAGTACAATATGATTAAATTAATGACTACCTGTGTGACCATGGGCAAGTTACTTCATATCATTGCCTCATTCATAAAATGAGGAGGTCAGACTAGCTTGGCTTCTAAGGTTCCTTCCAGATTTATATGTTCCTAAAAAAGGAAAGAGGCCACAGGTTATGGATTACTAAACCACTAAGCCTGAGGAGTATAATACAACAAGCATGGGAAACTACTGGCTGGGTCATGAATATACCCTGTGACATATGGTTAGGGGAATTAGTCAAAGAAATAGGAAGATAGAGAGTGAGAATAGGCTCAGGATTCAGTTTAGGAGCAGAGGTGGGAGGCATAGATGGAAGGCCTATCAGGTATCCACAAGCAAATAGTAAAAAAGCTGACTATGCTTATAGTGCATTCAAGATGGAATACTAGAGAAAGAGTGCTGTTTGCCAGCCAGAATGAGAGCATCACTGTGAATATATCTAACAGACAATTCATTACTCAAGTGTTCATCCTTCCAGAAATCTAGCACAATCCCCAAGGGCTGGAAGAAAATGTATACTCTATAGAATCCCATTGGCCTTCATGTATGGTACTGCATTTGAACAGGTGCTCACTTTTCTAGTGTGAGAACCTCCAACAGAGTACCTTTTTCAGAGGATTTCAACCTCAGGATTCTACACTATTTTGTTGAGTCATTTCAGGCATTTCTGACTCCTTGCGACCCCAATTGGGTTTTTTTGGCTAAGAAACTAGAGTGGTTTACCATTCCCTACTCAAGCTCATTTTATAGATGAGAAAGCAGAGGCAAACAAGGTTAAGTAACTTGCCAAGGGTCACATAGCTAGTAAGAGTCTGATGCTCTGATGCTGCATTTGATGAGTATCTTGACTCCAGACCCAGGTGGGGGGAGGGTGAAGAGGAATGGAAGTAATATTTAAGGCATTCTCTGAATTTTATGCTTCAATAGAATACATAATTCTGGTATATGAAATAGATATAAACTAATGCAAGGATGAATATGTTGGAGCGAAATTAATTTTCTCCTATCATGGAAATACAACCATTTTTCAGAGAAATAGATGTCGGAAGTCTACAGTGTGTGAACAAGAGAAGTAGTGTAAAAATATATCTTTTTGGCCTCCCTTGGAGAAAAGGATGATCCCAGCAAAGAAGCTCGGTGCAGTATGCAGTTTTCTAAGACCCTGAAATAAGTGTAGATGTCAAACCTTTTCTCAGTAGTACAGTCATTGAGAAAAGTAGTTTCGCTCACTGGGAAAGAGGTCCAGAAATAGTAAGAAAGGTAAAAGATATGCATAATAGACCCCCATGCAGAGAGAGACAGAGTGTAAATTATGTGCCTCACATAATATTCCTAATATTATTTGAAGTCAGAGGTTCATTTTTCTAATAACTTATGGGACCTTGAGTTTTGCAAAATACTTTCCTCAGAACCATCCTGTGTGGTAGGAAGTGTAAATATCATTATCTCCATTCTACAGATGTGGAAAGAGAAGACCTGAGAAATTAAATGACTCAGCCATGGTCACTCTTACAGTGTATGAGGTAAGGTTCAAATACTTGCTTCCTGACTCTAAGCAGGCACTCTTTCTACCCGCCATATGGCTTCTCAAAATCCAAACGCAGGGCACTGTGTATCACTGGTCACTGATAACATAATTAAGATATAACTTCTGCTATTCTAAAGCTTCAGCTCTCTTCCTCTGAGCAAATGACCTCACAAAGTGGATGAGGACCTGAGGGTCAGGGAAGGGAAGATAGAGGAGAACATTTATTGGTGACACTAATTAGTGTAGAGGAGGCAGCTAGGTGGTTCAGTGGAAAGAGCACTGGTCCTGGAGCCAGAAAGACTTGAGTTCAAATCCAGCCTCAAACACTTACTAGCTGTGTGACCCTGGGCAAGTCACTTAACTTCTGTTTGCTTTAATCCACTGGAGAAGGAAATGGCAAACCACTCCAATATCTTTGCCAAGAAAATCCCTTGGAGAGTATGGTTTATTGGACCATGAAGGTTTGGACATGACTGAACAACAAATCAGTGTAGAAGACGTTGGCTGCTGTTTCCATACAGCGTCACTGCTACAAGGGGGTTGGCCCTGACTCAACCAGCTGTTTTCCACAGAGAGTACTGGGAGCCTTAAAGCGTTATTCCTGTTATCAGCATCTTTGTCATGGACAGAAGCTACCTTTGAGATCACGATGTTCAACTTCTTTATTTTAAATAATGAGGAAATTAAGGGTAAGAGACAGTAAGTGACTTTTCTAAAATCACACAAGTAGTTAGTGGCAAAACCCATCTTCTGACTTTTAATAAAGTAATCTTTCTCTTACCATAGATTTAAAATCATTTGGAAACTCAATCAGATCATTTAACTGTCTCAGGGAGAGAGGAGGGAAGGGAAGAAGATAGACAGAGAGCAGGGATAGGATTTGGGATTCAAAACATTTTTTTTTCTTTTTAGGCAATTGGGGTTAAGTGACTTGCCCAGGTCACACAGCTAGTAAGTGTCAAGTGTTTGGTCTGAGGCCAGATTTGAACTCAGGTCTTCTTGACTTTGGGGCCAGTGATCTATCCACTGCACCACCCAACTGCCCCAATTCAAAACATTTTTTGAAAGTTAAAAAACTTGTTTTAACATGTAATTGGCGAAAATATTTTATTAAAAATAATTTGGGGTGTCAGGAATGCATAAGAACTGGAAGATAACTAAGGTTTTTTAACTTGTCTCCACCTCCTTAGGAGGGGTCATGGGAGGAAGGCAGGATGGCACATTTGGGGGCTCTAGCAGACATGACGCAGGTATTAAAAACAACTCCCTTTCCCAGAATGCTGTGGTTTAAAGGCTTTGAACAGGAAACATGGGTCAGGGGTTGATAGGAAAGAGGTGTCACTAGGCAAAAAAAGAAAGAAGAAAGATGAGGACAATGATGAAGATCCCAGTGACACCCAAGAGGTAGCAGAAGCAATAGTTGTGGCAAAGATATGAGAATGCACAACCTTCATATGCTCTGGTATCAGAGATTGTCCCTAGGCTTCTGGGACTTCCTTTTGTGGTTGTTCAGTCATTTTTCTGTTGTGTCCAACTCTCCATGACCCCATTTGGGGTTTTCTTGGCAAACTTCCTTCTCCAGCTTTTTTTACAGATGAGGAAACTGAGGCAAATGTGATTAAGTGACTTGCTCAGGGTCACATAGCTAGTAAGTGTCTGAGGCCAGATTTGAACTCAGGAAGATGAGTCTTCCTGACTTTAGTCAGGCTCAGCTCTCTGACCACTTATTTGATTCAGAGACAGAGCAAACCATTCTTGGGGAAAAAGGATAAGAAGCTGCACTTACTTGGAGGTTAAAAAAAAATATATATATATATATATATATTTTGAATGCTTCAGTAAAGGGGCTGATAACCCCTTCCAAGTTCCTTCCTGTCCTGCATAAACATTCTATATTAAAATGCTTTGTGTTTTTGCAGAAATTCTGTTCTTAGTCCTCAATATAGAGCTCTACTCTATGCTTATGTACTTAAAAGTTATTTGAATGAATGGATTAATGACTTCAAGTAATATTAACATTAAGTAATTATATTAACAAAACAATGAGATTTATATAGCTACATTAAGCCCAATCCTTATTACCTTTGTCTTATGAAGAGAATTCCAAAATACCCTGGAAATAGCTTCATCTTTGCCTCTACTATAAGGATATAAAAGATTTTTGAAAATCCCTATCAGGGCTTTTGGTTTTTTTAGTTTCTTGCAGGTTTAAAATAAAATTACTAATTACTAACAGGTACGACTTAAAAATCAACACACGCCAAGTTCAGATATAAGCCCCATTTTATAAATAGCCTGTTTAAATAAATTAAGTCAATGGTAGATATGACCTGATATTTACATTCTTTCCCATTCTTCTGTACTATCCACTAAGTTATACTATGTTATGTACCTCCATTTTATTATGTATATATATATATATATATATATACATATATGTTATGTACATTGTTGTTTGTATGTTAAAATATGAGCTTCTTCAGGGCAGGCACCATGGTTTCACCTTTCTTTCCCTCTATAGGGCTTTGCACAGTATCCAGTACAAAACAAAACAAAACAAAGAAATAAAAAAGGAATTTAAACTTATCAGTCCATTTGATTTAGGGCTCATTGTCTTGGGCACCCCAGGGAGAACTAAATTACTTTTGTCAAGCATTAAATTGGACATTTATTTTGAGAAGAAAATCATTCCTGCTCCTCTGTTGAATTAAAGTGTTGGGACAGATGATCTCGAAGGTACCCTTAAACCTGAACATAATGAATCTGAGTCATCCAGGGATGCAATCAAAGTGTCTCCAGTTATCCATTTGAGAAGATTTGCTGGCAGGTATACATGGAGAACTGGTTTTCTGAATTGTTTGACTCAATGGTAAAATGTTCTATAAATACAAGTTGCTATTACTATTATTATCATAAATAACAATTTAAAAGTAAGAATAAAGAATAATTCAGTGGTCAAATAGGGATTCAGTGGTTACGAGAAAAAAAGTTACCAGATCATCAAACAGTAGGCATTTTTGAAAAATAACCAAGTCTTTCTCCTGATTTCAGAAAGGAGAGACCCTTTGTACTACTTCAACAGGTGACAATCTGTCTTCTTTTTAAAGATCTCCAGGAAGGCAATGTCAGCCTCTCCCTCAGTCATTTATCTGAACATTTAATTCCTCATGGTGGGAAATGCCTTTTATCCTCAGCCTATACTGCCACCATTTAAACTTCTGTGCTCGGTGTATTGGCAGAAAGTGTAGACTTAGACTCAGAAGAAACCTGTGCTCCAATCCCACTTTGCACATTTACTAGCTGTGTGACCTCTTGGAGCCTCAGTTTCCTAATTTGTAAAATGGAATAATAATGCCTGCAATACCAACTTTATGAGGTTATTATGAAAATCAAGAGATATTATATGCAAAGGACCATACACATGTCAGCAATTATTTTTAGCTTTGTTGGCAACAACTCTGAAGATCAGTTGGACCCCTTCCTTTATGTCCCTGAAGGGAGTTATTTGGAAATGCCATATTAATGTCCGAGACTTTTGCTTATATGGTAAGATGAGAGCTGGATGGCACCAGGAGAGGGTTTTTTCTTGCCTCTTTTTTGATTAGCCCTTTCACGACAAGAAAGAACTATAAACATTTCCCTGCCTTCTCCTCTTTGTCTCTATCTCTCTGCTTCATTTTGTGGTAGGTTGGATGGCTGCTGGCTTCTGATTGTGCATCAAGAAAGGAACATGGTGGCTTCGGGAATGTTTCTAACTCTATAGAGCTCCAAACAGAGGCTGGTCACTAGTCCAGTCTCTGGCATGTGACAAACCAGCCGCTTGAATGAATGAAGCATTTGTAAGTTAGTTGCTCAGAAATTGGGGTTAAGGACTACACCTGTGAGTTGATTGATTTGGAGGACTTTCAGATGAGCAATGTGGGTTGTTTCCTCTGAAAATGGTAGTCATAGAGAGTTAATTACCTACAGCATTGGGAGATTAAGCGATTTGCCCAGGCTAAGATTATATAACCAGTCTGTGTCTTACACAGGACTTGAACTGAGGTCTTTCTGACGTGAAGGCTAGCTCTCATTCTAAATTGAGGAGGATTTATAAAGTCTTTTCAACACCGAAGTCACATAGACCAAGGAATGGCCGGTAGGTGGCGAAGTGCGGTGGTGTCAGACTCAAATAGAAATAGGGGTCACTAAACCATAGAGCTAGGAGATTGCTAGGTGGTGCAGTGGATAGTATCTGACCTGGAGTCAGGAAGACCTGATTTCAGATCTGGCCTCAGGCTAGCTGTGTGACCCTAGGCAAGTCACTTAACCCCGTTTGCTCCAGTTTCCTCATCTGTAAAAGGAGAAGGAAATGCCCAACTACTCCAGTATCTTTGCCAAGAAAACCCCAAAATGGGGTCATGAAGAATCAGACACAATTGGACAAGAACAAAATCCAAACATCCCAGTGAGTCACATCTTCATTTGATTTTAACGTATCGTGTTGTCTATGTTTTATTGTATTTTTTAATTGATTCTGTTAAGTATTTCGCAATCCCATTTTAGCCTGGTTCAAGCCACACTGGGTAGTATTGTGGGTCACATGTAGCTTGCATGTATTTGACACCTCTGGTGTGGATAGAGTGGATAGAGCATTAGAACTGGGAGTCAGGAAGACCTGAGTTTAAATCCTGCCTCAAACACTTACTATGTCATGTCTCTGGGCAAGTCAATTCTTCTCTCTGCCTCAGTTTCCTCATATGCAAAATGAGGGGGTTGGACTTGATGGCTATGAAGGTCCCTTTTAGCTCTAAATCTATGATCCCTATGAGCTATGTAATCTGCACAATGAGAGGGAATACTCAAAACCAACATTACATGGTGCTTTAAGGATGGCAAAGTGATGTGTATGTATATGTATATGTATATGTATATGTATATGTATATGTATATGTATATGTATATGTATATGTATATGTATATGTATATGTATATGTATATGTATATGTATATGTATATGTATATGTATACGTATACGTATATGTATATGCATGTGTATGTGTATATGTATGTATATGTGTGTATGGGTGTATTACATTTGATCCTCATAAGAACCCTATAAGATAGGGATTTTATTAGCCTCATTTTACATATGAGAAAACAGGCTGAAAGCCTGACTTGTCCAGTGTCAGGATCCCCATGCCAAGACCACCTTTCTCTTTTACTGTTAGGAGACACCCTGCTTTCCAGAGCTAAGGCCCAGCAAATAAGCTGTTCCCCTGAACTTGGCATAACAACAATCCTTTGTGCTCACCCTCTGCATGATCTCAGCCACAGCAATGTGCCAGAATTACACCAGCACCAGGTGGTCCCTAAGCTCGGAGAAGCACCTCTAGTATCCATGTTCTGGTCATGAAGCCCTGCTATGAATCAGACTTGTCTCATTGTTGCTGTAACCCATCATGGTCAGGGCTACTGCTCAGTGGGTAGCCATTGGTATGTGTATTGAGATTTGCCCACACTGAAGCAGGTCTCCTCCACATCAGAGGAGCCATAGGTACAAGGCTCTAGTTTCCATCCTCTAAAAGAATAAAAGAAGCTTTTTGCTTATGACAAACATTAGCTCTTTGTTTTTATTTTATTTTTCAGAGTTAACCTGGGTGAGCTCTTTGGTATTTGCAGAGTTAAAGCAGTTGCATAACCTTTATGACTCTTTGGTCATTTGTTTTCAGAGTTGACACCAGCATCATATGGTTAACATATTTCTGAGGCAAGATTTGAATTTAGGATTTCCTGCCACCAAGTCCAGAACCCTATCTACTATAACACCCACCTGCCTCACCAAAAGTAATAATAACTAATATTTACTTAGTGCTTTAAGTTTTGCAAAGCACTTCACAATTATCTCATTTTATCCTTCCAACAGTCCTGGGAGGTAGGTACTATTGTTATCCCATTTTGCAGATAAGGAAAATGAAGCAAACAGAAATTAAGTGACGTTTCCAGAATCACATAGCTAGAAAGTGAGATAGGATTTGAACTCAGCTTTTCCGACTTCCTGACTCCAGATCCAGCTCTATCCACTGTGCCACCTAGCCACCTCCAATCCATTGGAATATTGGAGCAAAGTACTGCATTACCTCATTTATCCAGCTATCAGCCTTCTGGAAACACCATCCATCTGGAATACATTCATGGACTCAGAAAGGATTAAAAAAAAAATGCCTGGAGCCCGAGCCTGGAAGAAAATATATGTCATATAGCCCAGGGATAGGTGGGGCACCAGACTTCAGGGCATGACCCAATGACTTAATATTATTTGTAAAATTAAGGCTACTCATTTAATAAGGTTATTTTTCTGGATTCCTATGACAATGTTCTATTTTTCCTAAATTACAGTGGGAGGTAGACAGGGAGGCAGTGGCCAACATTGCTGGATGAAAATCTCTGAGTACTGAGAGGAGACAGTGAATATCAAGAGAGTAGACAATGAACCAGAAACACACACACACACACACACACACACACACACACACACACGCTAATTAGTTTAGAACTGGACAGGACCTTAGAGGCCAATGAATCTAATCCCATCCTTTTATAGATGAGGAACTGAGATGCAGGAAGTGACTTGCTCAAGATTACAGGTTTTTAAGTGGTAGAAGTGAGATTCAAATCTGGGTCCCCCAACCTTAAATCCAGCACACTTTTGAATATATCACAGCTGCCTCTGTAAGTCTCACCTATTAGGAGTCTCAGGTCATTAAGCATGAGGCAAAGAATCTTATCAATCTCAGAGGTTCCTGACGACGTCACTGGGTGATCACTTTATCATTTTCAATAAGCACTGTTCATAACGATCATTGACCCATTAAGGAAAAGATAGAATCTGTCCAGTGGATTCTGTATAAGAAGGCAAGGAAGTGTGTAATTTAGAAAGATTTCCATTGAAACAGCAGACACAAGAAGTGAAGCCAAGATGGCAGAACACAGGAAGCAACCCAGCTGAACTCTCTCTCAACATTCCCCTACAAAATGACTTTAAAATAATACTCCAAATTAAATGGAGCACCAGAGCCAACAAAAGGTCAGGGTGAGAATTTTTTTCTAGCCTAAGAAAATTTAGGAGGTCAGCAAGAGAGGTCTGTGACACTGAGGAACAACACAGAGTGCAGGCAGCAGTACCAGTGGGGAACCTTGGAGGTGGCCCCAACAGAGGCAGCAACTGCAGCAGCGGCAGCAACTTCCGGAGCTCTCAGCCCAGAGACAGTCAGGGTGTTGAATAACTGGTCAGACAGAGATTACAGGGCACTCTTTACCTTCACCGGAAGCAGTGGGTGCTGACTAACACCTCTATTGTCCATATGTAGTTCAGGATCATAGCTCCAGGGAAAAGGAGAGCACTTGTGGTTAATTATAAAAGGGCAGGGGTCTTGGTTGCAGTTCCAAGGCAGAGAGGAGCTTGTGGCTGTAGGACAGCAGGGGAGCTGTCAAAATTACAGGGCTAGAAGAGTGCTAGTGTTTGCAAGCTGCAGGGGAGCAGGGGCCCTTCTTGGGTAAACACTGGAACTAAGAAAATAAGAGCAGTGACCACACCTCTCCCCACACTTTCACCTTGGAAGCACTAAAAATTTGCAGACCCCAGAACTACATCAGAAAAAAGCAGCATGAAAAATCCTGAAGCTTGGGAGAGTACCTCTCCACCCCCAACTGAACAAAGCCTAACTTTAACATAAAATTTAAAGTCAAGAAATAGTCTGGAAAAATGAGCAAACAACAACAAAACTTGACTTCAAAAAGCTACTACAGTGCTAGGAAAGACCAAGACATAAACTCAGAAGAAGAAAACAATGATAAATAAGCTAAAAGCAAATCCTTAAAGAAAAATGCTTATTGGAAAGAATCACAACAAGAATTCCTAGAAAAGTTAAATAAAGAGCTATAAATGGTGGAGGAAACAATGGGAAAAGAAATGAGAGTGATGCAAGAAAATTATGAAAAGAGAACAGCTTAGCAAAAAAAGGCACAAAAATTCACTGAAGAGCTCCTTAAAAAGCAGAACAGGCCAAATGGAAAAGGAGGTACAAAAATTCGCTGAAAAAAAGAACTCTTTAAAAAAATAGAATTGGCCAAATGGAAAAAGAGGTACAAAACTCACTGAAGAAAATGATCCCTTAAAAATTAGAATTGGGCAAGTGGAAATTAACAACTTCCACGAGACATCAACAAACAATAAAACAAAGTCAAAATTTTTTTTAAATAGAAGAAAATGTGAAATATCTCATCAGAAAAGCAACTGACTTGGATAATAGATCAAGAAGAGATAAAAATTTAAGAACTGTTGGATCATCTGAAAGCCATGATTAAAAAAAAAAGTCTAGATGTCATATTTCAAGAAATTATCAAAGAAAACTGCTCTAATATCTCTCAGAAGATAAAATAGAAATTGGAAGAATTTGCCAATCACCTACTGAAAGAGATCCCAAAATAAAAACTCCTAGGAATATTATAGCCAAATTCCAGAGCTCCCAGGTCAAGGAGAAAATATTTCCAGCAACCAGAAAGAAATAGTTCAAATATCATGGAGCCACAGTCAGGATGACACAAGATTTAGGAATTTCCATACAAAAGTGGGAGGGCTTGGAGTGGAGGATATTCTGGGAGGCTAAGGAGACAGCATTACAACCAAGAAAAACCTACCCAATAAAACTGAGTAAAAGCTTTTAGGGGAAAAAGTGGAAATTTAATGAAATATAGGACTCTTAAATGCTCCTGCTGAAAAGATCAGAGCTGGAAAGTGAAATTACATTTTGACAAAAAGTAACAGAGACAATAAAATCATATAAAATTTTTTTTAAAGCAAATTCTCTGATGAAAGTCACATTTCTCAGATCTGTAGGGAACTGAGTCAAGTTTATTAAAAAAAAATAAGAGCCATCCCCCCAACTGAGAGATAGTCAAAGGATATGAACAGACAGTTTTCAGAAGAAGAAATCAAAGCTATTGATAGTCATGTGAAAAACACTCTGAATCACTATTGATTAGGGAAATTCAAATTAAAACAACTCTGAGGTATCACTTCACACCTATCAGAAATGACAAATGATAGAGGCAATGAGGGAATAATAAACCGTGAAGTAGTGAACTGGTCCAACCATTTTGTAGAATTGGAACTATTCCGAAAGGGCTATCAAACTTTACATTACCTTTGACCCAGCAATGCTACTACTAGATCTGTACACCAAGAGATCAAAGAAAAGGAAAAGGATCTGTATATATATATATATATATATATATATATAATTATTTGTAGCAATTCTTTTTGTGGTGGCAAAGAATTGGAAACTGAGGGGATGCTCATCACTTGGGAATGGTGGAACAAGTTGTAGTGTACTATTGTGTTGTAGCATTATTGTGTTATTAGAAAGGACAAGGGAGGTAGTTTCAGAAAAAAACTGGGAAGATTTATATGACTTGATTCAAAGCGAAGTGAGAAGAACCAAGAGATCATTGTGCAGAGCAATAGCAATGTTGTAATGATGATCAACTGTGAAAGACTTGGCTACTCTGATCAAGACAATGATCCAAGACAGTTCCAAAGAACTCATGATGGAAAAGATGTTATGCACCTCCAGAGAGAGAAGTGATGAACTATGATTGCAAACTGAAGTATAATTTCTCACTATTTTTTTGCTTTTATTTGTTGGAACATATGGCTAAGATGGAAATGTGCTCATGATTTTACATGTACAATTGATATTATTTTGCTTGCCTTCTCAATTTCTAGGGGAGGGGTACAAGGGAGGAAGATAATTCGGAACTCAAAATTTAAAAAGAGAAAAAATGCTAAAAATAAATAAATAATATATAAAAAGAAAAGAAACATCACAGACTCTTAGAGCTATGACAGACTTCAGCAGGCATCCAGTTCAGCTCGTATTCAATACATTCAGGAATGTTAAAGTAGCCAGGCATGGTGGTAAATGCCTAAAATCCTTGCTACAGAGGAGCCTGAGGCTGGAAGATCACTCAAGTTTTGGAGTTCTGAGCAACAGTAGGACAAAAGTCAACGGCACCAAGTTAACCTATGGGAATGGAAACTACTAGGTGCCTACTGCAAACTAGCCCAAGTTGGAAACAGGGCAAATCAAAGTTCTTGTTCTAATCACTAGTGGAATCTTGCCCATGAGCGGCTGTTGTAATTCCAGCCTGGGTCACGTAGGGAAAATCAGTCTTTAAAAAAGAAAAAAAAAAGAATGTTAAAATAAAAACATATGGTAAGAGGAGAATTCACTGGTGCAAAGTACTTGGGTCCCTGGTAATGCTGACTGAATTAAGCAGGCATATTGCACTGGGGCTTCTTCTAGTTTCTTCATCAATCAACCAACCAGTCAATCAATCAATTTTTATTAAATGCCTAATATGTGCTTAGCACATAGTAGTGCTAATCTGTGGTCATTGCCACCAATCTGGCTAAACAGGATGCCCTTGTTTAATGCCTATATATATATTTTTCTGAATAGCTTTATTTATTTATTTATTCCTTCATTCATTCGTTCATTCATTTATTTGCTTATTTATTTATTCACTCATTCATCTATCTATTTGTTAACTTATTTATTTATTTATTTTTAGGCAATTGGGGTTAAGTGACTTGCCCAGGGACACACAGCTAGTAAGTGTCAAGTGTTTTGGTCTGAGGCTGGATTTGAATTCAGGTACTCCTGACTTTAGGGCCAGTGCTCTCTCCACTGTGCCACCTAGCTGCCCCTCTGAATAGATTTATTTAATGCCACTTTGGGGTAATATTCATGAGGAGATAGCTGACTCTAAAAACCTAATACAGTTTCAGAAATGCTATAGAGCCGTAAATACAGTCTTGTCCTTATCAATATCATGCTTCCAAGCAACAAGCAGAAAAGATGGGATAGGACCGACTTGTTATACTTTTCAGTCTTTGGACCCTTTTTCACCCTCAAAAATTATTAAGGACCCCTAGCCCCAAGGACTTTTTATTTATGTGGGCTATATCTATCAATGTTTACCACATAAATTTAATCCTCAATATTATTATGAAAATAGTTTTGACTCTCTAGGAACAACACTTTGAGAACTTCTGTTAACTGAACTAATTAAACTAAGAAGTTGGAAGTGGATTAATTTATTGGAGGTCCAGAATTACAGCTGCTGGTGGCTCACTGTTGTGCAAAAGTTTGGAACAAGATCATGTCCAAGTTCTGCATTAATCCATTTTTATGGTTCTCAGGCCATTTGATCTCATTAGTGTCCAATGTAAATGATCAGGTAGATCAAGTAGAGAGATCAATGGAGGGTTCTGTGAAAGTATACTTATTAAATTGCACTACTCTTATTCCAGACATTCTTCCTTTCTTTCCTTCTTTCTTTCTTTCTTTCTTTCTTTCTTTCTTTCTTTCTTTCTTTCTTTCTTTCAAAGAAGCACAGTATTATCACATCTGTTTTGCGCATTTGCCCCCAAATTATTCCTATGAGGCATTTACAGTTCAGCCTGGGACAGATAGTCTCAGGCCTTCTTTGTTATTTAATAACACAAATGAATGGTGTCATCAGAGAGATTTAAATGCCTCAGCAGGAATATTCTTGTCTAAACAAAGAGATGTCATTTTACCCCTTCAGATCTTGGGCAGCAGCCAAATCACGACTTCTGTGCCCGGCAAAAGAAGGGCAAAGTCAGGCCAATTGTAGGCATTCTACAGGCTGCTTTCCATCGCTGGAGAGAGCATTAAGGATTTCAATTCACTGTAAGCACAGAGGAGCTTAATGGAAAGGGTCCATTTATTTGGGTTCTTTTGGACTGATATGAGTCACCAGTCTTGATCACAATGGCTGAAAATGAAACATTCAGGTGATATGATTCTAAGGGCTTGTAAAGTTCAAGAAGGATTCTCAAAGTAAAGAAACCAGAATGAATCACTGTGATTGGAGGAAGAGTTGAATAAAAATAGTATTCTTAGCAGACGTCCTTGAAGGGATCATAAAAATCAACTTCCTAAAGCCTGAGAAAATATGATTATGGTAAATACAGGGTTGTGCCACAGTCAGCTGCAACAGGCTTGAGAAAGCCGGTTGTTAAATTTTCAGTGTGAGTACTTAGACTTCAGAAGGGCAAACGCTTCAAATCAGGGCCTGATTTATTGTTTTGTTGATTGTCTAGACTTGAGAAAGTGATGGAGAAAATATTAATAATGGAGATTAAACCTAAAATTGTGTACTATGTCCATTTTTCTGGGAGAGTCAGTTACTAAATATTTACTAGCACATCACTGGACATAGATGAGATTATAGCTGTTCAGAAAGAGGCAGGATGGTTATAGTGGTCCACATGCCAGATCTGGAGTCAGAGGATATGGGTTCAAATCTCATCTCTGTTGCTCTTTGTGTGACATTGGCCAAGTCATTTAAGCACTCTGGGCCTCAGTGCCTCCCCTACAAAATGAAGGATTTGGATTAGATCTCTAAAATCCCTTCCAGATCGAAATCTATTATCTTCTGATACTTTTGTTTGTTTAAATAAAGAACTGTGGGCTAGTGTGTAAGTTTTTGTTGTTTGGTTGTTATCAGTTATGTCTGACTCTCTATGACCCCATTTGGGGTTTTCTTGGCAAAGATGCTGGGATGGTTTACCATTACCTTCTCCAGCTCATTTTACAGAGGAGGAAACTAAGGCGAACAGGGTTAAGTGATTTGCCCAGGGTCACATATCTAGTAAGTGTCTGAGGCCAGATTTGAACTCAGAAAGATGAGTCTTCCTGACTCCAGGCCCAGTACTCTAAACACTACATTCCCTAGTGTATAAGTAGGTTTGTGCTTATGTTTTATAAAATCATTGGAATCAGAGAGTCTCAGAGTTGGAAGAAATCTTGGAGGTCATCTAGTCAAACCCATATCTGAACAGGCATTTCCTTTACAATACAATGATATTTACATAACAACTCGAGGTCCACAAAGGACTTTCCTTAAAACAACCCTAGTAGGTAGAAACATTATTATCCTCATTTTAGAGATGATAAAAACAAGATGCAGAAAAGGTTAAGTGGCTTCCTTGTGGTCATGTAACTAAGAAGTGGCAGACTCAATATATAAATCTGAGTCCAACTATAATGGGCAAATCAGATAATTAGGCAAACAAGTGCCTACTCGGTGCTGATATTTCTTAACAGTACAACTTAATTCTTTTAATTTTGCTCATTCCCTTTTCCCAGTTTTCTTTTTCCCAGTTCTTCATATTCTTATCTCTTTTCCATATGAATGTTGTCAAAATTTAAATCCATGAGATAATCTAGTAATTTTTATTTAGCAGTGCTCTAAATCCGTAAATTAGCTAGGGAGGCCTGACAATCTCTACTATATTTACTGAGCCCAGTCGGGAGCAGGGGACATGCTTTTTTTGTTCAGTTCTTCCAATAATATTTATAAAGTGATTAAGAAATTTTTGTTGTCTTCACCCCTTCCGTATTCCTATTATGGGAATACAAACAGATAAAGTTAGGTAAATGAATGCATACACATGTAGCACATTTTGTTATTGTAAAGAGTTTTTCTCTTTCTGTCAATTTCTCTCAATTCTTAGTTGTGGTATGTAAAGATGCAGGTATTTTCTGGGGGTTTAGCTTGTATCCTCCTTCATTAAGATCATTTAGTACTTGCAGTAATATATCTTTTGACTATTTTCTGTGGTCTGTAATAACATAGGAGCAATTTATGAATTGCCTGATAAATTTATAGATGTTCGCTGGTTGCTTGGTATGTCCATTTAGCATAAATACCATCACTTCAAATCATTTTTCCATTACATTTCAGAAATAACTCAACTAGAACAGGTGGTTGGCAGTTCCTGGAAGTCCTGAAATGTTATTGTAGCTGACATCTCAAGTGATTCAAAGGAAGAAAAACCTTAGCAAATATATTATCTGGGCAATCAACTTGAAAACTCCCTGTGGGGAGGATTAAAGGGTAGATTGGGAGGAAAGAAGGAAGAATACATTTGCACCATTTCTTTATATTGTTAACTAGTTCTTTTGAAAAAATTTTCAGAGAGGGCCATCCCTAGTCCAGGAGGATTAGTGCTATGTTCAGAGCTCTTCAACTTTGAGGGTCATAAATCACTTTGGTAAGGTAGAGGACACTGAACCACCTATGCTCCTGAGTCCATATCATCACCTACCATGTATGACAGATACATGGTAGTAGGTATTGGGAGTATAAAGCAAAATAGTCCTTTCCCTTAAGTAGCTTGCATTCTATTGGAATACATATTATACAAATGGAATAATTGTTTTTGGTATAATGACAATATTAGTTATAAGGATAGCTCACATTTAGATAATATTTAATCATCTTCAAAGCATTTTAGATTTGCTGTTGCACTGACATAGCCTTATTCCAGCTAAGAAGCCCTTATTGAAAAGGACAGGCCATCTCTCTTATTGCTCTCGAAAGCAGATGAATCTGGAATTCATCTAGATTCTGTGTTGGATAGTTACTGTTTTTTCTGTCACAGTCAGATCACATCTGGAATCCAATTTACAGTTCTGGGCACAATGGCTTAATAAAGATATTAAATAAATTCGAGGATGTCCAGAGGTGGTTAATCAGGATGGATAAGGCTCTTGAGTCCTTGTCATATAAAAAGTGGTCAAAGGAACTGGAAATTGTTAGCCTGGAAAAAAAAAAGATGATTCAGGAGTGAGACAATAGCTATTTTCAAGTATTTGAGTAAGTTTCCTGTAGAAGAGAAATTCAATTTGTTCAACTGGACCCCAGAGAGCAGAACAAGGACCAATGAATGAAAATTATAAGGGCAAATTTAGACTTGATGTCAGTGGAAAAATAAGAACTCCTAACAGTTAGAGCTGCCCCAAAGTGGAGCCGGATGTTTGCGGAAATAATGGGTTTCCCTGCTTTGGAGGTCTTTGAGCAGAGCCTGGATATGTTATAGTAGGGATGCTTCTTCAAGTATAAGATAAAAATAAGATGGTCCCTGAAGACTCTTCCAATTCTCAGGTCTTTGATTCTGTTAAAGAAGAGGTTCGGGTAGAGGCAGAAACCCAGCTGAATTCTCCCAACACTCCATTCCAAACAGCTTTACAACAGCATCTCAAATTGAATTCTAGAGTGGCAGAGCAGATAAAATTTTGGGCTGAGCAATTTTTCCAACCTAAGACAACTTGGGAGTTTGGCAGGAGAGGTCTGTGACAGTGGGGTTGGAGCAGGTCCACAGCATGTGCAGTGGGACCAGCAGCGGGCCTTGGAGGCTGCTGTGACAGTGGCGACAGCAGGTGCAGGAGCTCTCAACTCAGAGATGGTAAGGGGGGGGGTGTCAAGCAACTGGTCAGAAAGAGATTACCAGGGACCCTTTGCTGGCGTTGGGTACAGCTGGTGCTGATTGGGAACTCTATTGTCCATAAGAAGTTCTGGGTCACAGTTGCAGGGCCAAAAGGAGTGCTCGTGTTTGTGGTTGCAAGGAAGCAGGGGCCTTTCCTGGGCAAAGACCAAGAGACCAGTAACCACATCTCTGCCTGGATCATACCACTGTGGAAGTAGAGAACACTTGCAGACCCCCAGAACTGGCTGCATGAAAAAGTAAAAAACTTGAGACAATGCCTTTTCTCAGCAGAACCCAATTTTTTGTTTTCTTTTGGGGAGGCAATTGGGGTTGAGTGACTTGCCTAGAGTCATACAGCTAGTTAAGTGTCTGAGTCAGGTCCTCCTGACTCCAGGGCCAAGGTTCTATCCACTGCACCACCTAGCTGCCCCAGCAGAACCCAATTTTAACATAAAGTTCAAAGTCTGGGAAAATGAGTGAACAATAAAAAAAAAAAAGAAAGAAAGAAAGAAAGAAAGAAAGAAAGAAAGAAAGAAAGAAAGAAAGAAAGAAAGAAAGAAAAGGAAGGAAGGAAGGAAGGAAGGAAGGAAGGAAGGAAGGAAGGAAGGAAGAAAAGAAAAGAAAGAAGAAAGAAGAAAGAAAGAAAGAAAGAAAGAAAGAAAGAAAGAAAGAAAGAAAGAAAGAAAGAAAGAAAGAAAGAAACTGATGATAAAATAGCTACTACATGCCAGGGAAGAACAAGACACAAACTCAGAAGAAGACAACAATATGAAAACAGCTACAACCAAAGCCTTGAAGAAAAAAGCTAATTGGATGTAAGCTCAACTAGAATTCCTAAAAGAGCTAAGGAAAGCAGTAAGAGTAATAGAGGGAAAATTAGGAAAAGAAATGATAGTGAAGCAAGAAAATTGTGAAAAGTATTAACAGCTTTGTAAAAGAGGCACAAAAATACTGAAGAAACTAAGAACTTAAAATGTAGGAATGATCTAATGGTAAAGGAGGAACAAAAATTCACTGAAGAAAAGAACTTAAAAAGCAGAATTAGATGCATGGAAAAACCTCATTAAAGAAAATAACTTTAAAAATTAGAATTGGGAAGTGGAAGCTAATGGCTCCATAAGACATTAAAAAACAATAACATAGGGAGCATTTAGGTGGTGCAGTGGACAGAGCTCTGGCCTTGGAGTCAGGAGGACCTGAGTTCAAATCTGGCCTCATACACATAACACTTACTAGCTGTGTGACCCTGGGCAAGTCTCTTAACCCCATTGCCTCATCAAAAACAAAACAAAACAAAACCAAAAAACTCCAATAACATAAAGTCAAAAGAATGGAAAATAAAAGAAACTGTGAAATATCTTACTAGAAAAGAGCTCCTCTGGATAATAGATTGAGGAGAGATAATTGTATTGCACAACCTGAAAACTATAAACAAGAAAAGAACTTAGATGTCATGTTGCAAAAAAATTATAAGGGAAAACTGCTCCAATATCTTAGATCCAGAGGGGAAAATAGAAATTGAAAGAGTCTCCCAATCACCTGCTCAAAGAGATCCCCAAATGAAAACTCCCAGGAAGATTATAGGCAAATTCTAGAGCTCTCAGGTCAAGGAGAAAATATTGCAAGCAGTCAAAAAGAAATACATCAGATATCACGGAGCACACAGGATCACACAAAATTTAGGGGCTTCCACATAGAAGGAGCAGAGGGTTTGGAATATGATATTCTGGAGGGCAAAGGAGGTAGATTACAACCAAGAATAACCTACCCAGTAAAACTGAGTGTAATCCTTTAGGATGGAAATGCATATTTGATGAAATAGAAGACTTTCAAGCATTCCTGATGAAAAGACCAGAGCTAAATAGAAAATGTGACATTCAAACACATGAATCCAGAGAAGCACAAAAAGATAAACGTGAAAGGGAAATCAGAAAAGACTCAATAAGGTTAAGCTGTTTATATTCCTATATAGGAAGATGATACATGTAACTCCTAAGAACTTTATCATTATTAGATATGTTAGTGGGAATCAATATAGACTTGGGGCATAGGTATTAGTCAATTATGGTTCATGATCTAAAAAAATGAAGGGATGAGAAAAAAGGGATAAACTGGGAGAAGAGGGAAGGCAAAGGAAGAGTGGGGAAAATTATCTCACAAAAAAGAGATGTGGAAGGGAGAGTTTTTACAACGAAGGAAAGATTGGAGGTGGTAGAGGGCAATGCTTGAACCTCACTCTTGTGAGGGAAGAAAATACATATACACACAGTCAAGTATAGAAATCTATCATACCCAACAGGGAAGAAGGAGGGGAAGTAATAAGAAAAAGGAGTCACTGGTAAAAGGTAGATTGGACTAAGGGAGTCAATGGTCAGTACCAAAATGGACTCTTGAGAAGGGACAGGGTAACAAGAGAAAGAGAAGGATAAACAAAAGAAAACAGGCTAGAAAGAAATAAACAATTAGTAATCATAATTATGAATGTGAATGGGATGAACTCACCCATAAAACAGAAGTAGATAGCAGAATGGATTAGAAACCAGAATCAAATAATATGTTGTTTACAAGAGACATGTCTGAAAAGAAAGACATGCACAGAGTTAAAATAAAGGGCTGGAACAGAATCTATTATGCTTCAACTGAAATGAAAAAGGTCAAGATAACAATCATGATCTCAAACAAAGCCAAAGCAAAAATAAAGTTAATTAGAAGAGATAAGCAAAGAAACTATGTTTTAACAAAAGGTATCATAGACAATGAAGTAATAATAAGTTTTTTTCCAGCAAGTTCTCTGATAAACCCCTCATTTCTCAAATATGTAGGGAACTCAGTCAAATTTATAAAAATAAAAAAAAATTTCTCAATGGAAAATAGTCAAGGGATATGAATAGGCAGTTTTCAGAAGAAGAAATCAAAGCTATCAATAGTCATATGAAATAATACTCAAAATCACTAATAACTGAGAAACACAAATTAAAACAACTCTGACATACCACCTCTCACCTAGTAGAAATGATAAATGCTGAAAGGGATGTGGGAAAATAGGTACACTAATGAAATGTTGGAGTTGTGAACTGGTCCAGTCATTTTGGAGAACAGTTTTGTTTGTTTTAGGCAATCGGGGTTAAGTTACTTGCCCCAGGTCCCACAGCTAGTGTCAAGCGTTTGGTCTGAGGCAGGATTTGAACTCAGGTCCTCCTGACTTCAGGGCTGGTGCTCTATCCACTGCACCACCTAGCTGCCCCTAGAGAACAATTTTGAACTATTCCAAAGGAGCTATCAAACTGTACATACCCTTTTACCCAGCAATACCACCTCTAGGTCTGTACCCTAAGGAGATCAAAGAAAAAGGAAAAGAACCTATATGTAGAAAAGTATTTATAGCAACTCTTTTTGTGCTGAAAGGATTGGAAATTTAGAGGATGTCTGTCAATTAGGGAATGACTGAACAAGTTGTGGTATATGATTATGACGGAACACTATTGTACTGTAAGAAATGACGAACATCATTGTTTCAGAAAAACCAAGCAAAACCTATACGAAATGATGCAAAGTGAAGTGAGCAGAACCAGGAAGTCATTGTACACAGGAGCAGCAATATTGTAATGATGATTGACTATAAAAGATTTAGCTGTCCTTATCAATACAATGATCCCACACAGTTTGGAAAGACTCTTGACAAAAATTGCTATCCATCTCCAGAAAGAGAACTGATGAACTCTTAGTGCAAATTGAAATATAATTTTCTCACTTTATTTTTCTTGCTTGGGGTGGGGCAACATGACTAATATGGAAACATGTTTTGCATGGTTTTACATGTATGATAAGTATCATATTGCATACCTTCTCAGTGGGTAGGTGAGGAGCTAGAGGGAAGGAGAGAATTTGGAACTCATTTTTTTTAAATGCTAAAAATAAATAACAAAATTTAAAAAATAAAAATAGAAGAGTTTAGGGGCACTTACCTCAGACTTAGATGAGAATAGTATTTTAAGATGGAAAGAACCTTGATAATCAACCCCTTTACTCATCAGGAAAGTGATTTTCTCAAAATTGTATGAGTATTAACTAGCAAGGCTCCCATTAGAACCTATATTGCATGCTCTAATACTGTACCATAGGAGAAAGAAGTAATTCTCTCTATTTGAAATGTAGAAAGAAGGGATGATGCTAAATTGCATTTGTCCATAGCTCTTCAACTAATTAAGTGGGTTGCAGAATCTGTCGATGTTAGGAATCTTTCTCCTGATGAGGATATAGCAAGCTCTGCCCTAGAGAAGGGAATCAGCATGATATAGTGGAAAAAGCATTGAGGATATAGGTGCAAATCCCACCTTTGATGGTTCCTACCTGTGCGACCTTGGACAAATCTCTAAACTTCCTTGGCCTTGTGTTTCCTCATCTGAAAAGTAAGGAGATTAGATTAGATGGCCTCTGAGATCCATTCTAGCTATATATCTAATTCTATGATTAGAATATAAGCATAAGTCTCAGAATTCAGGAGTAAGGATCAAGACCTTCAGCTAAAATGGCCTCACGTTCTAGGAGGAAAAACTGAGAAGCAGGGTGGCCCTGACATTGCTTTGGAGCAGCAAATTTTTCCTGAGCCAGAAAAAGCCTATTAGGGAGAGGGTTTAGGGAAGCTCATCCAAATTCAAATATCTTGGTGGAGACTTGGCCAAAAATAAGGGGGAAAACCAAATGTCTCTCTCTCTTTCTCTCTCTCATCTCCAAAGACCTTCAGAAAGTGGGTATCAACTTGGAGATCTTTCTAAGAGTTTTCCTAATCATACTGGAGCCAAAGGGCTGGAGAACCTGCTAAGAGCCAGATACAGCCATGAAGAAAGGGTGGCTGGTCCTTCCAACCAAATCAACAATACAAGGAATTTGTAATGAAAATGGACTCTGCCAAAGATAGCCATTGTCCTACTCCAAACTAGAAAGAAAATGCCTGCTTTTTCCAAGCAGGGGGGTGGGGTGGGGTGGGAGAAGATAACCCAGGCAGATACTTGGGGGAGGGGAGCTTAAATTGAATAGTGGTATTGACAATAACTAAGTAGCAAACAGTGCTATAAAAATGGTATCTATTATTATAATTAACTAGGTGGAAGTTAGGCCTTTTCATTATTTTTATATAGAATTCGGGAAGGGAGATCAGCATCCTGTTCTTGTTTTTCAGAAAATATGTTCAGACAATGCCAATTGAAATTATCTACAGATCCCAGGGTATTGGACTAGATAATCTATCAATGCCTTAAGGGCAGTGACTACTTTTTGTCTTTCTTTGCATGCCAGAGACTTGCATAACAACTGGTACTCAAGAGATGCTTAATAAATACTTGTAGATTAGTCTAAATCTCATGATTACCCAGTCAACAAAAATGTGCATACCCTACCTGGTGGCAGTATATCTTAATTGTAGGTTAAAATTTCTAGGTGTCAGTAACTCTTTTACAAGTTACAAAAGTAAGCATGCAAAGTGAAAACTGTCCAGGTGGGGATGATGTATGGGGGATTCACTTAAACTTCAGAAGCATATTCCAAAGAGATTTAAAAAGGTGAGGAAATGACTTATATGTACAAAAATATTTATAGCAGATCTTTTGGTGGTGGCAAAGAATTGGAAATTGAGGGAATGCTCATCAATTGGAGAATGGCTGAACAAATTGTGGTATATGATTATAATGGAATAAAAGAAATGATGAGCAGGATGATTTCAGAAAAATCTGGAAGGACTTACATGAACTGATGCTGAGTGAAATGAGGAGAACCAGGAGAACATCATATACAGTAACAGCAACATTGTGCTAGGATCAACTATGATTGACTTAGCTATTCTCAGCAATATAATGATCCAAGGCAATTCCAAAGGACTCATAACAAAAAATTCTATCCACATCCAGAGAAAGAACTGATCGAGGCTAAATGCAGATTAAAGCATACTATTTTTCACTTTGTTTTTTGTGTTTTTTTTTTCTTTTGGTCTGTTCTTTCACAACATGACTAATATGGAAATATGTTTTACACGATTGTACATATATAACCTATATCAAATTGCTTACTGTCTTGGGTAGGGGGAGGGGAGGGAAAGAGGGAGAAAATTTGGAACTCAAAAAATTTTTTTTAAAATGAATGTTAAAAATCGTCTTTACATGTAATTTGTAAAAAATAAAATACTACTTAAAAAAACCTTCAGAAGTAGCATGCTGCCCAACAGTTATGAATTGCAGATATGTTACTGATAGCAAGTTGGATAATCTCAGCTTGGGATACCATGGTGAGAAAATCGGGCCCTGCTTTCTAAGAAGTGTTTTAAAGGGACTACTTCTTCAGACTTTGTTAAGAGATGAACGAATAGGGATGGGAGAGGAGCCAAGATGTTAAAGTAGGAAGTAGGAAACAGTACAGGCAAGGCCAGGAACACGCCACATGTGAGCATTGTACCACCCAGGAAGGGGTTATACATGGCATGAGAAGGTCCCAGACCTATACCGAGTCACTCTCAGACCCATACTGAGGCATTGTAATGGGGACAGGTATTAAATAGCAACTTTGTCCTTTCCTACACAGTTCTGGGTCACAGATTCACATTGGACTGAGAAGGGGAGCTGTTCAAGGAGGCCTTGAGTGGTATACCCAGAAAGGGGGAAATTCAGAAATAAGGGGGAGGTGCTGGTGGCTAGGATCTCAGGAGCAAATTGGGGTCTCAGTTCCACCTTCTGGTCCAGGCTGTGTAGGAATAACCAGGGCAGGAATCCCAGACCAAAAGGGAGCCTATAATTCAGCCACTCTGAGCCAACAGAGCTTTCCAGCTGGGTGATATGGGCTGAGTCCAGCAGCAGTTACTCAGACCCAAACTCATGTCAGGAACATTTGAAGGTCAAAACAAGGGGCCAGCAATAAGACTTTGCGCTGGATCAGACTATTTTCAGAGTACTGAAAGACTGCAGTTCCCAGTCTGTTCCTGAGATCCTAGAATAACACAACACTCAGTACCCCAAGAAAATAGCAACAGGATCTGTGAAGATCTTTCTAGAAATGCAGCAGAGCCCAGCCCTAACATCGAATTCTTAGTCAGGAAAAAGTCTGGAAGAATGAACAAACAACAACAGAATTCTGACATCATGAGCTATTGTGGTAGTAGGGAAGCTCAAGACACAAACCCAGAAGAGGAGAATGACTCTGAAACATCCACAAGCAAACCCTGAAAGAAAAACACGACTTGGGTAAAATTTCAACTATAATTCCTGAAAAAAGATGAGTCAAGAATTATAAAAGGAGTTAAATGTTTTTATAACAAAAACGAGAGTGCTTGAGGAAATAAATGGGAAAGAAATGAGAGATATGGAAGAAAGAGTTGGAAAGGGAATTAACAGCTTAACATAAGCAACATTACCTGAGCAACAGACTCACTGAAAATTGGAACATACTAAATAGAAGCCAACGACTCCACGAGACAACAAAATATATTAAAACAAAGCCAAAAGACTGATAATCTAGAAGAAAATGTTAGGTATTTTATAGCAAAAACAACTGACCTAGAAAACAGATCAAGGAAAAAAAAATTAAGAATCATTGGGCTATCACAAAACTATGACCCCCCCCAAAAAAAAAGAGCTTGGATGTCATATTTCAAGAAATCTTAACAGAAAATCACCCATACCTTTTAGAACCAGAGGGTAAGGTAGAAATAGAAAGAACCCAGTCATTACCTCCTAAAAGAAACCCACAAATGGAAACTCCCAGGAACATCATAGTCAAAATATATGTCAAAGAAAAGAGCAGTTAGAAAAAGAGATTTCAAGTACCAAGGAACCACAGTCAGGATAACACATGATTTAGCAGCCACTAGTAGAAAGGAGTGGAGAGATTAGAATATAATATTACAGAAGACAAAGGATATGGCTGTACAGTCAGGAACAATTTACCCAGCAAAACTGAATATAATTCTACAGCAGTAAAAATGGATCTTGAATGAAATAGAGGACTTCCAAGCATTCCTGATGAAAAGAACAGAACTGCATAGAAACTTTAAAGTTTAAACACAGGAATGAAAAGAAGCATAAAAAGGTAAATGAATAAAAAATAAAAAGTAAATAAAAAGCAAGGATAAACAGCTTACATTCAATTATGGGGGAAGTAGGGATGATAAATGTATCCCTTCTGAACCCTAACATTATCAGGAGTCATAGAAAGAGTCCAATTAAACCATACCTGGTAATGGTTCTGTTACAATTTGATGATTTTAAAAAGAATGAAAAGAGAGAGGAAGAAGAATACATGAGTGGGGGGAGATGGAAAAAAGAGGAAGAAAGTATTCTACCCACCTCCTGATAACAAGTGAAGGACTCAGAATGCAGAATTAGGCAAATAATTTTGGGGATATGGCTAATGTGGAAAACTGTTTTAATTTACTGTAGATATTTATAATGTGTTTTCTTTTTCTTGTGTTCTCAATTGGAGCAAGGGGGAGAGCATGGGAGGGTTTATGAGAAGATAGTTTTTGGCTGGTGAAAACAAATAAAACATTTTTAAAAGAGTTAACGGAGCAACTCCTGTGCATGTAAGTCAAGGGGAACAATGTGTCCTTGGTGAATTTTGGGGTTACTTTCATTTCAATTTGAACTGAGGGGCAAATTAGCATAGTGGACAGATGAGGGTTGAACTCGTATCTCAGATACTTAGTAGCTATGTAACTAATCTGTGCCTCATTTTTCTCATCTACAAAATGAAGGGTACTGGATTTAGATTCATTTAAGTTTGTTTCTTAGCTCTAAATCAGTGATCTTAAGATTTGTGAGATGGGAAAAGTTTTTGATGGTTTAATTCTTTTATTTCCCTTCTCACTTTGAAGAGAGGGAAAGAGAATTATCTAGCTAATTGATTGTGTAATACTAAGAGACTGATTAGTCAATCAGGAGGTTTCTAAGCCTGGATTTAGAATGAGCAATTGAATTGTAAAGGATGGAGATTAGGGGAGTTTCTGAGCAATTTGATGAATGCCCCAATCAAACTGATAGAGCAGAGACTTTGTCTGAAGGACATCTACTAAACAGACAAACATTATCCAGGATTTTGCAGAGAAAACACAGAAAAATCCTCTGATTGCTCTTCAGTAGCCAGGGTGAACTCTGAAATGCGTTATTTGTGGCTACAAGGAGTGGACTCAACCCCAACTGGTGGTCTTTTAAATCAAAGTGGACCCTGCTCAGAGTTCTCTTCCAGCTATGTATCTATGATCCTATCATTAAAGTAAGCATCTGTGAAGATATACATTGATGCTTAGATCTAGTTCCATCTAGAGAGCTCAAGAGAGCAAATCCCTAAACTGGAAGGGGTTAGGGAAGAAATTCTAAGAGCAAAAAGGCTATTCTTTTTTTTTTTTTAATTATTTTATTTATTTATTTTAGGCAATTAGGATTAAGTGACTTGCCCAGAGTCACACAGCTAGTAAGTGTCAAATGTTTGGTCAAAGGCTGTATTTGAACTCAGGTCCTCCTGACTTCAGGGCCGACGCTCTACCCACTATGCCACCTAGCTGCTCCAAAAATGGCTATTCTTGTCTGGGACTAAAAATGAAATCAGATGCCTAGATGCAGGATGCTTGGCTTAAGCTTAAGCTATGAAGGACTGTAAAATCATAGATTTAGAGCTGTAATGGACTTAGATGCTATCTTATCCAGCCTCTTCATTTGACAAATGAGTAAACTCTATGAGGTTAAGTGATTTGCCCCAGATCACATAGTTAATTACAGATAGGAGTATTTGACCTCAGGTCTACTTGCTCCCAATCTAGTACCCCCTCCATGTAGCACCCTGACCTCCCCAGATAAGGATTAGTTTAGCAAGCATAGGGCCTGCCCAGTCCGGGATTAGTTATCCTTTAGATAGACTCAGGGCAGCATCCTTTACAGGTTAAGGTCTCCTCTAAGAGCAGGTCTCATAAAGGAACTCTTCAAGGGAACAGTTAGCACATGCCAGCTATTGGGCAGAATTTTCCTCCATATTTGCCCTTGATGCCCTTGTGCTCTGCACCTTGGCTTGAGTGCCTTTCTGATCATTTCTAAATTTCCCTAATTGGAAATTTTGCCTTAGCTCCCCTGATATGTCTGTAACCACACAGCCGTGAACCTGACCCAGCCCAAGGCTATCCAGGCAACCCCACCCAGCATCTTGGCCTGTAAAACAAAACTTCCTTAAGAGGTAAGCCATTCTGGTTCTGTCCAAGCAAGCTGTATGACTTTAGACAAATCATTTCACCCCTCTGTCACTCCAAATTTCTCTCTCTGTAAACTGGAATAATAAATGCCCTATTTACCTTCTATGATCTCACTGAGGATAAAATAAGACAATATTATAAATATTTATCTTTAAAAAAGGGCATGATACCAGTGAGGTACTAGGACAAGACAGGTAAGTGACTCATGTGTATTTCCTAGTTGATTATTAAAATTTTCTCAAGGTCCATGTAAAATGCCACACCCTTCCCATTACAGTAGCTCTCCAAGAAGAAATATAAGTCCCATATTAGAGCACAGGAATGTTCAGCCAGATTGGCTAATTGGCTAATGCTGAGTTTGCAAAGTATCCCAACTTGTCCCAACTCTTGCTTCATTTTGTGTTTCTTCTTTTAGGACAAGAATAACTCCCTGGTCTATTTCTTTGGGTCACGCTTTAAATGGGAATTTTATCTGCATAAGAAGCACTGGGTATCCATCTTGACTTAGCGCTTCATCCTAAGACTCCTCTTGTCACTTCGAGTTGTCTTTCAACCACTTGTGTTTGCTTGTTTCCACTTTAAAACTCTTGCCACTGTTTATCATTGCTCATCTTTGTCCTCATCTGCAAAAGAGGGATCAAAATACATGTGGTATCGATCTCACAAACATGTGAATGATTATTAATAATCAATGATTTGGGGAGATCCAGAGCTCTCCCTCTTTCTATAGTCCTCATTTCAAAGCTACGTCTCTTGAACAACATTACTGATAATGAGATTGAATTAACTGACTTCAATCTTGGTCAGACCCCAGCCAACTTTACAAAGAATTTAACCCCATTGTGTTCTACTCAGGTTTGGGTGAGGATAAATTATCTAATTAGATTGCCCAAGGCTGGGAGTAATTGAGAAGTACATGACATAATCAAAGTTTATTAGAATAGGTCCAGCCCCTCATTGTAATATTCATTCTCTCTCATTTCTTGTTAACCAATCAGAGTTGATTGCCACACTCTGGAACACATACTTTCCAAGGCCATATAAGCCTAGAACCCCCTGCCATAAGAGTCTTTGGCATTCTAGAGTGCCACTGACCTCTTTTATTAAAATGCTAAGATAATTATAAGATAATTATATAATAAATATATATATACACATATATATGTATATAATTATATAATGCCAAGATAAATAAGACAATTCCCAGAAATTATGTCTCTTGAACTTTTAAAACATCACATAAAGTTGGGTAGTTGGGAGGGAAGGATAGTACAAATCTTAAAGAGCCATATAAATGTAAATTATCATTAGCATAATCTCTGTCTCATCTGCTCCTGAGCACTATGAATTTTATATTTGTTTAATCAATTTGGAGATAAAAATAGTAAGTATAGATAAAAATAATAAACAGCATCTTTCTGATACCTTTCCTGTATGTTTCTTAATAATAAATTAATAATAACTAACATTAGTATAGTGCTTCAAGATTTGTAAAGCACTTTACACATATTATCCCATTTGATTACGGATGAAATGTGTATGTTGCCTGGGGGCGTTTTGTGTTCCCGGCCATGCTGTTGAGCTGCCTGAGGCCCAAGAATAGAGAACAATAAATAGTTTGGAAATAGGGAATTTGCCATAGCTGTATGCTTGACAGACCTTCTGAGCCATCCCCTGGGGCATGCCAGAGCTTGGTCAAAGGCTGGAGACCCTGACATTGAACTTGGGCACCTTGACATATTGAACCTGATAACTCTGTCTCTATCTCTCTCATTTATACATGGATCTCTTCTTACAAACAGGAGCATATGCTTAAATGAAGCCCCTTTGACACTTGGTAGAGCCATGACTTCCTACCACTGTTATAGATTACAAACCCTCCTTGCTTTCTATTCTGTGCAAATCTGGTGCATATGTTTCTATATTCCCACTAGCAGATGTACCAAATGCACTGTCATTCAATCACTCAATGAACATTTATTAAAGGTGTGCTATGTGCCAGGCACTGCACTGTTTGCTAGGGATACATAAAGAGGCAAAAGACTGCCCCCCGCCCACAAAGAGCTCACAATCTAATGAGAGAGACAACATGTAAACAACTAGTTAAATACAGGATAAATAGGAAATAAAGGAAAGAGGGAAGGCAGTAGAAGTAAGGGGGATTGGGAAATGCTTCCTGTGGAAGGTGGGCTTTTAGATGGAGCTTGAAGGAAGCCAAGGAAGCCAGGAGGTGGAGATGAAGAGGGAGAGCATTCCAGGCATGGAAGAGAGCCAGAGAAAATGCCAGGGCCAGGAGATGAGAGTGTCGTGTTTGAGGAACAGCAAGGAGGCCAGTGTTACCAGGTCAAAGAGTGGGTGGAGGGTAGGGTTAGGCTGGGGGAATAAGACATAAGATTAGAAAGGCATGTGTGGGGGGAGCAGGTTGGGAATGGCTATGAATGCCAAGCAGAGGATTGTTTTAAAAAATTCATTTTTAGTTTTCAACATTCACTTTTATAGGATTTTGAGTTCTACATTTTTCCCCTCCCTCCCCCTCTTCCCTTCCCAAGATGGCCTGCTATCTGATTTAGGATACATGCACAATTATATTACACATATTTCCACTTTAGTCATGTTGTGAAAGAAGAATAAGAACAAAAGGGAAAAAACATGAGAAAGAGAAAAAAAGGAGAGAAAATAGTATGCGTCGATGTGCATTCAGACTCTATAGTTCTTTCTATCTCTGGATGTGGATAGCATTTTCCATCATAAATCTTTTGGATTTGTCTTAGGTCATCAAGCAGAGGATTTTTATATTTGATCTTAGAGGTGTTAGGGAGTCCCTGGAGTTTGTTGAGTCGGGAGTGACAAGGTCAGGTCTACGCTTTAGGAAAGTTACTTTGACAGCTAAGTGGAGGACCGACCAGGGTGGAGAGAGAATCGTGGCAGGCAGACCAAGTTAGGAGGCTATCGCAGCAGTCTGAGTTCGAGCCGATAAAGGCTAAAGCTGATAAAGCCCGAGCCAGGGTAGTGGCAATATTAGAAGAGAGAAGGGGATGTATTCAAGGTAAGTTTTAGAGGTAAAATCAACAGGCCTTGGCAACAAATTAGATATAGGGGAGAGAGTGAGGGGTAGAGGATGATTGTGAGCCTAGGTGACAGGGGGAATGATGGTGTCCTCAATAGTAATAAGGGAATTTGGAATGGTGAAGGATTTAGAGGGGAAAGATGAGTTCAGGTTTTTGTAGCTTTTCTCTCATGAAGATCTCAGGAGTACCACTGTACCAGTTTGTCTGTCTTTCCATTTGCTCGTATTCTTGCTTGGGGATTGCTTGAGGGACTATGACTGAGGGAATCTACAGGACAGGATGAGGGCACACAGATGAGCCCACCTCCTTTCCCACTGACATTTCCCCTATGATGCCTTTTATGCCACTCACACACAAGAATGTTGTTGCCTACTTATGTGCCCACCATGCATCTTTCCATTTGTCTTTGAGTTATGTGTACATTTAATGCTTTGGGGATTATAGTATTGAGTATTTGAGTATTTCAGAGATGTCATGGAACTCAATGATTGTCAATCATACAGCACCATAGGGAGAATATTACTGCTAAACGGATATGCTTTTACAACAGCAAGAAGCTTGTACATCAGTTATCAGGTACAAAGAATTATGATATAAATTGATCACTGGAGAAAATTTCTCCTCAAAGACAAACCTGCAAATCTACCCTATTTTATTGGCATATGGAATTTAGCTCTAAAAGTCCTAATTACCTTTCACAGCATGTGGTCACAGAGAGAAAGCAACTTTTTCAAGGTCCAGCTGAACAGTTCTTGGTATAATAACAATGATAATAATTAGCACTTCTACAGCATTGTAAAGTACAAAGTACTTTACAAATGTTATCTCACTTTATTCTCACAATAACTCTGGGAAATAGGTGCAATTGTTATCTCCATTTTACACATGAGGAAACTGAGGCCCATAGAGGAATTTGCTCAATGACTTACTCAGGCAGTTTGGAACTGAATTTGAACTCAGGACTTCCTGATTTCAAGTCCAACACTCTACTGCAGCATCATTTGAAGACCCAATGAAATTCTGGGGCAGGGAGAGCAGAGAAAGAAACAGAGAAAGATAAAATCCCAAAGACTCTTTCAGCTCTGAGATGCCTGGCTCCCAAGACTAAAAGCCCCACCTCTGCTTTTCAGCTTCAAGGTATTTCATTCTTGCACTATGATTTTGGGAAAGATGAAATGAAAGGAGAAAGAAAGCATTTCACTCGAAGAGATGGGGAAGCTACCCTCAACCTCTTTATGAAGTGCAGCATTTGTGATATTTATAAAGTGCTGTCTCTCAGCATTATTGTGAGGATCAAATGAGATGTTTACAAAGTCTTAGCACAGTGTCCACACTTAGTAGGTGTTTTAATAAGTGTTTCCTTCCTTCTTTCCTTTTTTATTCTAGCTGACTAGTTTTTATAGTGATTCTTTTCTGTATGTTCTTTGATCCTCCTCATCCTTTCTCTGGGCAAGTAAAAGGGAAGGGGAGAGGATATGTTCTCATACATTCTTTATATAAAGTCTCTCCATCATTGGATTTCTGGTTGCATTTCCACGCTGGCTTTTTTTGCCTAGTCAAAATAGGGACTGGCACATAAGTAGAGTGCCACTGATACAAATCCCCATATGGAAAAATTTGGGGAGCTCTCTGCCTGATTTTAATTGGAAGGAGGAGAAGGTAGCTGTGTGGATTTAAAAACTCTTAAAGTTATACAAAATGGTAGTAGCTTGAAATATTCTATTCATATTCATTAGTGCTTCCAATTACATGTATGATCTCCCACTTTGTGTCTTCAAAAGGTTAAAGCTAAAAGAGAAAAAAGAAATTGAACAAATTAGAATAGGCAATGAGGAAACAAATATGGTGATATACTTAGAGAATCCTAGAAAAGCAACTAAAAAGCTACTTATAACTTTAGCGCATTTGCAAGACACAAAAATAAACCCACATAAATCATCAGCATTTCTATATATTGCCAGTAAGGTCCAGCAGCAAGAGATAGAAAGAGAAATTTCATTTAAAATAATTGTAGGCAATCTAAGATAATTGGAAGTCTACCTGCCAAGACGAATCCAGGAACTATATGAACACAACTACAAAATACTTTTCACACAAATAAAGTCAGATCTAAATAATTGGAAAAAGGGTTAAGTGCTCACTGGTAGGCCAAGCCAATATAATAAAAATGACAATTTTCCCCAAAATAATCTATTTATTCAGTGCCATACCAATCAAACTATGAAAAAATTATTTTATAGAGCTAGAAAAAATATTAATAAAATTCATCTGAAAGAACAAAAGGTCAAGGAGATCAAGGGAATCAATAAAAGAAAAGTGAAGGAAAGTGATATACCTGTACCAGATCTCAAACTGTATTATAAAGCAGTAATTACCAAAACAATCTGGTACTAGCTAAGAAATAGAGTGATGGATTAGTGGAATAAATTAGTTATGTATTACGTTATAGTAAATGACCATAGTAATCTAATATATGATGAATTGAAAGATCCAAGCTTTTGGAACAAAAACTCATTATTTGACAAAAACTGCTGGGAAAACTGGAAAACAGTATGGCAAAAACTAAGTACAGACCAACATCTCCCTCTGTATATCAAGATAAGGTCAAAATGAGTCCATGATTTACACATAAAGGGTGATACCATAAGCAAAATAGAAGAGTATAGAATAGTTTATTTGTCATATCTGTGGATGAGGGAAGAATTTAGAACCAAAGAAAATATAGAGAGCACTGCAAAATGTAAAATAGATAATTTTGATTATATAAAATTAAAGCATTTTTACACAAATAAAACCAATGTAACCAAAAATTATTAGGAAAATAGAAAACTGGGGGAAAATTTTGCAAGAAGAATCTCTGTTCTCAAGTAGATATAGAACTGTTAAATTTATGAAAATACAAGTCATTTCTCTATTGATAAGTGGTCAGAGGATATGGACAGGCAGTTTTCAGACAAAGAAGTCAAACCTATCTATAGTCATATAAAAATGTTCTAAATCACTATTGATTAGAGAAATACAAATTAAAACAACTCTGAGGTACCACCTCACACCTATTAGAATAGCTAATATGACAAAAAAGGAAAATGATGGATGTTGGAAGGGATGTGGGAAAACTGGGACACTAATGCACTGTTGGTAGATTTGTGAACCGATCCAATCTTTATGGAGAGCAGTTTGGAACTATGCCCAAAGAGCTATACAACTGTGCATACCCTTTGATGCAGCAATACCACTGCTAGGTCTATATCTCAAAGACATTAAAAAAAAAAAGGAAAAGGACCTATTTGTACAAAAATATTTATAGCAGCTCTTTCTGTGGTGGCTAAGAATTGGAAATCAAGAGTATGCCAATCATTTGGGGAATGGCTAAACAAGTTGTGGTATATGATTGTGATGGAATATTATTGTGCTGTAAGAAATGATAATCAGGATGATTTCAGAAGAAAAAAAAACAACCTGGAAAGACTTACATGAACTGATGCAAAGTTAAGTGAGCAGAATCAAGAGAACATTGTACACAGGAAGAGCAATATTGTATAATGAAGAACTGTGGATGACTTAACTATTCTCAGCAAGACAATGATCCAAGAAATCCCAAAACACTAATGATGAAGTATACTATTCATCTCCTGAGAAAGAATTGATACTGCGCCTGAATACAGAGACAAACATGCTAGCTTTCTCTTCCTTTCTTTCTTCCTACCTTCCTACCTTCCTTCCTTCTTCCTTCCTTCCTTTCATTTGAGTCTTCTGTTGTACAAAATGACTATTATGGAAATGTTTTACATGATTGCACATGTATAAACAATATCAGATTGCTTACTGTTTCAGGGAGAGGGGAGGAGAAGAAAGGAGGGATGGAATTTGAAATTGAAAACTTAAAAAAAGTTTTTAAAAATTGTTTTAACATGTTATTGAGGAAAGATAAAATATTATTTAAAATGTTTAAAGCTGCAGATTCTATAATCAGAATAGGTATAATTTATCTCCAAGTCTTTATCTCAGATTGTAGAGTTTAATCTTTTATACTGCAACTCTATTGACAAAGGAGCCAGAAGAAACCATTGCTTAAGAATATATTTTTAGAGAGGGACTATCAATGAATAAATAAACAAAAAGGCACTTATTAGGCATTTACTATGTGCCAAGCCCTGTGCTAAGTAAGCCATGGTACAAAGCAAACACAGTCCCTGTCCTCAAGGCATTTACATTCTAATATGAGACCACACCCAAAGGAGAGTTGTGGTTAGTGAGGGGCACTTTGGTCTAGAAAGCTACTGGGATGGTAAATAGATTTAAATTACTGGGATAGTGGAATAGATTGACAGTCTTCCTCATGAGGAACAAAGTCAGAGATGATTTGATCATGGTTAATAGTTCCAGAACTGATGATGGTGGTGGTGGTGGTAGTGGTGCTGGGCAGGAGCTGAAGAAAGTGTGTGCAAGACATGGCAGTTGGTGAGGAGATGACTGAGAGTAGGGAGTGAAGGATGGTCTGGGCTTTCCTATAATAGTAGTCTGGGAGAGATAGTTACCAATCAGGACACAAGGACTCTGGAAGGAAGTTTCTCCAGAGCAGCAAGGTGGTTGGCCAAGAATTGACTAGGAGTTGTATGAAAAAATAATTTAACTTTGGAAGTTAGGTCATGCTATAAAGCCCTATGATCTGTAAGGCAGAGACCCAGAATATGACTATTTTAGAAGAGATGGAAGGAATTACAAGGCATTCCATACTTTAGTGGAATGAGGCAGAAAAATGCTCCTTGGACTTTTTAATCAGATGCTCTTGAAAATAGACTGACTGAATTTTCTGCTTGCTGAACTGACCTGCTTTGAACTAGACTAGCCTATATATAGGCCAGAGCATTTTTAGCCATTTGTTGGGTTTTGTTTGTGCATTGTTGTTTATGGGCTGTGCATGAGTTCCCAAAGGCTATGCTCCATCCTGTTCTGCAGTGGGATACCTCTATGAATACAATCTGTCAATTAGGCTATTTAAGTGACTCTATGGTACTGGCTGCAGCTTTGTTTTTGGGTTTCACATTAGATTTTCAAGTTCATGTCCAAACAGAACTAGTTCCCTTATATACGACATGTGCTGCATTCTGAATCCCATTTCAATGAATTCCATTATAATATCTGCTCTACGGAATAGAGCTGTTTCTATGTCCTACCAGAATGGTAACTGCATTCTGTTGATTTCCCAGTCATAAAGCAAAACTTCCTAAAGACAGAATGATATTATTAAAAGGGACCTTCCAGGTCAACTAGTCCATTTCATCCATAAGAACACTGAGGCCCAGAGTGCTGGGGATACAAAAAAAGGCAAAAGATAGTCCTTGCTCTCAAGATGTCTACAATCTAATGAGGTCAAGGGACTCCCTTATCTAACTTTATATCTCCCCAGTACCTTATGCAAGTAAGAACAATGAATATTTGTTGAATTATTATTGTGGAGAGCATGGTGATTTTTGGTTGCTGAAAAGAAGAAGGACGAAGGCCTCTAATTCACACAGCTCTTTTTAGTTTTTCTCCTAGGTTGATATGCATAGAAAACAGGGGCATTGTGGAGACTGAAAAGACTCCTCCCACCAGGTCTACTCAGTTCTTTTTCCATTTGAAAACTGTGATGTTTTGAGGAGAATACAAATTACCAACACAAGCTCAGATGGGAGTTAGAAGGAATTTTAGACCATAACTCAGATAAGAAATTAGACTGAGAGATCCTGAGTGACAACAGGTGAAAAGGAGTTCAAAAGATGGGCTTATAAATGTCTAGTAAGGGGTTCTCTAGCTAGCTCTGTGGGATCTGTATCATAAAGAAGTTACTATTAGATTCCAAGGTGAATAAGCTTAAGAGCAGGCAGATCCTTTAACATTAGTGAGGAAGAAGGCTAATCACCATTCAAAGCTTACATGCTAGTCATATGAAAGGCCCACCCATGTATGTACAAGGGACATTCATATTCTATATGCGTGTGCCTGTCCGTGTATGTCCATTTTCCCCCTGGTGGTGTGGTGACTTGAGGCAGTATACTTTCATGTATATGAGGAAATTTTTTATTGCTATTTTTGGGCTATATTATTTGATTAAATGCCTTGTGTTTTGAACTAATGTGTCTTCCGGTTGGCCCAGTGAAAAGAATGTGTTGGTGGGAGCTTATGAGCTATGGTCTTGAGTGGATGCTGATTTATAAAGTGCCTTCAACCTGTTAAACTTTTTTAGGTGCTTCTAGGGAGAAGAGGGTTGGATTAAAAGGTTGTTGTTGTTCAGTCATATCTGACTCTTTATGACCCCATGGACCATGCTGTCCATAAAGTTTTCTTGGCAAAGATATTAGAGTGGTTTACCATTTCCTTCTCCAGTGGATTAAGGCAAACTGAGGTTAAGTGACTTTCGAGTCCCATAGCTAGTAAATGTCTGAGGCTGGATTTGAACTCAGGTCTTTCAGACTCCAGGCCCAGAGGTCTACCCACTAAGCCACTAGCTGCCTTCACTGGAGAAGGTACAATATTATTAGTAGCAAAATAATGGAAAGAATTATATAGCCCTTGTTATGTGCCAGGCACTGTGCTAAGTCCTATGTAATTATTATCTCATTTGAGTCTCACAATTCTGGGAGGTAGATGTTGTTATTATCCCCATTTTACAGATGAGGAAACTGAGGCAAACAGAGGTTAAATAATTTGCCCAAGGTCATACAGATGATAAGTATCTGAGACTGAATTTGGACTTAGGTCTTCCTGACTCCAGGCCTAGAACTTAATCTACTGTACCATCTAGCTACCTAGCAATAACTCACATTTCTATATTACGTTAAGGTTTATAGAACTGTTTTCCTCACAACAACCCCGTGACATAGGTCACATATGTATAACTTTTTTGGCTCAGAACTGTAATTTCATTGATATAAGGAACTCCCAGATCAGCAACTTTTGGTCTTAAAAAGTTTCAGTACCCCTTCCTAGGCGGTCTGAAAAGTTAAGTGATTTGTCCAGGATCACATAATCAGTAATAGTTCAGTACAAGTGTCCTTGACTTTGAGGCCAACAGTCTAATCCCTTATACTGAAACATGGTTCCTCAGAGTGAAGAAAGCCCAATTCTCACATTTCTTCTAACAAAAACCTAAAAATAGCACCAAATGGAATAATCATCAAGACATCCAATAAACTATTATAGCAAGTGACTTCTTACACCCCAGAACCACACAAGAAGTTAGCCAGAAGCCTGTGGGTAATAAAAGAGGGGATCTTCCATAAAATCCAGTGCCCCATCCAGGCAAACAAGCCAGTAGTCTCTCATGTGCCAGAGACCAACTAGAGACATGTATAGCTCATAAGGCTCTGTATCCTAAGACAGCAAGGGCTGAAAAAGGGCTTGAAAAAGCCCCACAGTAGTCAGATACTTACAGTACGGACCTCAGAAAGGAGAAGAACTGGGAGTACCCAGTATAGTGTAGCTGCTGTCACAGCTGCTTTTGGACTGGGACACCCCAGTCCCTTGGGTTATTCTTAGCATGTGTCCTCAGATAATATAGACAGACCACAACATCCAATTCTCTGAACCTCAAGGATTGGTTGAGTGGGGCAGGGCAACAATGGTGGGGTGAAGACCAACACAGGAACTCAGGGTACTCAGGGCAAGACCAAACAGGAACTACTGCCCAATTCAAAAGTGCAGCAAGAGGTGCATCCTGACCCTGGGGGAAAAAATCCAAATGCAAGAATAAAGATGAATTGATGAGAAAACTAAGGAAGACATTGTCTAATATAAAGAATTATTATAGACCCAAAAATATCCTCAAAAATCAACTTAAAAGGAGAGAGCAATTCCCTTGTAATGGCTAACAGAAACATAAAGAAAAAAATGTATTTTTCCTAGGACTGTATGAATACCTAGAAGAAATGAAGAGATCAAAAAATGAAATAAAAGCTATGGAGGAAGATATTCAAAGGAAAATAAATAGCTTAGAATAGAAAATAGCAAATCTTAGCTAATTAAGGTGCTTCCTGAAAATTAGAATAAACCAGTCAGAAATCACTGACTTCATGAGACAGCAATAAAGATTGAAAAAATAGAAAACACTGTGATGTGTCTGCTGTAAAAAAAATCGACCTGATAAACAAATCAAGAATATAATTTAAGAATCATTGGACACCTTGAAAGTCATGATTAAAAAAAAAGCCTAGACAATATATTTCAAGAAATAATAAATAAAAACTTCACAGATCTTAGGACCAGAGAAGAACGTGAAAATAGAAAGAATGTACAAATAACCTCCTGAGAGATACCACAAAAAGAAAAGCCTCATGATCATCAGAGTCAAAATCCGGGGGTTTTACATAAAAGAAAAATGTATTACAAGCAGTCAGAAAAAAATAGTTCAAATGCCAAGGAACCACAGCCAAAATTACACAAAACCTGGAAGCATCTATTATAAATGAGAGGAGATCTTGGAATATGATCTCCAAAGGGCAAAAGACATAGGCTTGTAAAAAAGAATAAGTTACTCTGCAAAGCTGAGCATAATCCTACAAGAAAAAAAATAAAAGAAAAAAAGGGGGGGAGAAGCCTTAATAGAACAGAAGATTCAAGAATTTTTTATGAAATGACTAGAGCTCAAAGAAACTTAGAAACGAAAACGTAAGAGTTCAAAGAAAACTAAAAAAATAAATTAATTTTAATAATTAGAAAAGGTACTATATAGTACTAAGTGACTGTGTAGTGCTAAACTATTAATGGAAGAAGAAGAAACAAGTGTTCTGTCAAAACTTTAATACCTCCAAAAGATATTGAAGAAGTTAACTAAGAAAAAGATAGGTCCTGGGAGTGGATTAATTCTGTCCTAAGAGTTTGAAGAGGGAAAGGAAAATAGAAGATTAAAGGAATATGCCAGTATAGAAAGAAGGGAAAAAGGGAAAGAATTTACTTCTTTTTTTTTTTTTATAATTGGTTGGTGTGTGAAGAAGAATAGGGAAATATTGAAGAACGGGTAGAGAGAGTGATATTAAGAGAACTCCTGTTTCATTTGAACTGAATAGAAGAGCTGAAAACACACACACATACATACACACACAATTAAATGTAGAAATATACCAAACTCAGCAAAAAACCACTTGGGAATAAGGAGGGAATAAGGGGGATGATAAAGCCAGAGAGAGAATAATCATAAGAAAATCAAATGTCCAGTTTCTCAATGGAGGATTAAAAGTAAAAAAGGAAGAAAAGAAAAGATCTGGAAAATAAGGGGAGAGAGTGCCCATCAATTGAAGAATGACTAAAGAAATTGTTGTATATGAATATAATGAAATATACCCACGAGAAATGATGAAAGAGATGATGACAGAGAATCACAGCCAGTATGAACTGAACTTAAAGAGGGAAATGACCAGAACCAGGAAAATAATTATACAACAACAGCATTGTAAAGAAAAACAACTTTGAAAGATTTAACTCTGATCACAGCACTGACAAGCCTAATTTCCAGAAGACCTATGAGACATTACCCACATCTTTACAGAGAGCTGTTGGACTCATGGTGTGGAGGAACACACACATTTCTGGACATGGCCACAGCAGAGACTTAGCTTGACTTTGCTTATTTTTTTTTATAAGTTTCATCATGTCTGTTTCTAACTGAGAGGAGATTGTGATGATAGGTGCAACAATTACATTAAATAAATTAAAATAAAATAAATCCATTATGCCACAGTACCTCTCATTATTATCGTCTCAAATGTTAGAGAAGTGAATTCCTGATGGTTACAAAGGTTAAGTGAGTGTTGAATAATTTATCAAGGTCACACAGCTAGCAAGCAGCAACTCTAAGCACAACACTTCCTCAATTAAAGCATTGTTCCCTGAAAGTAATTTGAGCATAAAACATTTTTAGCCTTGACAGAATCTGTAAATGCTACTCTGAAGGCTCTGATAGTGTGAACCATCCTTAGAAGAAAGGGAGATAGCAAAATAGAGGGAATTAAGACTATTTTCAGAGTTTAAAAAAAATGCCCAATGTTATAAGTAATATGTAACTTCAGCCTCCACTGATGCTCTCCTTAAATGGAAGTGAACTTGGGCCCTCAAAAACTATGCCAAGCAGAACAGGAGCTCTGTCAAGTGCCACCAAACTGGAAAGGATTTCAAGGGTGACCTCAGTGATGAATTGTACATATTCTCTGGGAGGCCCTGCTTAGCTCAATTCCAATAGGCTCATCACTGACTTGGCTTATTTTTCAATCACAGCATCTCTCAGAGACCAGCCACTAAGAAAACTCTTCGTTGGGGAAAAGAGTACTCACACCAATTCAATCTCCTTTGTTGAAGTCTTGAAGAAGGATAATGTTTTGGAGAGGGGGAAATATCATTACCATTGGAATTTTCTTAAAGAACCCTTAAACTCCAGTGCTCTGTAGCTCACAGTATGTAATCTTCTCTATTACACTGGAGTCATGTTTCCCTTTCAGAGAAGTTGAATGCTAGAGCCTCTCTAGAGCCTTCATAGGATAGCAGCATGGAGGAGCAGAGGCAGAACCAAGATGGGTCAAGAAGGGCTATGCTGGGTGTCAAGGTTGACAATTATAGTATCTAGATCACAGTCTTCTTCATCTCAATTTCTATGGTTTTTGAGTACCAGCTCATCTTCCTCTTCAACTCCCACAATCCTTCATATCCAATCAACTTCAACCACATGAAGGCAAGGGTATGATTTAGATATCCATCCTAATGATTCCTACCTCCATCCTTCAGCTTAGCTGGATTTATTCTAGGTGCTAGAGATAAAACATTGTTTCATGCTTTGTCTCTGTATCTCCAGTACCTAGTACCATGTCTAAGACATAGTAGGAGCTTAATAAATACATGTTATTGATCTAAGACCCTACAGATGCAGCCAGGATAAGTACTAGCCAATTTCTGGGAAGCCATCCTTTTTAGAACTAGTTGATAAGCATTCAGTCAGTCAACATGTATTTATTAAGCACTTACTATGTGCCAGGCATTGTGCAAAGTCAGGAGTTGGAAGAGACTATTAATAAAAGACAGGAGTAGAAAAGCTTACAGGGTATCAGTCACAAACTCTCTGTCTGCCTTTATTTTCTATAAGAAAACCAGCTCCATATGATAATGACTTTCTCTGCTCCAGTGCCTTTCCATTTTTATATACAAATGAAGATGTTAAAAGCAATTAAATTCTCTGCCACACAGATTCAAAGTGATGGGCGGTTTGTTTACCCGCTGCAATGCCACTCCTGGGAGGCAGAAATAGACAAGGAGACATAGCAAGTGTTCTCCCTGATAGTTTGTTGACTAATGAACATGGTTGGCTTTTTTTTTTTTTTGATGGTTTGAGAGCTACTCCAGCCTTCTCTTGGTGAGAGAATTTTGACCATCTGAAAAACATGTGGGCCAGTGGTTCCAGGCTCTGTCAAACTCAGAGGCAGGCTAAGTGCAATGAACTGAAGGAAAACAAGGGTGTTTTGTTTCAGTGACTACATGGATAGAAAAGGCTTTCCCAGTTGCCTAGAAAACACCCTGATGAGGGTAGAGTTGATCCTTCAACTTCAGACGAGAGGAATAATAACACCAGGAAAACCTGCCCAGAGGCACGGGAATGGACTACTTGAACAACAGTTATCGTTGAGTTGTTTCAGTCATATGTGACTTTTTGTGACTGTCTTTGGGGTTTTCTTGGCAAAGATACTGAAATGATTTACCATTTCCTTCTCTAGCTTATTTTTGACAGATGAAAAAACTGTGGCAAGCAGGGTTAAGTGACTTGGCCAGGGTTATACAGCTAATAAGCATCTGACGCCAGATTTGAACTTAGGTCTTCCCGATTCCAGGGCTGGTGCTCTATCCACTTCGCCACCCCAATAGGAGCTTACGTTTTGAGAGAAGACAACACATAAAACGAATCTGAAAAAGTTAGGGGGAGAAAGGAGGTATCCCTGCAGAGGCACAATGGAGAAATAAGTCAGAAGACTCAAGAGTGGATCTTAGAGAAAGATGAAGGACACAGTATTGTGAGATAAAAAAAAAAATAACTGACAATAATATAGTAATTTTTAAAAATACTTTACATATATTATCCCATTTTAGGCTTACACAATATACCAGAGCAGGCACAGTAGTTATTATTATCTGCATTTTATAGATGAGGAAACTGAGTCTCTAGGAAGTGAAATGCCTTGTCCAGGGGCCATAGCTGTTTAAGATAAGACATAAACACAGGTTTTCTTGATTCTTGTTCCAGCATTCTATCTACTATGTCAGGCTGTAAAAAGTATGATAGTTGGTATACCAAGTGCATTGGTCATTAACCAACTAATCAGTCAATCAACAAGCATTCATTAAATCCCAATTGGTTTCATGTACAATGCTAAGCAAAGGGAACATAAAGACACACAAAACAAATAAACAAAAAAAACTGAAACCCAAAACCAAACAAAAATAACCAGTCTCCTGCCCTGAGGGAGCTTGCACTGCTAGCTAGCATTTGATATGAGGATTTTTACAATTGTCATGCTTTTCTATTTTTCATTTCTTTAAAAAAAATTGTTTTAAAATTTCTTTTGACTAATAAACTCTTGTATATAGTGAATTTCCCTCCTTCACTGGGTTATTAGTGCCTTGCCTACTTCCTGCTGAGGTACTCTGATTTCTACTTCCTTTGTTCTCTCATGGCATCTAACACACTGCTAGGCATGATGGGTAGCTTCTTAATTTGCCTGTGTTAATTATTCAACTTTTCCTTTCTGCAATCAGAAACCTCTCCTTTTGTGATGCAGAAAACATGGGTCAGGGAAAGATTGTCTCTTGCCTCTCTGCAAATAGATTTGTTTGTATCCTCATTCCATCATCTTTCATTAAGGGACACTCTCTTCCATCACACCCCAGGCCAATTAAACTGATTCCTCTAATTGGGAGGATTCTAAATGACTACTCTTCAAAACAGCCAGAGATTTCTCAGAATTTGGTTTGTTTTTTGGAGAATTGGAGTGACTACATCAACAATAAATAAATTTGTTGTCCTGATGCTTGGACAGAGGACAAATTAACCTTTTGTCATCTGGTTTGATACAACTATTTATTGAAAATTGCATGTTCCCTTAACAATCCACATGTGATTTGGCCTGCCTACAAAACTAAAGGATTGAATAAGATAGTCTACAATGGCTATAGCAATTCCAAAATATGCATGGGTTGCGGTTGAGGATGAGGAGACAAAGAGGCCTATCTTCCACAGATTTCATGAAAAAATCAGATTTTTAAAAAAGGTTTACACTGTTTCTTTCACCAGTTGTATACCTGTTTGGTCCTAGAACCAAGGCAGTCACTGTCTAGATCAAGTTAAACAGAAACATGATTCCAGCTACCTGAGATTCTTCAACTAAAAAAGAGAAGCCTGCTAGGACATAAAAGTGCCTTACAGGTAATAGGACTTACATTGGACAAGTACATAAATTGAGAGGCAGTGTGAAAGAAACACTATACTTGGAGTTAAAATGCCTGAGGTCAGACTCTGCTTCTTTCACTTACTAGCTATTCAAGTCTCGATTTCCTCACCAACATAGTAGAAACAATATACTTGCACTATCTATGCCACTGCCTTATTTCAAGGAAAGTATTTTGTAAAGCAAATAGTGCTTCAGAAATCATAGTGTTTGAATCATAGTATTTTAAGAGTTGACGTTTAGTCCAACTCAACTCAAATCATGAATTTTCCCAAGAATAAGTGGCCAACCACCCGCTGCTTACAGGCCTTAGGCAAGAGGGAACTTATTACCCCTGAGACAGACCCTTTCAGTTTTAGGTAGTTCTATTTATTGGAAGTTTCTCCTTATGATGGACCAAAATCTGTCTCCTTACCATTTCCACCTTTTGGTTTAAATTCTACCCTTTCAGTGGCAAGCAGATTAAGTCTAGTTGCTCTACAACATGGCAACCCTTCAACTATTTTTAATCCTGATATCATGTCCTACCTTAAAAGTCTTCTTTTATTTGGGCTAAAAAAGGCTTAGTTCCTTTAACTAAGGTATGAATGGCATGTTTTCTAGTCCCCTCACCATCTTGTTCCCTCTCTCCAAGATGTGTTCCAACTCACCAATTTCTTTTCCAAAATGTGGCCACCATAAGTGTACAGAATACTCTGCATGAGACCTGAACAAGGTGAAGTACAGCAGAACAACCTCTCCCTCACTCATTCATCATTTTGGTTGCTACCTCATACTGCTGATGTAGTCAGGTTACAATCCACTATCAATCAACCAATCAGCAAGCATTTATTTAATGTCTTCTTTGTGCCAGGCACTGTGCTAGATATTGGGGATACAAGGGAAAAATTGAACTAGCTCTTCTTTTAGGAGCTTACATTCTACTGGGGGAGACACCAGGTACATATGTGAATATGTGCAGAATAAATACAAAATAAATGCACCATAGTTTGTTGGAGGGGGCAATATCAGTTTGTGCGATTGGGAAGAGTATCATGTAGAAGACGGTGTTTGCAATACATCTTGAAAGGAAAGGGCTATTTTATTAAGTCAGGTGAGAAGAGAGTGACTTTTAGCGGTTCAGATGAGCAACTTTCTAGTCATACTTCTCTCACGCTGTATGTGTAGATTTTACTCTTTAGTTAGTACTAATTGTAGGACCTTACATTTATCCCTTTTAAATTTCATCTAGTCAGCTTCAGCCTACCATTTTAGCCTTTCTAGATCTTTTAGAGATTTCCAGTTTGGGAAGACTTTAGACTCTGTTCAGGGCTCCATTTGTCACGCAAAATAGGAGTTGTCCCTATCAGCAAATTTGATAAGCAGGCAATCTCTACCTTCTTCCCTATCATTGCTACAGCTGTTGAATAGAACAAGGTCAACTCCCTTGGGAGTTGCACTAGAAACTTTTCTTCAGGTTGACATTAATCAACACAATTTGGCCAGGCTATTCCAGTGATTATGAACCCACTCAGTTGTACTATGAACCTACATATCCACATCTTTGTTCTCAAGATGTCATAAGAGACTTGGTCAAATACCTTACTAAAGTGCAGATAGACTATGCCTGTGCAATTTCTCTGCTTGCTCTAATGATCCTTTTACAATGTGAAATTAGTTTGATGAAGTTTGTTCTTGATAAATATGTTGGACTATAGGTGTCACAACTAAGGGCTTCCAAATAATTCCTTTAATAACACATCTTAATGTTTTGCATCAGCTTGTAGTATGAAGACTCCATATTATTTGCATTTTTGAATATTGAGATATTTGCCCATCATCATTTATCCATGATTTTTCAAAGATTATTGCCAGCAAGCTCCTCAGCAATCATATTTACCAGTTCTTTCTGGCACCTGGGTAGGGCAGTGGGTAAGAATATTGGACCTGGAGCCAAGGAGAACTGAATTTCAATCCTGCCTCAGATACTTATTAGCTGTGTGCCTCCTGGTAAGTCTCTTTACCTCTCTCAGCCTCAGTTTTCTCATTTATGTGGAATAATGGGATGATAATAACACCTAACACACAGAATTATTGTGAAGATCAAATAAGAAAATATGCATAAAGTGCTTAGCAAATTATAAAGTGCCACATAAATGCTAGCTAAACACCACCACCACCACCACCACCACCACCACTACCACCACTACCACCACCACCACTACAACAAGAACAAGAACAAAAATACCTACTACTACTACTACTACCACTATTACTACTACTACTACTACTACTACTACTACTACTACTACTACTACTACTACTACTACTACTACTACTACTACTATTGTGGGTAATAATTTCTCTTGGTTTTGAATTCACTGGACTCATTTGAACTCAATGGGAGTTAGATCTCTAATCATTTCTTTACATCACAGTTTCATTTGCCTGTTAATCATTTTTATTCTATATTTTCCAGTCTGAATAATATTCTTCTTGGTAGATACAACATATAAAATAAGATTTAAATAGTTCTGTTTTCTCACTGTTGTCCATTCATTTCCTTATCCATTCTGAACATAGGCTTATGAGATCACAAATTACTGATTTAGAACTGGAAGGAACCTTAGATGCTCACTTTACAGATGAGAAAAGTGAGGCAGACAGGGGTTAAATAACTTGTCCACACAGTTAGGGTCTCCAATATAGGATCTAAACTTGATTGATGTCTTTCTTGTGCAGCCACACAAGTGTCTTGATACAATTTCTCTCTTTTCTTCCTTCTGCAATTATATATGAAAGTACTGTCAGAATTTCATTTTTGGAAACAGACCATTTTTCTTGAGCCAACTTCCATTTGTAGAATTTTAAGCCATGAGATACTACTTATATTTTCTCTGAACTCAGTGAAACATACTGTCCCAAAATTTAGAGCACATATTGGACTAAGGATAGTATTCTGCTCTGTATCTATCACAAACTCTAGGACAATATAACAACTTTCTCCCAAAGTTATGCCATTTCTACTCTGGCAAATGGTCAGAAAATAGCAGTTCTTATGATTACTTCTTTCATCTTCTGAAGAATGAAATGATCACCAAGGTAAGTCAAGAATTTACCAGCAGCTCTGTTTTTAGCAAAGAAGGGGCTCCAATATAGGTCATCTGGTCCAGTCTGTTGTTCAGTGAAGTGATTCCTTTTATGATGCCTTTGATAGAGTATAAATCCAGACTCAGAGGTCTGGGACTACTTGTCCAAAAACATCCCCACCAAGCTGCTACTGCAGTTAAGTCTGCCATTTATTGAGTTAAGACATTTCATTTCCAAGAATCTCTCTATTAAAATGCAAATACCTTTTGGAGAGGAAATAGATTAATTTATTATTAGTGAAGTGGAGAGAAGAGGCAGGTAGGCAATTAGAAATATATTGTAATAGTCAAAATGAGAAATGATGGCCTGAACTAGAGTTGTGATTGTATGAGTAGAGAAAAAGGGATGTAGATGAGAGATGTTGTGAAGGTAGAAATGAGATTTAACAATGGATTGGATATGAGGGCTGTGCTCGAGCAGGAGTTGAGGACAACAACGAGGTTATGGGTTTGTGTGACTGGGAAGATGATGTTCTTGACAGAAGAGGAGAAAGTTTGGGGGTTAAGATAATGAGTTCTATTTTTACATGTTGATTTTGAGATGTCCAGTTTGAGATGTACAAGACACAGTTAGAGAGATGCATGACCGAAGCTCAGAAGAGACATAAAGGTTGGATACAGAGGGTTTTTTTAAATCATCTCCTCATTTCATAGATGAGTAGTTATGAAGTTCAGATAGCTAGGTGACACAGTAGATAGAGCATCAGGCCTGGAGTCAGGAAGACCTGAGTTCAGATCTGGCCTCAGATACTTATTAGCTGTGTGATCTTGGGTGAGTCACTTAACCCTGTTTGCCTCAGTTTCCTCATAAAATGAGCTGGAGAAGGCACTCCAATATCTTTGCCAAGAAAATCCCAAATGGGGTCACAAAGAAGAGTTAGACATGAATGAAACACTGAACAACAAGAATAATTATGAGGTTGCTTTCTAAGAGGTTGTGAAAAAACCCCTTGAGTAGTCATACTCCATGCTTTTGCTTAATCAAACTAGATGTCCTATAGACATGACCAAAATCAAACTCATTAAATTTTCCCCAAAATTTCAACACCCTTTTGAACTTCCCTATTACTCTTGAGGAAATGACCATTCTCCCAGCCTACCAGGTTTACAGCCTAGCTAAACTCCTCATTTTCTCTTCCTTCCTCCCCTGCCCCCATTTCCAGTCTGTTTGCCAAGTCTTCCCATTTTACTTTTGCAACATTTATTGCATAACCACCTTGTCTTCTGTAACCCTGCCACCACCTTGGTACCTGCCCTCATCACTTCACACCTAGACTATTACAACAGCCTGCTGGGTGGTCTGCTTACCACATGTCTCTCTCTACCCCAGTCCATTCTCCATTCAGCTGTCAAAGTGATCTTCCTAAAATAGAAGTCAGACCATGTCACCCCCTACTCAATAAACTCCTCTTTATTGGCTCTCTGTTACATCTGGAATCCAATATAAAATCCTCTGGCTTTTAAAGCCTTTCACAACCTGGCCCCTTCCTACCTTTCAGTCTACTGACACTTGACTTCTCTCTATGATCCAGAAGTACTGGATTGTCACACACGATACCCTGATTCTCTCCAAAGTCTGAACCTTGTCATTGGCTATCTCCCATGTCTGGCAGGCTCTCTCTCCTCATCTTGGCCTCCTGGCTTCCTTCAAATCTTGGCCTAAATTACATCTTCTGCAAGAAGCTTGCTTCCTCCCTTCCTCCTCTCCCCCAACCTTCCCTCTGAGATTTGCTCGTGCATGCGTGCATGCGTGCGTGTGTGTCACCTGGTGTGTGTGTGAGGCAATCTCAGAGGGAATTTGGTCAGCTGTTTACATATTTTCTCCTCCATTAGAATATGAGCTCCTTGAGGGCAGAGACTATTCTTGCCTTTCTTTGTACCTCCAGCTTAGCACAGTATAGGCACAGAGTAAACACAGTAAGTGTTGAATAAATGCTTATTGACTGTTCTTGACCTGGTGATCTGCTCCCATTCTCCGAGGTTCTGGGTTCCCTCTCTTTTGAATTAAGATCTCAGAACAGTTGCACTAGCTTCTTCTCTGCTTAGACAGATACCCATAGTGACTCAGTAGTGAGTCACTGATCACATCACCCTCCTTCAGGCATTTCTAGCCTAAGAAACAATTTTACTATAGCACGAAGAATCTCAGGGTGAAAAATGACAAACATTCAAATACAAGGGTGTCATTTTAGAATCTGTCTTGTCCTATGTAGAATTTGTAGCTTTCCTATATTCCTAAATGCTTTTTCTATCCAGACCACAGTTCTTTCTCTTGCATGCATCTCTAAAAATTCTGACTTTTCCCCCGAGGCTAAAGTAAGTGACTTCTTTTCACTTCCCTGGATACTAAACAAACAGGAATCTTTTTTTTTTCTTTTCCTTATTTTCTAGATATGCTTTTTGCTCACACTAAGAATGGCCCGTGATCTTCATTATCTTGTGTCTCAAAGAAGTAGAAGTCTCCTAATCCCTAACCTAAAGGAGCTTTTTCAGGGCAGCTAGGTGGCGCAGTGGATAGAGCACTGGCCCTGAAGTCAGGAGGACCTGAGTTCAAATCTGACCTCAGACCAAACACTTGGCACTTACTAGCTGTGTGAGCCTGGGCAAGTCACTTAACCCCAACTGCTTGAAAGCAAAAAAAAAAAACCCCAAATAAAAGAGCTTTTCCCCCTCTCCACTTTCCTACTGTTGACTTCCTTCTCATAAGGGTCATATATTTAGACACAGAAAGAATTCCCCTCAACCTGAGATCACTTGATCTTAATGTCTCTCACAATTTCTTGACTCATTGTTTCTCTTCACAATTTGGTTAAACCTTTTACCCATAAATTTTACCACATCATTTAGCTTCCTCCTGGACAATCATTAGCCTTTATGCTTTGGGTCCAGAATTACAATTTCATTCAGGTTGGGCACTCTTGCTCTAACTTAAGAGTCTTACAGAATAGACTAGAACGCTGACAGGAGAAGGGCCTTGCTCATGGTCAGATAGCTAGACTATGTAACAGGTAGGACCTGAATCCAGAATATTCCTGACTCTAAGCCCATCCATCTATCCATTATGCCATGCTGACTCTCAGTCAATCCCTCACCTATTACAAATAACAGACACAAATGTAGGCATTTACAAAAAATGCACCTATTGGATGGTTCCAGAATACAGGTACTGGGTGGAGGGAAGGGCCCCAGGGAATAGGACTTGGCGTCCAGATAGTTTTATGAAGAGAGAGGGTCTGTAAAGGTCCAGGGTAAGGATATTGTCTGGGAAGGGAAGGACAAACCCAAGGGGTGTGCTATAATGCAAGGCTCTGGGGGAAGTGGGCACAGACATTGGAAGGGAGAGGATGTTGCCAATTTTGCTAATATATGATTTTGCCCTGGGGCAGTGCTAGTGCAGTTACTAATGTAAGTGAGTCACGGTGAATCATTCTGACTTCAAATGCATTCTCATACAACAGCCTAGAGTGCCTGAAATTTTGTTGCAAATGGCTAATTCATATCTCCTGTGATGTGGCTTTTAGGCCAATATCATTCCTTTCCATTTCTGTTGAAAATACACTCCAAGAACCATCAGGATTCACTATGTGCAATTATCGTTCTGCTATGAGTTTCCTTGAAATACAACAGAATGTGGATATATGGGCCATAAGAAATGGTTACTTTCTCCTATGCTGTTTTTTGCCATAGTGACTACCTTGGGAGTGATAGAGGTAATTTTCAAGTTTCCTTGCTGTGGAATGTGGCTCTGAAATGCACAATAGACATTTGATGATCAACTCTAGGTTCCTGGGTCCCTACAATTCCCTTTTTCTTTCTGCTCTTCTAGACTGTAAGAATTAACATTTATATAGTGTTTTAAGATTTGCAAAGTACTTTTCTTGTATTATGCTTTTGATCCTCAGAACAACTTTACGATGGTGCTATTATTACTCCTACTTTACAGATGAGGAAATTGTGGCTGAGGTTGAACTGGCTTCCACCACTGAACTGGCCTGGCTCCCAACTCTCTTACTATTTTCTATATGCCCCACAGAGCAAGACCACCTCTCCTCAACCAATCCCAATACACTTCTTTGGTGGTGTCATTTCATCTCATCCTATGGCTTTTACTGCTTCTGCACTAATTAAGGACTTTTCATATTGACTGTAAGCCTTCTATTGGTTGATTGATTCAATTCTTCTGATAATGGTATGAATATCTTATTTGTTACTCTAAGTAGGATGAGTGATTGCTTCAATCAACCGTCACTTTTACAAAAATGTAGAGGCTATGTCTCCCCTCATCTCCCCCATTCTTACAATGGCCCTGAGCCTTTCAGTACCTGGAGAATGGCCCAGTCTCTCTCTCTCTCAGGGCACTGATGTAGGTCTGAGGTCTATCCTGGGAGCTGAAAGGGAGAAGGACCAAAGGGTCTTAAACTACAGTGTCTTCTTTCTGGCACCCTTTATGCTTTCTGGCAGGAGTTTTCCCTGTGTTTTGAGCAGTTTAGAAGAGCTCTTCTGTCAGCAGCTGCTTGGTACTTGAAGCAGAATACCCTCCTTTGTCTTGACATAAGCCTGACTCAAGGAGATGAACTTGGAAGGAGGCAGGGTGAAAATTCCTGACCTTCTGTGGCTGAGGGATGAGACTGATTATATCTCTCTCAGACGTCCAAAGAGGACTGGGCACAATAAAACCCTAGTCCACAGGTTTAACTCCTGCCTTTCTAAAGGAGTTTATCAAAGGATATTTATTATTGTTATTTTAAATCAAATCCACATTTTTTCAAGGATACAACTTCAGCTCATCCAACTCATCTTCTCCATTCCTGATGCAGAGAATGCTTTCTGTTTTTGTGCAGCTGAAAAGAAATGGGAGAAAAGATGGGACCCCTTTCTTTCACTGCAAAAACTAACACGAAGGGATGTTTCTTTAGCTTTCATGAAGGCAAAGGAAAAAAAAACAAAAACCAAATTTGATTAGCCTGTTTATCATTGACTCACTGAGATGGTTCCCTTGGCAACTGCCATAGGAAATGATGGAGTTAAGAAATAGCTCTGAGCAGGCATTTAACTTCTACAACAGCTGACTAAATTTTTTTTTAAAAGGCTTTAAAGAAAGATAATATTGGATTGTGAAGTTTGACAGAGAGGAAAAAGGGTAAGATTTAGGAAGCCCATTTGTCCAAGGAGGAACTTGGAAAGCATCAACACAAAATAGCTGGATTCAGATGCACTGTTATATTAACATCCCAACCAATAAGAAAAAATTACTTATTCTATATGTTGCTACTGTGTTTCTGAGGAAACACTAATTGTTCAAGGTGAAAAGACTTTGAATCTGATCAGTTAGACAACAGTGAAGAGATATTTATTAAACACCCAAGATGCATATAAACCAAGGCTAAGAGAGGTGGAGCCAAGATGGCGGAAGAAAGCCAGGAAGTTGCCTGAGCTCTCCCCAGTTTCCCTTGGAAACAATATTAAGTCAAGCCTCTAAAAGAATTCTGGAGTGACAGAATCCACAAAAAGACAGAATGAAACCATTTTCCAGCCCAAGATAACTTAGAAGGACTTCAGGAAAGGTCTACCTCACTTGGGTAAAAATGGAGTGGAGCCCAGAGCAGGTGGTGTCCAGGCAAGCCAGCAAAAGATTCTTAGCCACAGCATAGATCAGCAACCAAGGCCCCATGGCCCAGGCTCAGTCAGCCAGTGGTACAGCAAGCCAGCTGTGAGGCTGAGCCCCAGCACAGCAGACAAGATGCCAGTCCCAGAGCCCCCAACATGATAGGCATGACTAGACCCCAGCTCAACAGGCAAGCTGCCAGCCCTAGGGGCCTTGGTGCAGAAAGCCACTGACCAAATCCCTGGGCCCCAGTACAAGAAGGTTGGGACAGTGCTCTGTGTACCCCAGAAATAGAGATCAACTTTTTAAAATGAACAAAACCCAAAAAAGAGCCCTGACCATGGAAAGCTACTATGGCAATAGGGAAGATCCAAACACAAACTCAGAAGAGGACAACAGTGTTGAAATGCCTACACACAACGCCTCAAAGGAGAGTATGAATTCGATTTCAAGCCCAAAAAGTCCTCTTGGAAGAGCTCAAAAAGGATTTTAAAAATCAAGCAATAGAGATAGAAGAAAAATTGGAAAAGGAAATGAGAGTTATGAAAGAGACTTATGAAAAAGAGTCAATAGCTTTTAAAAGAAAGCCCAAAAACTGACTGAAAATAACTATCCATTAAAAAATAGAATTGGCTAAATAGAAAAGGAGATACAAAAGCTAACTGAAAAAAATTCCTTAAAAATTGGAATCTGACAAGTAGAAGCTAATGACTCCATGAGACATCAAGAATCAGTTAAACAAAATGAAAAGAATGAAAAAATAGAAGAAAATGTAAAATACCTCATTGGAAAAATAACTGATCTGGAAAAATAGATTCAGGAGAGAGAATTTAAAAATTATTGGGCTACCTGAAATCCATGATCAAAAAAAGTGCCTGGACAGCATCTTTCAAGAAATTTCAAGGAAAACTGACCCGATATCCTAGAATCACAGGATAAAATCATCATTGAAAGAAAGCCCAAAATGAAAGCTCCAAGAAATATTGTAGCCAAACTCCAGAACTTTCAGGTCAAGGAGAAATTACTGCAAGCACCAGAAGGAAACAATTCAAGTATCAAGGAGCCACAGTCAGTATTATACAGGACTTAGCAGCTTCTACATTAATGGATTGGAGGGCTTAGAATATGATATTTGGAAGGCAGAGGAGCTTGGATTAAAACCAAGGCTCAAATCTCTAGGCATTCATAGAAGACTCTTCTCATTGGTGGAGAGAATGATTGATTATTCCAGGCTTCCTCCCTGTGTGAGGCTTGGAGATGGGGAAGTCTTGGGAGAGGAGAGTTGTTCTTCTGACTTCCTACTTAAAAGAGGACAGCCTAGATTCTAGGCTGTCTTCCCAGAGCATTCCTGAGAGAGAGAGGAAAAAACTCTGAGAAGTCTTAAGAAGAGCTTTCCTCTCCTAAGCTCTTGCTAACTCCCTTTTTTTATGTAGGGATGAAGACTTTAGAAATAATTTTCTCTACCAATGAGGAGAGTCTTATGCAAATGCCCAGACTTGAGCCCTGGGTTACACTGGGCTTACATGTGTTACATAACACAGTTAGATGTCCTCAGATTGCAAAGAACATAGAAGATATAGGAGCCAATGGTTTGTTACACTTTTGCATGAGTATCAGAGTTCTGTGAAAACTGACTTCCTGGGACATAGACATCCTTGCAAGAAGAGGGAAGAACTTAGAAGAGTTGTCAAGGATCTAGCTATTGCTGACCTTTTGGAATAAGGTCATTGGCTAGCCCCTTAAGAGTTTTCTGATCCCCAGACCTTCAGCAGCTCATGGCATTTCCTGGTAGATAAACTTTCCCAGATTTATGAATGACACAGGGCAATAGAAAAACACACAAAGAAATTCACCTGAGAACAACAGACACCCAAAGCTATACTGGCTTACCACAAAAAAATCTCATTTGGCTACTCTATTTCCTTCCTTCAAGGACAACCAGGTCTTCAAGATGTGGTGTGATATCCCAGCCAAGAACATCAGGCAAGAAATTCTGATTGTTCTTGATTTAGCATACCGCTTGTAGGCAGCTTCAGTAGAAGTTGGTGCAGTCCAAAGGGCTTCTGCTATTCCAAATTGTCCCTTTTTGTCTCCACAGTTCAGTTTGTGTCTTCCACAGCATTTAGAGTAGTACTTTACACAGTGACGCTATTTAATAACATACTTAATGAATGTTTGTTGAATGAATGGTGGATAAAGCAGTCTCACAGAGGCTGTTTCTTTTAATCCAATAATCTCTATCCCACATTAAAAAGTCATTGAGTCTTCTTTGACAAATGAAATGGAAATCTGATGATCAAATGTAGATTTCAATTTTCCCCTCCACAGTATTGACATTAGTCTTGACTTCTGCTACCCAATCAAAATAATTTATGTGCTGCCTTCCTGGGATTGCTTCATAACTTTCTTTAGCTCTCAGGTCCTTTCCCACTTTTGCTAGTTATCATTTCATTCCATTGCTTTTAATGAGTTTTTATTTCATCATTTAGGTGAGCTAGCAGATCACTGGCTAGAGAAGTTTAAAGATTTCTTTCCTTAGATTATTAAGAACTTAGAGATATTTAAGAATTTAAAAAAAAACACCCTGTTCCACAGTTAATTACAGCACTCATTCTTTTTCTCCAATGCAGCATAATCTCTTTGATCCACACAAATGAGAACCAGAGATTGGGAGTTGGGGAAAGGTGGGCACTAGTGAATAATAGAAAGCAGGAAAAAGTCTTTGCAAGCACATAGAAAACCCTTGTCTCTGTCACATAGGGATGACTTGCTCAATAGTCTGTCTCAGTAAATCCGACATAAAGATGAAGTGAGCATGGGTGAGGAGAGAAGTCTCCAGGACCTTATTCCTCAGAGAACATTGTGGTGCAGAGAGAATTGCTCATTGGTGGGAATTCCAAGGGCTTCATTTCTCAAGAGGCTATATGTCTGGGCACTGAGCCACTACAGCATGTAGCCAGGCTTTTAATTAATAGAGAACCATCTGAGATCTTGGAGGTTTAGGAAGCAGAGAAGCTGGCATGAAGAGGAACAAGAATACGTAGCTGGGATCCCTTTGGAAAGCCAAGAAAGAAGAGCTGCATGGTATGAGATGGTTATGTTGTCCCTGAACCCAGTAGCCATGAGGAATCCTGATACTAGCAGAAGCGAATGTCTCCACTTGTTTCAGAAAAATGGACATTCTAGCTACCTAGACCAAGCTGTGGGAAGGTACAGAAACACTGAGTCCATTCCCTCCCTCTGTATAACTTCACAGAAAAAATAACCGGCCCACTCCTTCTTGACTTATCTGGGGAGTTGTTCCTCTATTCAACATTGCATTAGCTTGTAGGATATTGTCCCTATTTATATAGAGGGGACTGAAAGTGATCCCACTACTTAATTTTATCTTGTTATTTACCATGTTATTCTGTCTGAATTAAATACTTTGCTATTTGATTTAAGGTGACTTCCTGAACTGTGAATAAAGTGTTTAGTAGAATAGGGGTTCAAGCCATATTTACATAATTATGATTAGGCAAAACACTCCAAGATTGTCTAGTTGAGTAGGTAGGATTCCCTGTTATGACAACCTACATCTTCTCTTATGGAGCAGAATTTGATAGAATAAAGGGAGAAAAAAAGTAAATAGTTGAAGCAGTTGGCTAGAAAATAATAGATCATTATGGGTGTAAGAGATGGTACACTATCAATCATCTTCCACTTCAGTGGTAATGTTTCAAATTCATGTGTTCCCACAATTATAAAGTATATGTACATGTAGGAATGTAACCAGAGAACTTACTATTCTTCACATGTATAGAATCATGGCATAGAAAATATTGTCTATGAAGAGAGATTTGAGTACGGACAGACAGCACAGTTAAATGGTAGAGAGGGTAGGGAGGTTGAAGCAGGATAGAATGGAGCAATCTCATGAAGAAAACGACAATGTTGGTTTGGGTTCCTGATGAATATTCCTTTTTTTTTTTTTAGGACAATTCAACATTAAAATATAAATAGACAAACAAACAAATAAAAGAATCATAAAAATCAATTCAACATTACAGAGGATGAACATATTAAAAATGAACCTATTAACCAATAAGTCTTTTGATCTAAGACAGTAGACTGGAAAACAAGGTAAACTTGCTATATATCTAACTACTCTTTAGTAGTGTTAAAAGCAGTCGAATCACATAAAGGTTATCTTAGATCAAATAAACACATGAAAAAAAGACAAATTTGGAATACTGAGTGGTCAAGTTGAAGATGAAACTTCACTCAGCAACACCACTGATAGAATTGTCATAAGGGAAGTGAAGTGATGTTGCAATAGGTTTTAATGACAAAACTTTTTCATATTGAGAAGCAGTGGTTGAAAGATTGGTAGTCAGAACACCTGGTTTCCATTCCTGGCTCTGATACTTATTAGCTGGGTGACCTTAACCAAGTCATTTAAACTCTCTTGGGATCAGTTTCCTCATATGTAAAAAGAGGTTTAATAATCCATGCATTATCTCATTGTCTATTGTGACAAAAAAAAACATTTTGCAAAGTACTATGGACATGTGAATTTTTATTATTTTATTATACTTCTTGTCAATGATTTACATTTTCTTTTATTCAAAAGGGAGAGTTTGCATTTACCTGTGCTAATTAAAAAGTACTAATTACAACTTGTAAAGTTCTCCTTACCTAAAATAAGTATAGTAAGAATACACATCCTCAAATTGAAAGTTACTATTATTATAGTAGGCCTAATGGTATAAATGAAAATAAGTTACTTATGAATCATTTAACTTGCTGAACTCCAAAAGAAAGCTATTCAAACTGTGCAGTCTAATTTACTAACCATTAAACTTTCCAGCAGTTTGTCTTAGGGTTTTCATGTGGAAAGTGCTGTTCAATAAAATTATGAATTGCTTAGAGAGAAAATAAAAGATTTCCTTTTTCTGTCACTAACTACCTTTGAAAGGCATTCATTATCAAGTGAGCAGAGGCATTATTTCCCTTAAACACAAAGGAAGGCTTTGGGTGCCTATGTGTATAAGCAGTATAAAATGTATTTATATGTGTAAGTATACAGTATATGTGCCAAAAAGTAGTATTTCATGTTTCAGTTTTAGAAGTTTCAACCCAATTGGTGGACATTTCCATGAACAAAATAATTTACACTTGAGGAGGCTCTATTCCTGGGTACTCCATTCCTCACTAACCTCTGTGAAGTAGGGTGGGTGATGACACCATTCCAGTGAAAACTCTATTTGAAGGGAGCATTGGCAGAACGTGTGAGGGAATCAGGGCATGAACTCTTCAAAGAGAACTGAGATATATGAAGATTCCAGTAGAGGAGTAGAGGGAAGTCTAAAGGGAAGCTATTCTCTACTACTACCTGCAGGGGCTTTCTCTATTTTGTACCAGGAAGCAACAACTACAGACATCTTCCCAGTTGTGGTTCCCATCTTGAGAATGCAAATTTCCTGCTGCGATATAATGCCTTTCAGAACTTTATCCTCTCCAGTGATAATGCTAAGTTCTACTCGTTATAATTTTTAGTTGGGAGTGTGAAGATGAGAGAGGGCTGGCTGATGAATATACCTTAGATTCCTGGGTTGATATGACAGATTGCTGTAACGACATAGGGAGTGGAAAGAGTGCACTGACAAACGTGTTTTTATTGTTTCACTAGCTTATAGAGTTAGTCAGAGAAGCTGGCATAGGAATCAGAAACCAAGGGACTCACTACTCCCATTCTCTGGAACGCTGGGAAATTGTCGTTTTCACTGCTTGATTCACATTTCTTAGTATATATCTTTTCAGTCTCTTCTTTGTATCGCTACGATGTCACCTGTTTAATTCTGACTGGTCTGGGGAGTATTCTGAGCAGTGGGATAAATGGTGAACCCAAACAGATTTTATGAACCCAGATAGAGCAATGGAGCCCTGCATATGATATTAGGAACTTTGCTGTTGTTGTTGAGTCATCTTCAATCATGTCCAACTCTCAGTGACTCCATTTGGAGTTTTTCTTGGCAAAGATACTGGAGTAGTTTGCCATTTCCTTCTCCAACTCATTTTACAGATGAGAAAATGGAGGTAAACAGGTTAAGTGACTTGCCCAGGGTCACACAGTTAATGTCTGAGGCCATTTGAACTCATGAAGGTGAGTCTTTCTAACTTCAGGCCTGGCAGCTCTACCCACTGCACTACCTACCTGCCCATATGGAGCATGCATCAAAGTAAATTTAAAATGAAGATTCTAATGTTTTAATAGGTTATAGGATCATAGATTTAGAGTTGGAAGGGTCCTTAAAGAACGTCTTTTCTAATCCTCTCACACTTCCCTACAATCTGAAAGCTCTCACAGTTTAGTTTCATCTTAACTTTTTCTCATAAAACAATGCTAGACATACCCTAAATGGTAAGCTAACTTCAGCTCAATCATCCTTTTATATCTACCTCTCAGAATTAGGAAGATGCCTTTGAGAACCATAAAGAAGAAAACCTTCTCTTTGTGGCTGTTGCAGAAAGATGGCTTATTCTACTGGCTCCACTTCTGCAGGATTTTACTTATTGCATCTCCAATAGCCTAGTTCCAAGCTGAACAACTGAATAGACTATAAAGTAAAATGAAAAAGGCTAAGGAATAATTGGAGAGAATTGAGATTACCTTAGATGAAGCAACATTTCTTTCCTACACTTTAGAGAAAAACTTTACCTCTTTGTTCTTGATGAAAATCAAAGAGCAAAGTCTTTTTTTATTCATGAAGGAGCTGAGAGTTATCAGGAACTAGTCTCTTGGAAAAATTGTTTCCTTCTAAGTTTTCCTAACAACTTAAATATTCCATATAATTGTATATCTGGAGGATGACTTTGCATAATGGTATATATTTCTAAAGAGTAAAATTCACATCTTTCCTTCTGTACTTGTTCAGAATTAATAAGATGACATTATTAAATTTAATGCAAATATTTTATGTTGGAGAGGACATGATTTTCTATATAGGAGAATATGTTAAAGTTTGTCTTATCCTGAATTATTTTGAATTTTATAGTAATGTATACTTCAAGTTTCTAGTGGGAGGCACTCTAGCAAGAGTTGATGACAGAATTTTATAAATTTCAGGGAAGTCCATATTCTTTCAAAGAAATAAAGAACTCTATAGGGACCCTTTTATTGTCAAAAATGTTTTTCAACATCCTCATGATGATAATGGTACATTTTGAAACTGTTGAGAAAATAGGTGATAACAAAAAGCTACTATGAATGTTTAGATTCATAGTTTTAAATGAATCTATCTATATCGTATTAACCAACATCAATGCGCATTTGAAAAATGTAAATAAGTATGTGTGTGAAGCATTATTCATTTCACAGAACATAAATTTGCTTATTTATCATATCAAATACCCTAATGAGATGGTAAGTATGTTTTGCTGCTTTCTGAGTTTAAAAGTCTGTTTGAAGCAATGAACATTTTGACTTCTAATATGTCTCCATGGACTCATTACAAAACTTCCAAGGACCTCTAAGGGTCCATAAGATGCCAGCTGGGAACCACTGACCGAAAAAGAAACTGCATTGCCTTCACTTCACCAGGATACATTAGGAACTGGCTAATTGTTTTCCTCTTCTTTCTCCATTCCCGGTGAGCAGTAATGCTGGGAAATTCTTGACTCCTTCTCCTTCCCTGGAAGGTGATGGGAAGAAGTCTTGGATAATTTAGAAAATCCCACCTGATTCCAGTGTTTATCAAAATGCCTGGTGCATAGTAAGTTCTTAATAAACATTTATTGGTTTACTGACTGGTTGTTCTCAGAGGGACTTGTGAGGTTTGAGACATGATTGGATAAAAATTGGATTGTTTCATTGAGTTTATATACTTGTTCCAAATGCTGACAGATGAGAAATGTACCAACCTGTGTTACTTGGATGAGAGTGATAATACTGAATTCCATTAAGAGCAAAAAAAAAAAATATTTGGCGTGGGGTGAGATGGGGTTAGAGAATTAATTTCAATTATTGCCCCAAATCTGGAAAGCATGTTTGCGAGCATTTAGGCAGAAAAATGATGATTAATTAGTCTAGACAACCTCTTTTTCTTTTTTATTAAGCTTTTCAACAGGAGGTCAGGGGAGTGCCATCACTTTTCAAATAGGGATTGGACGAAGTCTTCATAGAGAAGATGGAGAAATATGATATAGTAAGATGAATTTGGAATTTGCAACGAGATCTTGGGATCGTGGGTTTAGAGCTGGAAGGACCCTCACAGGCCAGCTGGTCAACCCTCTTGCATTATAGATAAGCAGCTTGAGGCCCTGAGAGACTTAACGATCTGGTAATTCTAATTTTTATGGTATATCCTAAGAAGAGAAAAAATACCGGCTTTTATTTCACTTTTATTGTTATATGGAATGTTATTTTAAAGAACTTTTGGTTTCTCCATGACAGTTAAATATACCCTGGGGTTCAGATACATGGTACATTTATATAAAAATCACTATAGATCCAATTCAAACTTCTGAAGTTAATAGTACTCAATCTCATGGCTCAGCAACTGGTTTACTCCAATTAAAAAAGAATAAATGTTACTGCTTGGTTATATAAATTAACACAGTGGTCCCCAATTTTACTTTACAAAATAAAATTTTTATTATTTCCAAAGAAATGTCACTTTATTTTACAAAAGAAAAGATCTATCCCCCTTTCAAAATTTTCTTTTTTTTTTTATTATGAACTTAACAAATATCAACAAACAAAATCATTCTTTTATGCTTACTGGTAAATGTCCATGGCTAGAAGCCTTGGTGAAATATATGGGTTTATTTCTTTAAGAAAAACAAATATTAAAGATTTTTGAAACTTCATAGATTTTTACTATAAGGTTGGATGAATATTTTTAAGATTAAGCCTGAGTTTTCACAAAAATGCTCACAAAAGGAAAAATAATTATTTTCCCTTTTAATCACTGGCATTCCAGTCACCATATACTGTCTGAAATTGTTCTTGCTTTCTGTTCTCAGGGCCACTACTTTAGTTAAGGCCTTTGACTGGACTACAATAATGGTCACCCTCCAGTCTTTCGTTGTTCCAATACAGCCTGCATATCTCTTTCAGAATAATTTCCCTAATACAAAGTGGGATTACACAATATCAAAATTTGATTATGCCCTGATTGAAAAAAAAACTACCATGACTCTCTCTTGTTCAATGAATAAAATCCAGTTTCTAAAGCTTGACATTCAAGGTCCATCTACAGTCTAGACTAAACCTTATGGTCTGCTGCTGCCCTGAAAATCCTACCTTCTTTAGGAGTCCTTTCCCAGCCCCCCAGTTCTATTGCTTCCTTCTATTGATTATCTCCTATTTATCCTGCATTTAGTTTTTTTGTACGTAGTTGTTTGAGTGTTATCTCCCCCATCAGATTGCAGGCTTCTTGAGAGCAGGGACTATCTTTTCCCTTTCTTTATTTCCTCAGTGCTTTTTTAGTGCAGTGCTTGGCACACAGTAAGAGTTTAATAAATGTCTATTGATTGACTGACCCCACATTTACAATTGGACAACTCACAATTCTCTGAACATGCCTCATACAAACATCTTTTTGCCTTTGCTACGTGGTTCCTTGTACCTGAAATGCCTTTCTTCCCCAACTCCACCTGTTACTCCGTCTTTCAATCTCAGCTTTCTATCTCCTCCATGAAACCTTCTCTCATCCCATCCTTCCAGAAGTAATCTCTCCCTTCCCTCACTATACTCCATAGTACTTAAAAAATCTCTTATGGTATTGATTGAGTTCTGATCTGTAGTGTAGTTATTTTGTCTATAGGATCATAAGATTGTAGATTTAGAGTTAAAAGGAATCCGAAGGGCCATTGAGAGTAATTTCCTTATTTCACTGATGATTAAACTGACGTGTCCCTGACTAGATTATAATTTTTTTTTGTTTTTTTGGTTAGGCAATGGGGTTAAGTGACTTGCCCAGGGTCACAAAGGTAGTAAGTGTTACGTGTCTAAGGCCGGATTTGAACTCAGTTCCTCCTGAATCTAGGGCCGGTGCTCTATCCAGTACACCACCTAGCTGCCCTAGATTATAAAATTCTTAAGGGTAGAGTTTTCTGTCTTACTCATATTTACGTCTCTCATGGGGCCTAACATAGTGCTTTATACACAATGGGTACATAATAAATGAATATTGATTGCTGAATGTTCCATGCATACTATCCATAAAATACTTCTTACTCTTTGAGGCCTAACTTAAGGACTGTCTCTTTCCTATACATCATCTTGGGTGACCCAGCTCCTAATGACAACTGTTAGGGGTTAAACAAAGCAGCAATAGCACAGAAATAACAGAAAGAACACTATCCTTTTTGCATGTTCAAAAACTGATTGCTATAGATGATTAAGTCTATGTTCTTGAAGTGGAAAAGATTTGCCTCATCTAACCCAAGACTGTGAAATTGCCAGTGGCCATTGTGAGAAGCAGAGAGGTTGGCAAACAAAATTTTTAACTGGAGAAGTTCCCATTTCATGGAAAGGGAAAATGAAGAGCCAGTAAGGATCTGGGAGTCATTTTGGAGAGCTGTGAGGGGTGGGGGATCAGCCTTGCCTATGAGGGAGCAGTGGGGGGCTTGGTAGCATTCAGGCTGCCATATTGTTTTTTAGTTCAGTTGAACTCCACAGAGAAGACTTGGAGGAAAAAAAAAACACACCAATATTCTAGAGATGGGCTCTATCCCAGCCGCTACACTGGCAGCCACAATTAGAGCTGTGCAGATGCTCCCAAACCTTCCAAGCCAAAGGGAAAGTCAAGTGAGGTCAACCCCAAATACAGAAGAAAACATGTATAATTCCATGAGGAAGGTCAGAATAATCTGACATTGACAAACATGAGTTACAACAGACTAAGTCCTATTTCATAATCAATATTCTTTTTCTTTTAAATTTTGCTCTTCTTCTGAAGTCCTACTCCAGTGCCTCATCATGAGCATGGAAGTGGCTCTGGGTTCCAGAAGATTATGTCAGTTCTGACAGGTTCAACCAAACTATAAAGGCATCAAGAGATCGACCCTTCTACAGACTTGAGGTTTGTCATCAACAGCCTTTGAGGTCCTGTCTGGCTCTAATCTATGATCTCATGTAGGTGCCGAAGGAGTATGCAGTGGAAGTGCTTAATAAATGCTTGTTGATTGATTGAGGAAAAAAATTATTAGTTAGGCTATCAGTAACCAATAAATTGGGTCTATGGCCTCTCAATAACCAAAGACCTTGATTAAGAGAGGGCAGATTTTATGGTGATTAACAAGTTAACAGAGCAAAATCTTGAGCAACGTAGATGTGTCTTCTTCTGATTGGCCAAAAAGTAAAAACCCTCTGACATCAGGTTTTTTTCTGACATCAGCTTGATATTATAATTGTTTGGACCTCTCCTTGTAACTCCCCGCCTCAACCCCAACCCCAACCCCAAACAAGACATGTGATTTGAGTCACAAGATAAAGGTAAGACAATTCCTATCGGTATGTGTTTCAATGAGGAGGTGAAATAAGTGTTATCTTAGCTTCTCCCCGTTACATCACTGGGACACGAGAACAGTTCTCAGGTGATAGAGTCAGGCAAGGGATTATTCTGTAGGCATGGGAGTTGCTACAATAGTTTAAATTGAAGATATTTGAACTTTTAAATTAATCAAGTTTCTCAGGATGGTTGGTGAAGTTACAAGAGGAAGGAACAGTGAAGGGGAGTATTAAATCTAGCTTTATTAAGTCTTAACAAAATGGAATTAAAAATCAGTTTTAAATTTCACACCCTGATGGGAGTCAGTCTATTAGAGTGTTAATCCCAAGGCCAGGTCAAAATAATACAAGCATGCTATCAATTACCTTCCTCAAGTCCTAATTTTGACAACATTGTAAGACTGTTTAGATAGACAAATTAGCAGCTTTGGGGATTGAATGATTTAAATATTAAATTAAATAGCCACCATTAAGGAATGTCAGATTCCTTAATAATAATGTGGCTGGAATTGATGTTATTAAACCACCCTATCCCTAAAGTATCATCTCTTGGTATAGTATATCTGTCCTCTGTCCCCTTTTTCTTTCATAATCTCTCCTCTCTCAGTCCTAAGGGGACTTCTACTCTGGATCATCCTCTTCCTCCCACCCCTTCAGGTTAAATTCAATCTTAGATTAACTTAGAAAGAAGAAAATCAGGTTTCCTATCCCAAAAGGAAATCCTGGTCCCTACAGAACTCTCAGAACACATGGGGTCCTTTCCATAGGGATTGGTAGCCTAGGGGTTACTAGAAGTTAGTCCTTCCAACCCGAGGTGAGAAAGATTTGCACAGGAGTATAGTCACAGGCCCAGACAGATATGGAACAGAACTACTGATCAACCAAAAAAAAAAAAGCATTTTTTTGAATCAGAATTCTTAGAAATATCAGAGATGAAGTCAGACACCACGGGTGATTGGGATATTTGTAGCCAAGGGAATCTATATGTATCAATAGGCTCAATGTTCCCAAGAATGTAGGGGACAGTTAGTATATCTTATGTACTCACTCTCCTGGAAGTTTTATGAAGTGGTGGGCCTCAATGACTTCCAAGGTCCTTAGCAATTGAATCAATGAATGCTCTTATGATCCTTTCACATGATAAGAAAGAATGTGGATAGGTGAAGGGAGGCACTGCCCTGGACTTATCCAAGGTAACTTAAGTGGTTCAGAAGAGACTAACATGGTATTGGTCATTGGCTTTTGGAAAAGTCAATTCTTCACAGAAAAGGAAGAGCTAGCCAGCCATAGAATATATTTTGAGGGTTGCCACAAGATCTATTATCTACCTCAAAATGTGTGTCTACCTTGTCTGCTACATTGCCATATTTCTCTCCTCCTAGGCTCAGGATTCCCACTAGCTGAGTCCAAAGTGGGACTACTATCTCTAGAAGACCACTGTTGAAGCATACATATGTTTTATGAAAGTTAGAAATCCTGTAATTTTTTTGTCATTGACTAAGAGCACCTGACATTCCCTGTCTTAGGCCTTGAAGTCCTTATTTGCTACCTTTCTTCCTGTTCTTTATTTCCCTCTTCTTTGCTACTCCTACAACTCTTCTCAGAACAAGACATTACTAGCACCAAAGTGTAATGACAGAAAACCTCCAGCTGTAAAACAAGCAATGAAAAACTCTTCCTCTTTCCCCCTCTCTTCACATTTTCACTGTTTATCCCTAAGGATAGAGACCATTGTCTAGTGGGCTTAGATTTCTCGAAATCCTTGCACTTATCTCCTTTTCTTCTACCTACTTCTCTGTCCCAATGACCAAAGAAGGGATCTCTGTAGCTTCCCATTGGGTTTAGAGGAGACAGAATTTTCCCTGCCCTCTGTTGCAAGGCCAAGCAGTTTTCCATTCCATTGCTACTATCTCATATCCAACAGATCATTTACTGGAAGTTATGTGTGGTCTAATTCCTCTCCCCTGTTGAAAACAGGAATGGAAGTACATGACACAGAGGTCATCAGCCATGAAACCCAGGTCAAGGGCAGAGGTAGACCCAATTCTGGATCTAAATCTACAAGGGACTAGAAGATTTACTTCCAAACATTCAGTCAGTCAATCAACAAACATTTATTAAGATCCTGCTTTGTGTGAGGCAGACAGGATGTGCTAGACAGACAGGATGTGAGAGTGATTAAGGTGTTGAGGTGCACAGTGCTGGACTAATCATAGACTTATCTCTCCAAGCTAAACATTTGCATTTAACAAAAGCAGTGGGCCCAAGGCAAGACAACTAACAAAAGGCTTAATGTCAACAGATGAGAGAGTTTCTCCAAGCAGGAACAGTTTGTCCTTAACTTGGAGGAAAAGCTGGGCCAACACACAGTTGGCAACAGTGGAGCAGAAAAGGAGTGGGCAGCTTTCAGAGACCTAGTGTACAGCACTGCATTTATTTATCTGGGCCAGGACACTCACAAACATCAAGATTGGTTTAACTAAAATGATGGGGAAATTCAGAAGCCGCTAAATGAAAAAACAAGAACTCCACAGGGTTTAACAGCAAGATAGTTCATCCATCTCTAAAAAGCAGTATTTAATGCCATCAAAAGTATAATGCAACTGTTAGATCTATATCCCAAAGCCATTTCAAAAAAGAGAAAAGGCCTCATTTGTACAAAAATATTTTTCAATTATTATTGTGTGTGTGTGCGTGTGTGTGTGTGTGGCAACTGGGATTAAGTGACTTGCCCAGAGTCACACAGCTAGTGAGTGTTATATGTCTGAGGCCGGATTTGAACTCAGGTCCTCCTGACTCCAGGGCTGGTGCTCTATCCACTGCACCATCTAGCTGCCCCCAAAAATATTTTTAGCAGCTTTTTTTGTGCTGGCTAAGAATTGGAAATCAAGAGGATGCCCATCAATTGGGGAATCGCTAATAAAGCTGTGGTATATGATTGTGATGGAATATTATGTGCCACAAGACATGACAAACAGGATAATTTTAGAAAAACCTAGAAAGACTTGCAAGAACTTATGCATAGTGAAGTCAACAGAAAAATCAAGAGAACGTTGCCACAGTAACAACAATATTGTACAATGAAGAATTGTGAATGACTTAGCCATTCTCAGCAATACAATGAACCAAGGTAATCCAAAAGAACTAATAATGAAGCGTACTACCCACCTCCAAAAGAAGAAGGGATAGTTTGAATACAGGTTGAAGCATGCTGTTTTTCACTTTCTTTGTTTCATTCTTTTTTTTTTAATATGAGTTTTCTTGCACAAAATGACTAATATGGTAATGTTTTACATGATTACACACATAATCTATATCTGATTGTTTATCATTTTAGCAAGGGGGGTGAGGAAGAAAGGAAGGAGGGATAAAATTTGGAACTCAAAGCATTTAAAAAACCAAATGTTTAAAAATTATTTTAACATGTAATTGGGAAAAAACAAAATATTAAATAAAAAAGCAAAGTGCAATCAAAGCTTAGAGAGATGCAAGATTCTTGGCTCTATAAGAAGGCAGATGAAATTAAGTTTTACACGGATGGTAACAATCCAAAGGGCTGTTATGATGCCCCAAAGGCTATTTATGGGCAAAGACCTATGTGCATCTCAACTATTCAGTGTGATGGAGCCACATTAATTAATGATAAGAACATGATCCTGGAGGCATCTGCAGAACACTTCCATAGAGTTCTCTAGAGACCATCATCAGTCGACACTGAAGCCAGTGACTGTATACCTCAGGTTGAAGTCAATCCCTCTCTAGCTGAATTTCCAACTGAAGAAGAGATTTTGAATGCCATCAGGCCCCTTTCTTGTGGCAAAGGGCCTGGTACTGATTCTATTCCAGCAGAAATTTACAAAGCAGGGTGTCCACTACTCATACGAAAACTGACTGAAATGTTCTGGATTATATGCAAGATGTTATTCCTCCAGGAGTTCAAGAATGCTTCCATTGTCCATCTCTATAAAGGTAAAGGAAATAGATTGTCCTGTCAAAATCACAGAGCAGTCTCTTAATTATTACTGGCAAGATTCTTACCAGAATTCTTACTTTCTTAATAGGCTCATCCTTCACCTGGAAGATGGTGAAAGCCATCTGAGAACCAGTGTGGCTTCATAAAGGGCCAAGGAATAGTTGATATGGTATTTGCTGCCTGACAACTCCAGCAGAAATACCAGAAGCAGAGCAGAGGTCTGTACACAAACGTTCATGGATGTGACCAACACCTTTGATACTGTCAGTCATGAGGGCTTGTGGAAAATTATGGCAAAATTGGGTGCCTGGAGAAGTTCATCAGTATTGTATGTCAATTTCACGACAGCATGCTTGCACGAGGATAATGGACAATGCTCTGACACTTTCTCAGTCATTGATGGAGTGAAGCAAGGCTGTGTCCTTGTTCCCATGCTTTTTAGCATGATGTTTTCAGCAATGTTGTCAGATGTCTTCAATGAGGTCAAAAATGGCATCGAGGTCAAAAATGGCATCAAGGTCAACTACCACACTGATGGTAAACTACTTAACTTGAAAAGGCTACAAACCACGATAAAGTGGAGGGAGAGTTGGTTCATGGGTTTTTGTTTGCAGATGATTGTGCACTCAATGCAGCCTCTGAGGCCAAGATGCAGCAAAGTATGGATCAATTCTTTGCTACTCATGATAATTTTAGCCTAACGATTAACACCAAGAAGAAACAGATCCTCCACTAACCAGCACCACACCATCTGTATGTGAAACATTTTTTATGGCATATTGGAGAAAAATTGAATGTTGTGAATAAGTCCTCTTACTTTGGCAGTATACTTTCCAGGGATGTACACACAGATGATGAGGTTGATGTGTGCATTGCTAGAGTTAGCTCAGTGTTTGGGAGTCTACAAAGAAAAATGTGGGAGAGAAGTATTAGATTGCCTACCAAACTGAAGGTACACAGAGCTGTTGTGCTGACCTCATTGTTGTATGCCTGTGAAACCTGGACAGTCTATCAATGTCATGCCAGGAAACTGAATGGATCTCCATTTAAATTCTCTTAGGAAGATTCTGAAGATTACCTGGCAAGATAAGGTACCAGACATGGAGGTTCTTTCTTGACCTAAATTGCCACCCATTCAAACTCTACTGCGAAGAGTACATACAACTCTGATGGTCTGGCAATGTTCAAATGCCAAATGTACATTTGCCTAAAAGACCATTTTATGGAGAAATCACCAAAGGCAAGTGCTCACATGGAGATCAGACAAAGCGATACAAGGACACTCTTAAGGTTTCTCTGAAGAACTTTGAAATCAATTATGAGACACGGGAGACACTGGCACAGGACAGCCTGCATCAAAGAAGGTGCTGTGTTCTATGAGCAAAGCAGAATTGTAGTAGCTCAAAAGAAACACGAGATGTACAAATTAGGAGACATCTCTATTCTAAATGTTTGTGTGGACTATTTGTGCCCAACCTGTGGTAGAGTCTTCCAGGCTCATATTGCTCTGAGCAGCTACAATCAGACACACTGTACCTTGACTCCAACATAATGATGTCATTTTGGTCCTCTTCAAGAATGAAGGACAGCAGGGCAGCTAGGTGGCACTGTGAATAGAGCACTGGCCCTGAAGTCAGGAGGACCTGAGTTCAAATCCAGCCTCAGACACATAATACTTCCTGGCTGTGTGACTCTGGGCAAGTCATTTAACCCTAATTGCCTCACTAAAAACAAAAACAAAAACAAACAATAACAACAACAAAAACAAAGAGAATGAAGGGCAGCAACCCACTATGCACTGGGAATATAAAGAAAAGCAAAATACAACTTCCGTTGTCAAGGAACTTCCCTGTGACACAGGAGAAAATCAAGACCACCAAGAGATTGACTGAACCTCCAACTAGCTATTGGGGAAGAGAATGTGAGAAGAAATGAGGCTTTAACTGCCCAGAGAATTAATTCACCAGTAAAAATGGTCGTGGAAGGGCTGATTTTTTTCCATTGCCCAATGCAGGGTTTAGACCCCTTTCTGTCGCTGATGCCTGTTCAGTTGTGGGTTAAAATGGTTACACATCCATAACTGCCTGTTGTACAGTACCATCTGAAGCAAGTGTTGTCTTGGCAAAAGTAAAGAAATGAATGTGCCAAGTGTTTTTGCTGCAGAAGGCAGGAGTGGATGGTAGTCATGGGATTTTCGTCTCAGCTTGCTTTACCCTTAAGACTAAAAGGTTTGAACACGAGAAGTCATGCTTTCACACTTCCCTCGTGCCATTTTAACTACAGTTCTTCAGCCAGAAAAGCTAAACCATAAACAAAGCCTGCCTGGTAGGCTCCTAGAGGCAGTTGAATTAGTTTTGAATTTCAGAACATCCCCTAAATGACTCTCAGCTTACCAGGTTGTTCCTATTTGGACATTTATGAAATGAAACCAAGTTTGACAGCAAGCTTCCTCCAGTATTTCCCCATGCAGTATTAAATATACAATGCAAGGAATAGGGGAGTTCTTCCAAACCACAGGGAAGGTACAGTGAAGCTGCGATAGGATTAGCAGACTGACGTTTCATCAGAAAAATTCTTCATGATTATAATGCCTCATTTCTATAACATAATGCTTGCTCATATTTTGTCAGTCATCATCTCACATAGTGGTGAAACTCAGCAGATCAGCCAAGAGCTACTTACTGATGTTACTTTATAGCAAAACGTGGTTTGAGGTAGAAACTGGAATGGCTGTCTTCCTTTCTCCTTACCTTCTTGTATTCGGTTCCCTTTTCTCACTCCCATGTTTGAGAGATGCTGTGCTTGGTCCCAGAAAGCAGAACTGGGAACAGCGGGTGGAAGTTGCAAAGAGGCAAATTTGATCTTAATGGAAAGAATAACTCTTTAACCATCATTGGAACTGCCCATCTTCGCTCCTTCCCTCTGTGATTATGTGTGTTTAATCAGTAAATATCTTTTTTGTACATAGTTGTTTGCAGGTTGTTTCTTCCGTTAGACCATGAGCTTCTTGAGACCCAGGACTGTTTTTTGCCTTTCTTTGTATCCTTAGCACTTAACACAGTGCCTAACCCATAGAAGGTACTTAGTAAATGCTTGTTGCTTTTTGATGATTCCAAAAATGAAACGAGTAGCCTCTGGAGGAAGTAGGTACTCCCCCACTGTAGATGAACGCTAAATGACCGCTTTGGGGATATATTGTGCAGGGGATTCTTTCTCAGATATGGGTTGGACTGCACAGTCCCTGTGATTCCTTCTAACTCTGAAATTCTGTGAGTCTCCGATGCCACCTTTTTGTATTAGAAAAATGTTGTCTCACCACTAGGTGGCAGGAAGTTCAATGGTGAACTACCACCAGAAAGACTACGAAAGGGAACAGGGGAGGTCTTGCTAGAGATGGAAGGTAGCTAGGTGTGTGGAGTACAGGAGTGGGGTCACAACCTGGAGTCGAGGGAAACAGAGCCTGTGGTATCAGATCAAGTATAGTGGAAAACACTAGACCAGAGCAACAATTCAATCTAAAAGGAATTTATTAAACGCTTGTAGTGATCTGAAGACATGTGATTTAGTAGATTGCCATGAGAGGGGTTTAGAAGAGATGAAGGGCCAAGAGCAAGCCATGCTGTAAATACTGGAAGAACAATTCAGGTTCTAAATCTCAGGGAAGTCATAGGAAGTATGGCAGTTTGCCTCCACTCTACCTTTTTCCTTTCTTTTAAAAATAACTTTTAAAGGAAGTTAAGCATTATTTGTTTCTTTTACTCCCCTGTACTCACGAAAAAGAAAGCACACAAGAAAGTGAATAAGAAAGGAAGAAAGAAAGGAGGGAGGGAGTGAAGAAAGAAAGACAGACAGAAAGGAAGGAAGGAAGGAAAGAAGGGAGGAAGGGAAGAAGGAAGAAAATTCTAGAAATTGTAAAAAATGAAGAAAGATAATTTCACTCTACTTTCTTTGAAAGTAGGGGATCTTACTGGGATCTGTAAACTTTAAAAAATCATTTTGATAACTCTCAGTATAATTGGTTTGCTTTGTAATCCTATGGATTCATTATATGCATTGATAAACATTCTGAGAAGTGCTTCATAGGCTTTGCCAGACTGCCATTGGAGTCCATGACATAAAAAAAAAAGGATAAGCATGTTTGTTTTAAAGGGAAGCAGGCATGCTCCTTACTGCTTCATAAAAGGGTCAGCTTATTAGGAGCCAGGATGAAGATGAACGTAAACAACAATGGAGAGGTGTCTTGTTGGGCTGGAAAATAAATACAAAAGGGGAGTAGCATCAGGTAGGCTAGAGAGAGAGATCAGAGTCAGATTCAGGAAGACCATGAATGAATGAATGAATGAATGAATGAATGAATGAATGGAAAAGCATTTATTAAGAACTTACTTACAAAGCACTTTTCTAAGCATTGTGAATAAAACAGAAAAGCAATATTGTCTCTGCTCTCAAAGAGCTCACATTCTAAAGAGGAAGACAATATATACAGAATATTTTAGCTGCAAATTAAACTGAAGGCTGCATGGTTCTTAGGGTACATCAGCAAAGCAGATGGTGATCCATCTTCCTTCATGTCATTTCCATTAAAGAAACCATATTGATTTCCAATATCAAATTATTTCACAATGCCAAGGACCTCAGTGGTGAGAACTTTCTTTTCTAGACCTACAGTAGCTATTGCCACTGAGGAGGTGGGCACCATGGTGGCAAATTGCCGGGTCTCATTCCCACAAGAGTTACTTCCCTGGAGTATGACTGTGCGAAGTCAGGCTGCAAGTAGAACCAGGAGTCTCCTGGAGGCTATGGCTGTCCCCAGGGCTCTTGGGCCTACTTACCTAGCTGTGGCACTCAGTCAGCAGTTGATATTGTTGGTAAAGGGTTGGGGGACACTTTTTCCATAAGGGTTGCTCCCCTCCATGATATTTGTTAGGGCTGAGGTGAGAGAAGGGGTGGTGGTGTGGAGAGAGCTGTTATTTCTGGGGCTCTTTCTTGGATTCGTGGTCCTGGGTTGTCTCCCCCAAGAGAAGGTGATATTTGAAGTGGCTTGACCCAGCTGACACATGCCATTTTGTCTCCCCTTCTGCTAAGCCAGTTTGCCTCTCTGTTTTTCTCCTTTCCCCACAGTGAAAGAGAGATAAGGAAACTGGAGCACAGAGAGTTTACAGGAGTTGCAAAACAAACTGCCTTGTAACCTGGTATAGTGTGGCACAGTCTCCAACACTTACTAACCATGAGACCATGGGCAAATCACTTCCCTTAGTCTCAGTTTTCCTGTCCATAAAATGGGGACAGTACTACTGGGAGTGCTTTTGTTGCAAAGGCTGCTGTGAGACTCAATTGTAAAACTGTAGGTAAAAAGTATCCAAAATTTAAGGTACTATCTAAATGTCATTCAGTACTTTTGCCCAGATTGTCCCTCATGACTGCAATGTACTCCCTCTTCACTTGGACTTCCTAGAATGCCCAGATCCCTTCAAACTTTGCCTTGAGGACCACCTCTTACATAAGGTTTGTCCAGATTTCCCCAGGTGCTAGTGTCTTCCTTCCCCACAAATTACTGATGTTCACCATGCGTATGTTTCGTGTGTACTTAGATGTCTGCATATTGTCCTCCCCAGTAGAATGTGAGTTGATGGAGAGCAGGGGCTATTCTCATTTCTGTCTTTGTGTCCTAGTGCCTACTGCAGTACCTGGAAATAGAAGACACTTAAGAAAATGTTGAATCTTTGGTTACTGGGATTATTCTGGGTGGGTTGTATTGAAGGACCTTTGCGGGGAGGAGCAAAGCAACTGTTTAGAAAGCCCAGATCCTGGCACATCTCATAGCCTACACTTTTCCCTCATCTGGAAGTGATTGCAAGTCAAACTTGACAAAATTCTGAGACAGAGATACCATGATAAAATAGAAAGAGCACTGAATTTGGAGGCCAGGAGATGTGAGTTCTAGTCTTTACTCTGTGGGACACTGAACAAATCATTTGAACTCTCTGAACCCCAGCCTCCATTTTCTTTCTTTCTTTCTTTCTTTCTTTCTTTCTTTCTTTCTTTCTTTCTTTCTTTCTTTCTTTCTTTCTTTCTTTCTTTCTTTCTTTCGGCAATTGAGGTTAAGTGACTTGCCCAGGGTCACACAGCTAGGAAGTGTCAAGTGTCTGAGGCCAAATTGGAACTCAGGTCTTCCTGACTCCAGGGACTGTGCTCCATTTGCCGCACCACCTAGCTGCCTCTCTCCTTCATTTTTTTTTTATCAATCATTTTTATTTATTTCAATCAATGTACACATTCTATTACTTCACTCAGTTTTTCTTTTTTTAAAATTAATTTATTTTGATTTATCAACAATCACTTTTATATGTTTTTGAGTTTAAAATTTTTCTCCCCCTTTCTCCCTACCACCCTCCCCAAGACAGTGCACAATCTGATAAAGGCTATACATATACATTCCTATTAAACACATTTTCACATTAGTGATGTTGTAAGGAAGAATTAGAACCAATAGGAGGAACCACCAGAAAGAGGAAACAAAATTCAACAGAAAAAAAAGAAATAGCAAATGGTATGCTTTGATTTGCATTCAAACTCCATAGTTCTTTCTTTGGATGTGGATAGAATTTTCTATTACTAGGCTTTTAGAGACATCTTAGAGTCTCGTATTGCTGGGAAGGGTTAAGTCTATCAATATTAGTCATCACACAACATGGCTGTTACTGCGTACAACATTCTCTTGGTTCTGTTCACTTCACTCAGCATCAGGCCATACAAGTCTTTCCAGGTTTTCCTGAAGTCAGCCTGTTCATCATTTCTTATAGCACAGTAGTATTCCATTACATTTATATACCACAACTTGCTCAGCCATTCACCAATTGATGGGCATCCTCTCAATTTCCAATTCTTTGCCACCACAAAAAGAGCTGCTAGGAATATTTTTGTATGCGTGAGTCATTTTCTCATTTGTAGGATCTCTTTGGGATATAGCCCTAGAAGTGCTATTGCTGGGTCAAAGAGTATGCACATTTTTATGGCCCTTTGATCAGAGTTCCAAATTGTTCTCCAAAATGGTTGGATCATTTCACAATTCCACCAACAACGTATTAGTGTTCCAATTTTCCCACATCTTCTCCAACATTTATCATTTTCTTCTTTTGTCATATTAGCCAATCCGATAGGTGTGATGTGGTACCTGAGAGTTGTTTTGATTTGCATTTCCCTAATCAATAGTGATTTAGAGCATTTTTTCATATGACTATAGATGGCTTTAATTTCTTCATCTGAGAACTGCCTGTTCATATCCTTTGACCATTTATCAACTGGGGAATGACTTGTATTTTTCTAAATTTGACTAGTTCTGTATTTATTTTAGAAATGAGTCCCTTATCAGAGAGATTGGTTGTAAAAATTCTTTCCCAATTTTCTACCTTACTTCTAATCTTAGTTGCATTGGCTTTGTTTGTGCAAAAACTTTTCAATTTAATGTAATCAAAATTATCCATTTTTTCATTTCATAGTGTTCTCTATCTCCTGTTTGGTCATGAATTCTTCTGTTCTCCATAGATCTGATAGGTAAACTATTCCTTGTTCTCCCAGTTTGCTTACAATATCAGCCTTTATATCTAAATCATGAACCCATTTTGACTTTACTTTGGTATATGTTGTAAGATTTTGATCAATGCCTAGTTTCTGCCATACTCTTTTCCAGTTTTCCCAGCAGTTTTTTTCAAAGAGTGGGTTCTTATCTCAGAAGCTGGGGTCTTTGGGTTTATCAAATAATAGATTACTATAGTCATTGACTACTATGCCTTGCATACTTAACCTATCTCTCCTTCATTTTCAAAGGAGGCATTGAGACTAGAAAGATGGTCACAAAGATAATTTGTAGGTCTGTGACTCTTTGATTCTCTAAAGGCAGTTATGTAACACAATGAATAGAACTCTGGACATGGAGTCAGAAAGACCTGAGTCCAAATGCCTCCTCAGGCACTTATTAGTTGTATGACCCGAGGCAGGTCACTTAACCTCTGTTTGATTCAGTTTCCTCATCTGAAAGTGGGGTTAATAATAGCACCTATCCCTCAGAGTTGTGGGGAGGATCAAGTGAGATAATATTTGTAAAACATTTAGCACGATGCACATAGTAGGCACTTAATAAATGCTAATTTCCTTCATTCCTGCCTGTATATCGCAGGTGGATTAAATGTCAAAGGTGAAAGAATCTCACTTGGTTTTTCCTGAAGGGAATGACTTGGCTGAACTGAATGGTCTCTTCTTTGTAGATGCCAAGATACAGGAAGGCCAAATAATTTGCACAAAACTTTATAAAATCAGTGCTAGAGGCTCAGGTTCTTATAATCTAGCCAATAGCTTATTAATGTTCAGACTCTTTAAGAGTCTGCCCAATATGACAGATGTTCTAATAAACCGTGTCTTTGGCTGAAAGAAGGCTTGGGTCGAATGCTTTTGGGCAGGACCTGCATGTTATGATTTTGAGGTCCCAACACCCTTAAACCTCAACATTTTGGTAGCCTCTTTGGGGAAACTGCCTAACCCCAAGTTCTTCTCCAGCCAATACTGGAAAGTATGTAAGCCTCCCCCACCTCCTTTCAAGCTCTGCAATTGGGATCACTCTCCAAGCACCAAGGCTAGGAGGTGCTTTTCAGGCAGACAGTTATGAGGCTGTCTGACACTTGGCCTGATTTCTCTCAAGCTCTTGGTCCACTGGGTTGGTTTGAGGCCAAGGACCTAGGAACACCTTCTGCAGCATAGAAGACAAGGACAGACCCCCTATCAGGAAGTGTATGCCCAATTCTGTCAATTCTCTCAGCACTAGGGAATTGGAGAAAACTGCAGTTGCTTTTTGGTTCCCTGAGACTCACTTACTTCCCTCTACACTGCTCAGTCCTCCTTCATGGAGGTTACAGGTAAAAGTTAGAACAGTTAAAAACATCTTAGCAGATTCTGGAGGTTTGTGATTGATCGTTAAGGAGTTTTGAAACTCCTCCTTACAATGCTGGTCACTCCCTTCTCCTACTCCCTTCCCTTGAGTCAAGAGGGTATCTGTTAACCCCTTTCATAGGAGAAGAGAGTTTCACCCTTTACCCCTCACCTTTGATTTTTCCCTCCCCCGTCTGAGAAAGTAAGGAGGGGGAGGGGCAGCAGCTACTGCATGGACCCCACTGGCAATGGCCTTGGGCCCTGGGGCAACTTTTGCCTGGAAGCATCACCCAGGTTCAGCACATCCTGCTCAAGATAAGGAAGCTAGTCTCCGAACTTGGGTAAGCACACTCTTTTTTTTTTTCATACTGGAAATTATCATTTTATTAACAAAGGGCAGTTATGTGATCAAAAAACTAAAAGGATATAGTTAAATGGAGCAAAAATGCACACCTTTTTAAAGTCCATTAAACATTAAGGAAACACATACCACTTAATTAAATGTTTGTTGTTTTTAGCAGGAATTGTGAACTGCCAGCCTATTCTTGAAGCAAAGTGAAGCTTCAGGCATTGGAAAAGGCACATAAGAAAGCTCAGTTGATAGTGTTCTTATATAAAAGAGACTAGATTAGCAATTTGCTTAACAGTAGTATTGAGGTCTACATTAAGCAGAACTTTTACCCTTAACAGATCTTTTTTTTTAATTCATTTTCTTTGGGAGGTTCATTTTTCTCGATCAACCACACCTCATTGCGTCTATTAAGCAATTGAGAAGGACTGTTATAGCCTGCAGTGTAATAAACCTTTTCATCAAAAACTTTTCCATCTTCTCTCAAAATGCTTGCTAATGTCAAGAGTTGTTCCTGGTTCTTTTGGGCACTAGAAAATCCATCAAAAGACCACACAAACACTGTCATTGCAGCTCTGTCTTCAATAAGACATCTGACTCTGAAGGCTTAGGTGGATCAGATTGCTGTTCAGCAGGGATGTATAAGGAAATGGTAATTGTAGACTGGCAAAATGGCCCTGAACCTGGTTCCACATAGCTTATCACTGGGGTAGTCATCTTGATCTTTACCTCTTTCTCATTCTTGCCTTGAATGTAATTATGAAGTTTCTTGAAGCCAGCTTGGACAGCTGCATCCCAGTCCATTGACTCAACTGAGGTACTAACCCACTTAGCTGGTTCATACTCCCTGATCTTCTCCTAACTACCAGGCTCCCGGGCTGCCTCCTCCAAGCCCTTCCAGTTGGGTGTCTCGGGAACAGGCGCGTCTTCAGCAATTTGCTCCTCTGGGTCTGGGTCGGGCATCTCGGACATGGGTGGTGGAGTTAACTTCCAGGAAAAGATGCCGTGAGCACACTCTTTTAAAGTTGTAGTTTGAATTGTTAATGATGAGATGTTGATTCTCTGTGTAAAGTAATTTGGAAATGCATTTAACAAAACTGAAGTCACCTGATTTGTAAAGGGTTTATTTCAAGTTTCAAATTGGTCAACTTTTTGTATCAGTTATGTCAATCAACTTTACATAATTTGGTTACCACTAAAATAATTTGGCTATTGTTGGTTATTGTTTTAACGTGTGAACTAGCCAAAAGCTTGTTTGGGTTTTGTATGGCTTGCTGAGAATTTGCAAGTGTATAGAAATCTCTAATGATTGGCTTTTTACACCTGGACAAATTTAAGTTTGAGATGTAAATCCTGGAAAAGTTTTTCCTAAGCTGTGATTAATGAAATTTGCTGTTTGAGGTCAAAGCTCCTAGGATTTTATTTTGAGTTGTCTGATGGATCATAATCCATTTATAATCAATAGTCCACCGTCTGAGAGAAATGTCACAAGCTGCTCAGAGAATGTGATCCTGGTGGGAAGTCAGCACTGGGAAAGCTGAGAGGTCAATTTTAGCTTCAGTCTGTGAGATATGACTCTCAGAAGTGAAGCCTGCTGAAAGGGTCAATAGTTCTTGTTAATAGTTCTTGTATTGTTTTCAAAACCCTCCCCCACTCAGACCCTGTTTTTTAAGCACAGTAGCAGAAAGAATAGCCCTACCCCCAACCTGAACTGCTTGCCCTTGCAAAACTTCCTGCCTTTTCTTGTCTCTGGTCAAACTTGTGTCTCTGTTGCTGAGGCTGTGAATAGATTATGCCCCCTGAAGCCCAGCCAATGGGATAAGGGGAAGGGGGTTAGGGAGGAGGAGCTCACATTAGGGTATGAATAAGCCTTGATTTCTGTAATGAACTCGTACTCTCCTGGCTGGCAATGGTGACTAGGAGCGGTACCTTTTCTCATGAGAAAGCAATAAACTCCTTTCTGCTTTCAAGGTATCTAGGTCTTTGTTTTGATTTTGAGTAAGTGGTCTCTATCCTACACAGATGGGGAATAGTCCAGGATTTCTTCCTTATTTGGGAAGGGCCTCCCAGCCAGCCCTAGGACAGGATCCCACTGGCCACTTGCCAGCGGTCCAAGGAATGGTTTGGGAGTTTCCTTTCACTTTTAAGGAATGGACCCAAATAAAGACAGATACCTGAAAGCAGAAACCTTGGAAAGGGCACAACAACCACCACCCGCTGAAGAATTTGAATTGGTCACGTAAGTTTCGTGTGCACAGACCCAGGTAAGACAGAATTGGTGAGCCCCAGTAAAGAGGGCAAGAACTAGTGAGTCTTTGGGTGACTGGGGAAGGGAAACAAGGCTGAGCTTAGTGAGGTGAGAAGGCAAGATTAGTGAGCTTTCTACAGAAAGCAAGAACTAGTGAGACCTTGGCAAGATCAAGCCAGCCTCCCCTCCTGTAAGGGGGCAAGATTGGTGAGTTCTCAAAAGAGGACAAGAACTAGTGAGCCTCCACCTCATGGCAAGAACTGGTGAGCCATGGGGATGTCCAAAAGCGGGTGGTCAGCAACATAGCTCTTTTCCAGATGTTCGGATGATAGCTAATTGGACTTTGCCAAAGTATAAAGGGAAAGATAAAAAGAAAATGATTAAATATTCTACAGCAATTTGTTATATTCTACAGCAATTTGTTGTATGTCTGTTTTATGTTTGTGAAAGCTACTTTCCTTCTCTCCCCCTCTCCCTCCCTGGTTAGGCTCAGAGGAGTGGGTAGATAGGAGAGAAAGAGCAGTTTTAAAGGGACTTTAATCAAAGTCCATCAGAGGGATAAGTAGGTAGAAGGAAGGCAAGAAAGTTTATGGGTAGAAAGAACAGTGTGAATAGAGGGTTTGAGAGTAAAAGGTTTAGAAACTTTTGGAAAATAAAAGAAAATTCTCTCTCTCTCTCTACATTCTAACTCTGGCCAAGTTTTGAATGTGGAGGGAAAGAGAAGAAAGAAAAGGGGAACCTTTTTCCTCTCAGATGAAAAAGAAAGGCAGATTGAGTAGCACCTAATCTTTTCTGCCTCACATAAAAGAGAAAAGTTTTTGTGTACCAGAACACAACCAAAAGGTAATTTATATTTTAAATGAAATGTGATGTTACACTGTTTGGCACTAAGGTAAATTGGGAAAATGTATGGATCTGAAATTTGTCACTGGATGATTGGAAGGTGCCTAACACAATGCCTAGCAGAGGGCAGACACTAAAAATGTTAACAACTCCTTGATTAGATGTTACCAGTATAAATTTGGAAATACAGTCGACAGAATTGGAGCCACCTGATTGGTAATGTGTCTGTTTCCTCTAGTATGGTTTCAAATTGGTAAACTTTTGTATTGTTATGTAAAGTGAACTGAAAGAAACTAAAGGACAGTGGAAAAATTGTGTAAAACCAGTCAGCCCTGCTAACCCTCTCATAATGTTTGATAACTGCCATTTAGAAAATCAGGTATTTCCACCTTTACCTGTAATTAAAGAAGGGCTTATAGCTATTATTAACTAAGTTATTTGAAGTTACTGTTTTAATGTTAAAACCTAGAATTGTTATTGTGTTAAAAGGAGTAACTGCCCATTCAAAACAGTCCTCCTTGGGATATGGGTGTTGGCAGGCAAGGACACCAAGATTAGCAACTCCCGGGGAGGACCTGAGGAATCGGGTATGTGATCGCTCCACTCAATAGTTTGGAGATTAGGATATTTGGAGAGAAAATGGTAGCTATATTAGCACAAGGGAAGAACAAGATCAGATTCAAAGGGTGGCGATGAGGGCCTGGGATGCTGGCCACCCAATAGCACAGGGGGAACCGAGGGGAGAAGAGAAGTTCCCTGTTGTAGACCCAAATTGGGACCATAACAACCTGGCCCATAGAAAGAACATGAGGGAATTACCAGAGATGATAATAAGAAGGAACAGACAAAGCAGAGTTCATCTGCTCTGAGGAAAGAACTTGCAGTTCCAAATAATGAATTTGGCTTGCTGAGAAGTTGCAAGTTTATGTAAATGATTGGCTTTTACACCAGGCTTATGTATATGAGTCCTGGTAAATTTTTGCAGCTCCATGGGAGTAAAATTAAATGTATCTGGCTTTAAGCTGTGATTAGTGAAATTTGCTGTTTAAGGTAAAAGGCTCTTGGACTATAATTTTGTTTTGAGTTTGAATTTAGGTATAGTTGTCTACATTAAATCAGTATCTGAGAGAGATGCCGCAAGCACTCAGTGGGAATGTGATTCTGTACTGTTAACAGGCGGAGGTCTGCATCTGGGAAAAAGCCATGAGGACAATCTGAGCCTCAATCTAGGATGGGATCCACCTGCCTCAGTTTCCCCATTGTGTTCCTTTGAGAAGGAATGTTTCCCACCTGACTGTTCCTGAGGCTGGCTATGGTATGGAATTGATACTGCATGATTGGAGATGTAACTCTTATTTGAATTCAAACAGAGCTCTATCTTGTATTTGGCATGTCACATGTCCCTGCCCTTTCCTTTTATAGTAGATTTCTGTGATCAGAGCAAGTGGTCAATAAGATTGTTTTGATCTGAATTTGTAGTCATCCCATGGCCTAAGTAAGAGTGTGAGATGCCCCTGTCTCTTACCTTTCTCCTATGGTAGAGTAGGCAGGGTGGGAGTGAATGCTGTGTTGTGGGAGTAATTATTTGAATTACTTGGGAATAAGAGCTAAGAGGTCATCCATCTCCTGCTCTCTTGCTCAACTAAAACAGAGGAAAGGCTCCAAAGATTGTCTTTTAGGGAGAACTAAAAAAGGATCAACTTTCAGAACCTCAGAAAAGAGAAAACCAGTGTTGGAATTTATCATATGTAAAAGATTCAATTTCTGAAGTATGATTAGAGAAGGATGCATATATTAAAATGTGGAATTGTTATTACTTAATGTAATTGTTAAAGGTACCAAGAATAATAAGAGTGATAATTCATATATGTGATAATATGGAAATGCAATTGCTGTTATCTGAAGTTTATTATTTGTGTTACTGTTTCTAAATTGTATTGTATTTCTAAAACTCCTAGATTGTTAAATTTGAGGGAAATTGTTAAACACCTAATGAGATATATTTGGTTATTCTCAGGAAGATTTAGTGGGTGTGAGGAGGTTTCAAATTGTAAGAAATGAGAGGGGGAAATGTGAGAGATGATCTCTCAGAAGTGAAGCCTCTTCAAAATGTCAATAGTTCTTGTTAATAGCTCTTGTATTGTTTTCAAAACCCTCCCCAGCTCAGACCCTGTTTTTAAAGCACATAGCAGAAAGAATAGTTTTACCCCCAACCTGAACTGCTTGCCCTTGCAAAACTTCCTGCCTTTTCTTGTCTCAGGGCAAACTTGTGTCTCTGTTGTTGGGGTTGTGAATAGATTGTGCCCCCTGAAGCCCAGCCAATGAGATAAGGGGAAGGGAGTTAGGGAGAAGGAGCTCACATTAGGATGTAAATAAGCCTTGATTTCTGTAACGATTCGTACTCTCCTGGCTGGCAATGGTGACTAGGAGTGGTACCCTTTCTCGTGAGAAAGCAGTAATCTCCTTTCTGCTTTCAAGGTATCTAAGTCTTTGTTCTGATTCTGAGTAAGTGGTCTCTGTCCCACACAAATCTAAGATGGGATCCTCCTGGTTCAGTTTTCTTATTAGGTTTCTTTGAAAAGGAATGTTACCCACCTGGCTATTCCTGAGTCTAGCTATGATACTGCATGGGTGGAAAGCTGAATTATCTGAATCCAAACAGAACCAAGGATGTTTTATCCTGTCATTTGGGCCCTGCAGTCTTTTCTGTCAGATTTGTGTCTTCCAAACTATAGGCCATTCACCTACAGTTGATAGCAAACAGTTGATACCAAAGTCCCTCCATCATTCCCTGGATGCAATCTGTGCTTGGTTCCAGTCAACCTCCTCTTTGGGACTCCTTTGAGGCAGGGACAGCTCTATACCCTTTGCCAGCCGGAAGCAGTTTCAGAAGCCAAGACCTTTGCCCCTTACCCTAAAATAATTTGAGTCACATTTGTTTGGGGGGGGATGAGGAGGATGAGATCTAGACCCCAAAAAGGAAAAACCCTGGACTTTCCCACACGGCCAAATCTCTGGTGTTTGCCCGAGGCTATAATTCCATCAACTGGCCTCTTGTTATGGCCTATATCCAACCTCCCAATTCTCTGTTACCGTAGCCCTATGGCCCCAGGCCACTTCCCATCCTTAATCCTATCTAGGCTCCATTCTCCCTTGGTCAAGTGGTCCAGGTCCCTAGAGTTCTATTACCTCATAGACTACTTGGCCACTCCTAGATCCCTCCCATAATCTTTCTGTATATAAGATACAATTTGTCTCCATTAAGATGCTCAGATTCTTATAATCTAGCCAATAGCTCAATAATGTTTAGACTCCTTAAGAGTCTGCCCAATATGATGGAGGTTCTAATAAACCTTGTCTTTGGCTGAAAAAAAAATCAGTAGTAGAGATAGGAACTGAGTAGTGTAATTCACCAGCTCTATACTTTAGTCATTATTCTTGTTCTACAAGACAAGATGTTCCTGGATTCAAAACAACATAAGCTACAAAAAACAAAACACATGTATAACCACCCCAACCTTTATTCTTTTCCTTCCACAGAAGGTGAAAGACATCACTTAACCCTTTGTGGATTGCGTTTTCAGAGAGGACCCTATTTATCTTGACAGGATGTTCCCTTGCTGTATTTTCCAGGAGGAAAGAACAAAGCGATGCCTCCTGTTACTTTAAAGCCATTTGCTGTATGTAACAATTTCTTGACAATATAAACATATTATATTCCCCTACTGCAGCTGAGGATGTGTGGGTAGTAGCAAGTGACATGTAACCACATGCACAATGTTAATACCACATTCAAAAGGGGGGCTTAGGGTTTTGGAGTGGATGCGGAAGGAGCTTCGTTATTTTTCAAACATAGGGGCAATATTTTTGTGTAGAGCTGATAGGATTCTTGGAAGGTATTCCATATCTCCAATTGTAGTGCTAGCATGAAAGTTTTCAGTGCAGAATTCCATTACTTCTGGTTCAATGGAAAAGAAAAGCCACTTGTAATTCTACATCATCATACACTAACTTTGAGGTACATGCAAGGTGCCCAGGTAACTTGACCTGCCAAATGCGTATAAGGCGCAAGCAGGTGTTCGTGCAGAGGGGGAGGAAGGGAAGGAATGCAGCTACACCATAATCTTCAATTTTCTTCCTTCTCTTCCCACCCTAGCCATATCACCTCCCTCCCCAAGTTCCTTCACTTACTGCTCCTTGGCCTCTAGATCACCCTTCAATTTTTTGTCTTACGTATCCTGACCTCTCATACCCACTGCTGACTTCAATCTCAGGGACTCCTCTAGCAATTACCATTTCTACCTTTCATTCTGTACCTATCCTCCCCTCCATAGGAGTATTAGCTATCATGTATGTGTCAGCAAGAAGTTGGGTTGAAAACTGTTTTTTCTTTGTTATGACACACACAACCCACCTACCCCACCCCACAATGTGACCCTCTTTTGGTGTTTCCCAGGTTCATTGTATTCAAGAGATAACCATCTTTCTCAGTCTACAACCCATCAGACCCCATTCCATTGAATCCTCTCAGCCGATTCAAAATAAAATAAACAGAATTATAGCATCATCTAAAATAGAAATAACAACAACAAAAAATGTCCTCTCATACACATAGGGATACACTTTTCCATAGATTCCCAAGACACTGATGATAGAGGAAACACATATATTTCAGATTACCCCCACTTCCAGGGTTACAATTCAGCTAGAACACCTCTCTTACTCTAAAAGTGCTGCTTTCTGATTCTTTACAGAGGTATTGATGTCATCTGCTGAGCTATGAGTTGATGGTGTCATCTGCCAAATTGCTTCTTCCCAGAACCATAGCTGATAGGCTGCTTCTCTTCTGTGAGGGAATATTTACAGTTTTCTTGTGGGTCAACTTATGGTCTGTCTAAGGACTATTTTCACCCTTGGTGTAGGTATGAATAGAGTGTGAACAAAGTCTGCCTATATAACTTGAGGAATCACTAACCCATGAAATGATGATATTTTGAAATTTATATCTTTATACTAAATGTAGAGGGAATAAACACTTACAATGTTACTAAAAAGTGGGTGGTGAATCAGGAATTTTATGCCTATAGATTCTTATCTGGAGATAGCAAAAAGATGACTGTATACAGAGCCTTACTGGCTGGTGGACCATGTACATTGATGCTTTTTTTTTCTCCTTGAACACTACTATTATAATCCGAAACAATAGTTGCAGAATATTTGAAATGCAATTATATACTATAGTAAGTGCTGGTCTCACTGGCAAACTAGGATTCAGATTCTAGCCCCCCCCCCTTTGTGTGTGTGTGTGTGTGTGTGTGTGTGTGTGTGTGTGTGTGTGTGTGTGTATATATATATATATATATATATATATACACACATACATATATTTTTTTTTCTGTGTGACTGAGCAAATTCTACACCCTGATGAAAGCACAGAACTGGATAAAAAAAATGAAAGCCATCAGTTCACTATAGCTATCTCACTGCAGCTATTATATGAGGAGTGCCTTTATAAATAAGAATTATCCTTAAGCAGGTAGGTGGTGCAGTGGATAGAGCACTGGCCTGGAGTTAGGAAGACTTGTTTTTGTGAGTACAAATCTGGCCTCAGACGCTTACTAGCTGTGTGACCCTGGGCAAGCCACTTAACCCTGTTGGCCTTAGCTTTTTCATCTGTAAAATAATCTGAAGAAAGAAATGGCAAGCCACTCCAGCATCTCTGCCAAGAAAACCCCAAATGGGTCACAGAGAGTCAGACATGGCTGAAACAATTCAATAATGACAACAATAGTTTTCAAATTAAATTTTTCATTAAAAAAAAAAACCTTCTTTCTCAGTCTATGCCACAAGCCTAGGTTTGTTGTTGTCTTTTTTTTTAACTTGCTGTTTCATTAAATTTGAACACATAAGTATGTTAGGGAAAATGTTTTAGATCACCAGCCTTTTAGCAGCTATCATGCATAATTAAACCTCTAACATTCAAAGAAAGTTAAAGTTATGAGTCTGATCTATTTGAGGCTGGTTTTTCATAGCACAGAACTCTCAAAGGACAACAGATTTTGCCCCAGCCAGCTATGTCACAGTCTGCTGTCAATCACAAAGGAGATTAGACAAGGACAAAATCTTTGTAACAAATACGTACAGTCAATCAAAATAAATTCCCTCATTAGCTGTATACAAAATATATAGATATGTTTTTCTGTACCATAAATGTATCACCTATCATTATCTATCAAAAGGTGGATAGTATGCTTCATCGTAAGGAATCAGGAATTCAGGAATCAGGGATGGCAATTGCTTTGATCACAATTCTTACCACTTTCAAAGTTATTTCTTTTTATAGTGTTGTTAGTGTATAAACTTTTTCTTTGCTCACTTTATTCCGTCATTTTGTATGTTTTTTCCATGTGTCTTTGAAATTATCTTTTGTCATTTCTAAGAAGATGATAGTATGACATTACATGCCACGACTGAGAGAGAGAGAGAGAGAGAGAGAGAGAGAGAGAGAGAGAGAGAGAGAGAGAGACAGAGAGAGAGAGACAGAGAGCGAGAGATGGGGTCAGTGCACATCCATCAATATTCTTGGGAAAATTCAAGTACATATTCTGTGAGCAATTGGGGCTGAGGGATAGGTTCTATAACACCACAGGAAAACAGCGCATTATCATTAAGGAAAGAGAAATAAGAATTTAAGCAAGATTTGAAATTCCAAAGTTTCTTATAAGGGACAAGAGTGTGAAGGTGTGTGGGTTTTTTGGGGTAGTTTTGAATTAAAAATCTGGAAACCTGTAGTGTTTGGTTAATTTCCTTTGCTCACTTTATTTCATCAGTTTGTATGTTTTTCCATATGTCTTTGAAATCTTTCCTCATTTCTAAGAACATGGTAGTATTACATTGCATACCGTAACTAGTTTGGCTGTTCATCAATTGATGGACATCCTTTTAGTTTCCTTTTTTTTTTGCCACCACAGAGAGCTTCTATAAATTTTTTGGTATATATAGAAACTTTTCTATTTCTTTTGTCTTGGGTGGAGGGCGGTATAAGTCTAGCAATGGCACAGCTGGGTCAAAGTTTTTTGTCTATAATTCCAAATTGTTTTCCACAATGGTTGTATTAATTCACAAGTCCTCCAACCTGTTTTTCACAGCACCTACAACGTTTATCATTTTCTTTTTGTGTCATCTTTGCCAATCTGATTAATGTGAAGTAGAGATTCAGAATTGTTTCAATATGTATTTCTCTATTTATTAGTTTTTTAGAGTGTTTTTCTACATGACTATAGATAGCCTGGTTTTTTCCCTAGCTAGCTATTCATATTCTTATGCCGTCTATCAATTCAGTTATGGATCTTATTCTTACAAAGTTGAGTCAGTTCCTTCTATATTTTGGAAATGAGACCTTTGCCAGAGAAATTTGCTACGAGTATTTTCCCCAGTTTTTTTTTCTTTTAATCTTGGGTTTATTGGATTTGTTTGTGCAAAAACTTTTAAAATTTTCTATTGCTTCCCTCTCATACCTACTCTCGCATAGATTCCCATGTCACTTAATGTGTGGAGGGGTATGCATGCCTATACATATATATGAATGTATACTTCTCTGTGCATTTCTATTTCATCTCTGAGCAGGGAATATATATGCAAATATACACATGTCTATACATACATATATTTGTGTATGTATATATCATACATATGTTATATATGTATATATGTATATATGTGTGCAATACATACATGGACATATATGTATTGTGATATGTGTGTATGTGTATATATACACATATATGGATATATACATGTATGTATATACATACATGTGTATATACACATATATACACATATATGGATATATCCATGCATGTGTATATATCCATGCATACGTGTGTGTGTGTGTGTGTGACCTTTTCAGAGTATGGAAAAAACATGGGTACAAGATTGCATACCCATATAAACTTTCACTCCAATTAAAAAGAAAAAAAAGATTTCATGTGGCATAGTATCAAAAAGTGAAAATATACTAAAGACACAAAGTGGTGTTTAAATCAGTTCATAATCTTGTTTCTCCTTCGACTTGTCTAACTGCTCCTCAGCTTTCTCTTTTGAAGTATCATTCATGCCCTACCCTCGATTGTGGGCATTCTCCAAATCTCTGTCCTGAGTCCTCTTCTTTCATTGTTCCTGTGTGCTTAGTTATCTTGGCTCCTAGATCCATATAATCCTCACTAGTCCATTTCCTGATCCTTGCAACTAAGTCACCGACTGCTGATTGAACATATTGAACTGTCTATTCCATTGGAATCTCAAACTCAGCATGTTCAATACAGAACTCATTACCTTTTCCCCAAACCCACTCCTCTTTCAAATTTTCCTGTTATCATAGAGGGTATCACTGAAGTAATAATCATTCAGATTTGAATTCTTGGCATCATTGTCTCCTCAATCTCTCTCACCCCATATTCTAGTCTATTATCAAATCTTCTTTCCTTCCATAACACCTCTCATATCTGTTCCTTTATCTCAATTTGCACAGTTCTACCCTAGTTCAGATTCTTTCCAGTTGGACTATTGCAATAACCTAATTGTTTTCCTGCCTAACTTTGCTCCTCTTCCATCCATCCTTCATGCAACTGCTGGCATGATTTTCCTGAAGAATATATCTAAGCACATCACTCTGCTACTCAATAAACTTCAGTATCTTCCCATTACCTCCAGGGTCAAATATAAATCCTTCATTTAAAGCTCTTCTTAAACTGGTCACAACCTACCTTTTAAGCATTATGTTATAGTATACCCCATCATACAGTGTATGGCTTTTTAGCTGTTCCTCACATAGAGTACTCTATCTCCTTTGCCTCAGCCTTTGTATTGTCTGCCCTTGTGCTTGAAATGACTCCTCCTCACCATCTCAGAGTCCCTAGTTTCTTTCACAGATCTGTAAGCACCGCTTGATACATGAAGGCTTCCTTGATCTCTCAGGTGCTCAATATTTTCCCCTCCAAAAAAGAAAAACCCAAAACAAAACAAAAACCAAACAACTATAAAAACATTATCTTATATATATTTCATAAACATTTATTATATAAGTTGTCTCAGTAGAAAACAAACTTCTTGACACCTTCATTTTCAGTCTTTGAATCTCTAGCACCTGGGAGATCATGGACAAGAGCCCCACAGGATAAACAGCCATGGATGGATTGCAACCTGCATCCTTGGAGAAAACTCCCAAATATATGAGATCACAGGTTTGAGTATTTGAACATTTATCTCCAGCACCAAACAAAGGGGCTGTCGCGGAGCAGGCGTTTATAAATATTGATTGATTGCAAAGCTGGTAAGCTTTGCAAAGTGCATTTACATTATTTATATATCTCATTTAAATTTTACAAGCCTGTGACTAGATGTACTATAGGTATTATCACCTCCATTTTACAGATGAGGAAACTGAGGCACAGAGAGGTTAAGTTTGTTGACCTTGGTCCCTCAACTATTAAACATTAAAGTCGGCGCTTGAACACAGATCTTTCTAGCTCCAGACCAACATTCTAGACATATACATGCTGCTCTTATCAATATCAATGTCGATTAACAGAACAGAAAACCCTGAATAAAATCCTGTGTAAGAGATTATTTGATAAACCTATAGCTAAAGAAAAAAACACTGGGGAACAAAATCACTATTCATTGAAAACTGATAAGAAAATTGAATATCTACAGGATGAAAGACAGTTTTAGAGACACATGACAAATCATAAATTACAGTAAACTCTAATTGGAGAAATGTTTTAAACATAAAAATTAAATTACAAGAAAAGAACACATCTCATTTATGGAGAAAGAATTCTGTTTTGCTCCATCAAAAAAATATAAGAAATACTAAAGACAAAACTGACAGGTTTGAATACACAAAGTTAAAAGAATATTTGAAGACAAAAAGTTACATATTATCATTATCTTTTACACCTTGAGTAACAATCCTAGTTTTAAAAAATCTTTTTATTTTGTTTTCCTTAGCATTCATTGCCATCCTTTGCTTATTCTGAACTTCAGCATTCCTGATACTATTCCTATAGGACCACACCATCCTTTATTACCTATTTTTGCTTTGACATTCTATGTGTATGTTAAAAAAATCTATGTTCACATCAAGTTCCTGGAAATCCACATTGATAACTCTAGTGAGCCCCCCACCCACCCATTTTCTTCCTCATGGGAATTATTTCTATTTATGTCTTCAGAATCCCATTCTTGAAAGCTTTTTATCCTTCATGGACTAGTTTCACCTACAGAATTGTAAAGGCGAGGGTCAGGGACTGGACAAGTGAAGAAATTTCCTCTCCCAATACAGGTTAGCCCATTCTATGCAATTTATAGCTTTAAGCATTGTCTAGAGACCTTCAAGGCTTAGTAACTTGCCTAAGGCCACACAGCTAGTATATGGCTGAAATGAAACTTGAACCCAGGACTTCTTAAATTCAAGCTTGGCTCTCTATCCACTGTGCTGTAATGCCTCTAATACTTTAGAACCAACCAAATTTCTGGACCATACTTTTAAAAATGTAGGATATTCCCCAAGTAGGTATTATCTGTCTACCTGGGTTGATTAAATGGGGTTGCATGGAGCTTTAATAGATATTTCAAGACTTTTGCCCACCACTCTCCAGGTCTGACTGTGATTCTAGCCTGAAAGGAAGAAGAGACCTCAAGTCTGTTCATTCTGTTCTCCTAAGAGATGAAATACTAGACTAGAATTATATCTTTCTGCCTATCTAAATACTGCTAATTTAAGGGAATTATTTTTTTAGGTTCAAATCAATTTCCCAGTCACTATCTCTTAAAGAAGAAGGGGTGCCCCAAGCTCATATCCAAAGATTTGACCCCTTCCCACCATATCCTGGTTACACAAAAGACTCTCAGTGATAACAAATAGTGAATAAATCCAAGCAGATAGCAAACATAAACCAGAGTTGTTATACAGATTAGAATACATCAGACAATACACAGAGTGAATGAACACTCCGACTATGAGGGAGATAATTCAGCTCTGCAAAAAGAGATAGTTCTCAATGTCACTCAACGGGAAATTCCCTGAAGTCTCCAGGGAGGTAAGCTAGTAACCAGACACATGCTGAGGACCCATCTTTCCCTCCTCTTATAAAAGAAGATTTCTCCCTTAAGAGAGTTTGAAACCATGTGTGTCCTCCCTCGAGGTAGAAAAAAATAATAATTTCTCTCCTTTGCTAAACAGTCGAACCTACTCCAAACCTCAAATAGTCACACACCATTGAATCATCATTCTCTCCACCAATGCAAATGACTTCAAATTCAGTCTTGTGCAAATGTTCCAGGATTGAGACCTCAGTTGTAAAGACAAAATGATAATAATATTTATTTTGGAGACCAAAAGGTCAAGGATCTCAAGGTAAATCATAGGGAAAAGGATGAATGAAGCTTTACTAGACCTTAAACTTTATTATGCAGAAATAATCATAAAAACTATTTTGTACTGGTTAAAAACAGAATAATACATCAGTGGAATCAACTAGATACACAAGAAAGAGATGAATAAAACAGCAGCCCATCGCTTAATAAATTCAGTAACATAAATTGTTGGGGGAAAGGATTCACTTTTTCTTTTAAATAAGAAGTTTGGGGAATTATTGAAAGCATTTTGGGCAGAAATTGGGTTTAAATCAAGATCTTATGCCATATACCAGTAGGAGCTATGAGTTTAAAATGGACACAGGACCAGAGTATAAAAGCTCATTCTATAAAAAAAAAAAATGGAAGAGAATGGGATTAGGTATGTTTTGCACCTAAGAATAGGAGGGGAATTCTGAAGCATCAAGGGATAAGGTGATTATATTAAAATAAAAATTATGATTGCATAAAATAAAAAAAAATTTGTATATACAAAACCAAAGAAGACAAAATTAGAAGAAAAACTATAGAATAGAAAAATGGTTTCATAAAATGTAATTTTTAAAAATCTGATATATAACATATACAGAAATTGACAAAAATCCATAAACACCAAAAACCTTTTCCCAACAGAAAAATGATCAAAAGATACGAAAGAATAGTTTTCAAAAGAATCACAGACTGTAAATGATCACATGAAAACATTTTTTCAGATTGCTAATAAGAGAAATTCAAATTTAGGCAACTCTGCTCTTACTCTATGTAAATGGGCAAACAAGAAAATGATAATGTGAATATTGGAGGGAATGTGAAAAGATAAGCATGCATAAATTCTGTTGGTGGAGCAGTGAACTGATCCAGTTGCTCTGATTTCGATTTCGAATTATTCGAGAAAGGTGGCTACTGTATTCACATTATTGGACCCAGTAATCTTAATATGGGACATATTTTTCAAAGTACTTAAAGACAAAAATAAAAGTCAAACAAATATATATATACACACACACACATGCACACATATATATTCATAAGAGCAATCTTTGTGGTACCAAAGAACTGTGAATAAATGGATGCCTATTGATTTGAGAATTTGAGAATGGTTGAAAGACTAGAGTACATTATCCCTACATACACACAGAGTCCATAGGAAGAATGCAGTTAACCTTAGAGAATGATCATAATGAGGTCCATAGGTGGAGATCTTGCCAAAGTGTAAACTGCTGGTCACTAGAAATATTTTCTTGAATATATAGTCAGCATTTGTCTCTGGAATAAGAGATTATACTCCGTAAAGCTGTTCTTCCATTATGTAGCTATATTTCTGTGTCTTTCTGGGTTGTCTATTTTTCCTTGTTCTGTCTTCTGGTTGTATTTTTTTTTTTATTACTCTTCTATTCTCTCCAATAGCATAGTCATTCAGGGAAGAAAGGGGAGTGTAATACTGCCTCTAAGTTCATTCTGCAACTCCCCTCCCCGTATCATACAGGTATAAAGGTCTGCCTCCTCAACATATTCCCTGACCTAGAGTTCTCTACCACTTGAGTGGGCCACTACTGACCTGAACTCACCCATTGAAAGAACTGGTTTTTGTTTTGTAGTGGGTGTAGAACCCTTACCCTGAAATAAGATACAATGGTTCTTTCTCCTCCAGTTTTTTTTTTTTATTATTTACACTTTAACAATCAGTTCCTTCTTACTGTTTAGAATCAAGTCCAGAATAGCAGTTCCCCTTGTTACTTCCACTTTTGGAGAATGTAATGATCATTAATGCAACCCAAATGGCAATTTGGATGCTGAGATGCCATCAGAAGAAAGCATGATCCCCCTGTCTTCATTGGCCAATCTAAGGAATCTAAAGTATCTTGTTTTATTCTCAGTTGTATATAAAATTGATCCCTTTCCTTTCCCCATTAGGACAATTCCCTTGGTGCCTATCAATTGTCATAACCGCTCCCACCACTACAATGACTATATAACATTAGTGACTCCTTGTTGCTTATTGAGTAAAAGGCAAACTCCTTTGCCTGGCATTCGCCATCTTCCACAGTGTGACACAACCCTACCTTTACCTACCTAATGTCATATTACTCCCTCCATGAGCTCTATGCTCCAGCCATACTGGACTTCTCTCTGTCCCAGCCCTTCTTAATTCTTCGTTTGTAATATACTACATCTTGTCCATACCCATCATATGCCTCTCTAGAACTCTCTGGTTGATAATCCATTTCCAATTCTTCCCAGACACTGGAGTATTCTGTGACTCTCATTCTTATGCTTTAGTTCTTTGAGAACCAGCATTCCATTCATGGTCTGTCTGGTGAGTCTGTTGTCCAAAACACATTATTAATCTGCCTATATTCCCTAACAATGCTGTGCCAGATTTAAAAAACAAACAAAAATGTACTATATCTATTTTTCCATGTGTCAGATAAAATTCTTACCCTAAATGAGTAATATAAGATACTTCCCGACTAGTTGGAATAGCCAAAATGAAATTTAGACAAAGAAAAAAAAAGTCTATAGAAGTTGATTGGCTTGCTCAGGATACTAAGGAGAGGCTAGGGTGGAAATGGAAAGACAGTCTAGTTCTCTTGGCTTTCACTCTATTGTTGGCTCCACTAGCCTTACAGCCACCTCAAATTATCCCTGTTGTTTGATTTAAAGGGAAAAAAAAGGCAAACTCTGCTTTTATGAACCTAATAGACTTAATGTGGGCACTTGCTCTGGAAAATAAACATTTTCTGTAATAGAAGCAAGTCAGTAGGTTTATAGAACAACATACTTTCTATGACCAAGTTTGGAATTTAACATCAAAACCTTCTCTAAAAGAGTTCCCAGAGTTTTATAAATAAAGATGAATTCTTGGAAATAAATGATTCTAGAAATGCCCAGTTTAAGGGATCTATGACACAATACCAAATGCAAATAGAAAAAATCAGACCAAATTGGCTAACTTGTATGTATAACAAGCAGACCATTTTCCAAGAAATTCAGGGTACAGGATCAGTGAACCCATGTGTATGGGACTGTACCAAAATAATGGTAGGGCATTAAGATAAAATATCTAACCTCTATTGCAACCATATGTGCCAGGGCAGATTATGGAGCATTAAGCAATGAAAATACAATGTATAGTAATGCGAAGTTTGCACTTCTAGGCAATATCAACTCTTGAAAAAACTTAATCCCAAACTAAGAATAAGTGAAAAAAGTCTTTAATACCCAAACTAGATGACAAAACCTCCATGCACTAAAGCCAGACCTTGTGGCTTTTCCTCAGAACCTTTTCAATCTTATTCAATATAGACAACAGCTTTGTGATTGCATTGCCCAGTCCGCTGTAGTTTAGAAGCATCAGCTACAAAGGGGTTCTATATTACAGCACAGTAAAAGAATGAATATCTATAATAGTGTGTGGTCTTGAATCATCAAAGATAGTTACTAATATATTTGGGAGGCTATGTTTAAGAACACAGTGAAGTTTCTTTGCCCCAGCAGCCTCACAAATAATAATTATAATTGTAATTATAATGATTATAATAGCTCACATTTATATAGCACTTTGAGCTTTGAAAAGTATTTTGTATACACTCTCTTATACACCTCAAGAAGTTCAAGGACAGAAAGAAATGTGTGACATATGTTAAAATATTAATATTCATACTTTTTCATAGCAAAATACTAGAAGCAAGTGAATGCTCATCAATTGACGAATAGCTGAACAAATTGTGGTGGATAAAGACAGAGGAATATTAATACATAATAAGAAATAACAATTATCAGGAATTCTGAGAAACACTGAGAAAACTCAAAGGAAGTGATGCAACATGAAGTAAGCAGAAGCACTTGAACAATTCGTTCAATGACTACAGTAATGGAAGTGACAGGAGATTAAAAGGGAACCAAATTCTGATTAATCAAAATAACCAATTTTGGTCTTGAAGAACAAAAAAATGGAACATTATCTCTTACTTTCAGCAGGGAAGTGGCAGACTTTGGAGCATGGATGTTTCTTACATCTGTATATCCCTGTATTTGGTTGTTTTGGTTTAAATGTTTTTCTCTGTTACAAGGGAGGATTATATCGTGGGGCTGGGGAATAGGAGGCATGTCTCCAGAAATGTTTGTGATGTGAAAACAAAAGGCCCCAATAAATCTTTTTTCTTAAATCAGAGAAGTGGAGAAGACATCTCAAAAAATATTCATCTAAAATAGATGAAATCTTTAAAATTCACTGAAGTAGAACATTCAGGACATTCATTTGTCACTAATACCAGACAAATGTGTGTTCTTGGGTTGCTTAAGTTGGGCAACAGAGAATCTATCACTTCAAGGGTTTGTACCAGGACAAACATATTTCCCTTGAGGTGGTGGGGACATAAATTTACCTCCATTAAACTAGACTTGACTATATTCAAGCAAAAGATTTCCTTCTTACAATCACTCTGAAGAACAGGAACCGATTAGAGCACTCCCACTGGAAACTCTTTTATTAACTGGGGTCAACCGGATATATTTCTTCCTGTAACCTTGTAGTTTAAATGAGCTCCTTGTCCTAGCCCTGCCTGATCAAGTACAAGCTTTGGGGAAAAAAAGAAAAAAAGGAAAATACAACTGCTACTTTTGATCTTCCCCAGAAAGCAACACTATCCGGCAACTTCATCTGCCATGTGCCTTCCCAGCTTCCTCTAGGCAGAGCTCAGGCTATTTTGGCCATGTCTCTCAACTTTTCTGTAAATATTTAATGTGGCCATTTCCATGTAAGCTGAGCACATTATTAGAAACCACCATGACAGCAAACAGTTTGTTACTGAGGGTTTGGCAGGTCAGAGAAAGGACAGCAGAAGTTATTGAAGGTTGAAGCCGGTCACAGTCGGAGCTTTAATGCCAAATACAAAGGAATGGATTCCACCAGTGCTCATGGCAGCTGAAGACACATTTCCTCCCAGACTCACCACAAAATAGAGACCCGATCTGAGATCCTTATAATAACAATAGCTAATGTTTATGTAGTGCCTAATATGGTAAGCACTTTACAATTATTCTCTCATGTTATCCTCACGACAATCTTGAGAGGTAGGTGCTATTATTACCCCCCATTTTATAGATGAGGAAGACTTGCCCAGAGCCACACAGCTAGTAAATGTTTGAGACTGAATTTGAACTTGTCTTCCGGATTCTAGGCTTAGTACTCTATCCGCTGTACCATCTAAGCACTGGCCTAGTTTTTTATCTCAGTGCTAAGAGGGAAAGCTCATTGTTCTATGGGAGTATATACTTGCAAATAACTTCTGTTATCACTGCTCAATTGAGAATCTAATAATGGTGACTTACTTCTTCATGTGATGAACATGGTGTAGTGGAAAAACTTGTACACAGTTCAGAGTCTGAGAGGCAGACGAAGAATTGTGGGACCTCCAGCAACTCATTTCACTTATGCAGCTTCTGTTTTCCTCATCTAGAAGAGAAGAGGGGTTACACTAGGTGATCTTGGAGGTCCTTTTCATCTCTAATGTTCTATCTTTGCCTCTAATTCAGGGGCTAGCTGGCCATATTAGGTCCTTGGATTTCACACTCCATGCCTAGGATACTATTATACAAATTGTACATGTTCTATAAATATTTAACAATTGAATAGTAAGTAAAAATCATATCTGCATAGCACTTTTTAAGGTTTATAAAGTACTTTATCAATATGACCTCCTTTGATCAAAACAACCCTATGAGGTAGATGGGACAAGTTTCATTGTATAGATGAGAAAATTGATACTCAAAGAGACTAATGCAACAGATGGTAGAGCTGGATGACTTCAACTGGAAAAGGAATGAATTTGTCAAACATGGTGAGTTTTCATAATATTAAAAGTTGTATTTTCTACTCCTTCACTAGTAAATAAACACCTTTAAGAGTTGTATTACTGTTTCCATTAAAGACTTCAAGGAAATACAGATGTCTAATTCAGATACTTTGTAAGGGTACTTCTAATTTCAATGAAAAGACATTCATTATGAATTTCTCTGTGCAAGTTAATCAAAACGTCAGATGTCCAGTGACAAAAAAGCAGACTCTCTAATAGAGAAATTAAATCATACCAATTGGCATTCTTTCTATAAATGAAAAGAGAATATAGAAGGAAGTTATATCCTAATGATAGGATATCTTACAGATTCTACTAGGAGAGGCAAATAAAGAAGTTGGTTTTATCATGTTTTTAAAAGCAAAATGGAACATAATTTCATGGGATATTTGGTCATCTTATGTGATGCTTATGATTATATTTTTTTAAAGACCACTGTGAAAATAATTTTCATTTGCACACCAACATCATTGTAGAGAATGAAGAGGCCAAAAAATTCTGTGAAGAATTTGATAAGGATAATATATAAAAATATAAAAATGACAAGAATCAGTACACAATCATATATTTAAATGTAAGAGAAGCCTCAAAGGTGATCTAGTCAGGCACTCCCATTTTGCAGATGAGAAAACTGAGGCCCATAGAGATGAAGTGATTTATCAAGGTCAAAGAAGGTCAAGGTCAAAGTAGCAGAGCCTGGATTTTTTTTTAAATTAATATTTTATTTTTCCCCACTTACATGTAAAAACAATTTTCAACATTATTTTTTAAAATTGAATTCCAAATTCTCTCCCTCCCTTCCTAGGCAAGCAATTTGATATATGTTATACATATATATTCATGAAAAACATATTTCTATATTAGTCATGTTGTAGAAGAAATCGTAGACTAAAATAAAAACCCAAGAAAAATGAAGTTAAAAAGTATGCTTTAATTTCTATTCAGATTCCTTTGGTTCTTTTTCAGGGGGTGGATATCATTTTTTTTCATGATAAGTCCTACAAAGTTGTCTTGGATATTGCTTAGAATAGCTAAATCATTTACAGTTGATCATCTTATAATATTGCTGTTACTATGTTCAATGTTCTCCTGGTTCTACTCATTTCACTTTGCATCAGTTCATGTAACTCTCTCCAGTTTTGTTTTGGTTTTTTGCTCATTTTTTATATCACAATAGTATTCCATTACAATCATATACCAGAAATTGTTCAGCCATTCCTCAATTGATGGGCATCCCCTCAGTCTCCAATTGTTTGACACCAGAAAAGAGACGCTATAAATATTTGGGCATAGTTCCAAATTGCTCTGCGTAATGGTTGAATCAGTTCACAACTCCAACAACAGTGCATTAGTGTCTCAATTTTCCCACATCCCCTCCAATATTCATCATGCTCTTTTTCTGTCCTATTAGACAATCTAATAGATGTGAGGTAATACCTAAGTATTGTTTTAATTTGCATTTCTCCAATCAGTAGTGATTTAGAACATTTTTTCATATGGCTATAGATAGCTTTGATTACTTCATCTGAAAACTGATCATATTTTGTTTTTGATCATTTGTCAATTAGAGAATGGCAAAGCCAGAATTTAAAACCAGTTCCTTAGACTCAAAATACAGCTCCCTTTTCACTACATCACATTTCCATTTATGTGCCTTAATATAGAGTAACTTCAATGCAAAGATGGACATGGGCAAGGATGGTGAAAATATATTGGAAAATATGATTCCAGATAAAAGAATGAAAGAAGCCAGAGGCTTGCAGTCTATGCAGAAAGCTCATGTTTACTTATCATGATTGTTATCTTCAAGAAAAAAAGTTGCGAGATACTGGACATAATGAATACCAGATGATATCACAGACATATACACACAAATGAAATGAATTAAACAGAGAGATCTCTCTATAAAATCCATTTAATTTGTGTGATGAATATCTATCTATCTATCTATCTATCTATCTATCTATCTATCTATCCATTTATCATCTACCATCTATCTAGCTGTCTCTATCCATCATTGCATCTAACTCGGGGACCTAGGTGGCCATGCTAGGTCTTTGAATTTCATATGTGTGTATGTACATGTATGTATGTATATATATATGTATGTATATGTGTTTTATATATATATATGTGTGTATGTGTGTGTGTGTAGATACATATATCCCATGTACATATATGCATATACATGGCTGTCTAGCTAGATAGATGGAAAGGTAGATAGGTAGATAGATAGATAGATAGACAGACAGACAGACAGTTAGATAAAAGTGGGTAGCAGGATATGACATGAGACCTGATCTTATCCCTGCAGAGGATAGGAGAAAGGCCATGATGGCCACTGCTGACAGCCTAGCTATGGGGAGGGATGGAGGAGGAAGTAGGTAGGATTTAGTACTCCTGAAGGTGGTCATTCTCTTTTCTAGCCCTCAAGAAGTATATTAGACTAGAATTCATGTGTGTGTGTGTGTGTGTGTGTGTGTGTGTGTGTGTGTGTGTACGCACGCGCGCACGTGGATGTGTGTGTATATATAACATATACATTTGAGAAGTAGAAGACATATCTACCTATACGTATGGATAGAGATATCTTCCACTTCTCAAAAATCTCTCCTCTAAGGGGCAGCTAGGTGGTGCAGTGGATAGAACACCATCCCTGAAGTCAAGAGGACCTGAGTTCAAATCTGGCCTCAGACCAAACACTTGACACTTACTAGCTGTGTGACCCTGGGCAAGTCACTTAACCACAGTTGCCTAAAAGAAAAACAAACCAAAAACTCTCTTCTAGAGGTACAAGTCTGGATTTGGAATGAAAGCTATTTCTCTGATCATTCTCAAGGAGAGAGAGCAGACCTTCACTTACACTGACCAGTTTAGCCTCTTACCATCAAATGCTAGTTATTCAAAAGATAATAACAAATAATATGTAAACCTATTGGTCTAAGCAAAACAACACTCAGTAATCAAAGTTTTACAGAATACAACACACCAAAAGATAAAAGAGTGATCTCAGATGGGAGTGAGATAAGATTTCAATTCAAACCAGGCAGAGGGTATACTTAGGGGAGGTTCACTCTCAGTAAATTTTAGAGTTGCAAGCCCTGGAGGTCAAGAAATATGTTGGAGCTGATTTCTTACACATGTTCACAACGCTGGTGTCTTGGTAGCCATTTGAGAATTTTCACTATGCCTCTGTCTCCCATTACCTCCCTCGAGGTCCTCTCTTGAAGTGTTTGCCCTTTATATGGACATATAATGTCACAGTCAGCACTCTCTCAGTCAGGACTCCTGTCTATCTCTGCATACCATATACAACACATGGCTGTCCCTTTACGTACCCAGCCTTCCCGTGGCCTGAGTATCTTTCTTCTATGTATGAGCATACACACTCATACATATACATTTTATTTTTCTATAATTCTCATATGGAAACATGTTTGGTTATCAGGGCAGGGTATTGTGAAGGATGTGGTGACTCATATGGTGTTTAGAAATCCAGCAAGTCCAAGGGGTCCCAATTGCCCATGGCTGGAACTTCTTATACCTTTGGCTGGTCAGGAAGCCAGAGGCAATAAGGGCCTATGGATAGCATCATCTCCTTTTAGTGAAAGCTCATCCTTAAGAATGAGGGCAGGAAGTAGGTCCTGAACCTCCTTATATTGTGGATAGAGAGAAAAAAAAAACTTCAAGGAAATACTAGTAATATTAATTCTATCACAAGCTGATAAAAATAACATAACTCAGGGAATATAATTTTATTAGAGCTATTTATTTGGTGAAATCATTCTAAGGTGAATTATAGTCAATTAAAGAGGCTTACTTACATAAATCAATGTAAATGAAACCAAGGTTCTATAATCTATTCCCATGAGACTGACAAATAGAATTAAAGCACTTCTTTTTTAGTAAGAGTTGAAAATTAGACATGAATACTTTGTGTTTCTTTGTAGCCCTAAGCTGTAACACTTAACAGGGTTATTTTTCTATTAAGACAATATTCTGAAAATAGTAAGCAATAATATTCCAATGTACTCAATCTGAATTCCTTTGTGAGGGAAAGTGTTAGATTCTAATGTTAGATTGGTATAGTAGTGATGGAAGGAAGGCATTAAATGTGCTTCAGAAATATTTTAAGTATGAGTACTGTAACAGAAAATATAAATTGTTTAGGGAGGGAAAAGCTGGGGAATATAGAGCTTTTAGAGGGCAAAGGGCATGAAAATCAGGTAGGATGAAATAGTAGTGACACTTACTGTCAAATTAAATCATCTAGAAATCCTACCTTATAATTTACCATTCAAAGGAAGCGTTCACCTGAGCAAAGCAGTTTTTAACCCATTATCTGTATGTAGTAAAAAATTTCACTGAATTCTTACATTGTACAGCTGAATCTCCATTTACTAAATAGATGATTCTAAAGAGTGACAAGTAAATAAATCATTTTCACATCAACTTAAGGCACGTGTTCTTTTTTAAACAACGCCTACCACGCAAAATAAAAGATAACCCACTTAAGAATAAAGAAAACTTTCAAAAATTGGGGGACAGGGAAAGCCTTTGTAAAAAGGAATGCTCATGTCAGCCGTTCCTCTCAAGGTTCTCTTCTCACTCCTTTTCTTTTCATTCTCTGTACTCTTCACTCTCATCCACTCATCTTCTCTCATTGGATCAATTATCATCTCTCCCCAATTTTCAGTCCAATATCATCAAGCTACCTATTGGGCATTCCACTTAAATATTCCACCATCACCTCAAACTAAACGTTTCTAAAACAGAACTTATCATCTTCCCCCTCAACCTGCCCCTCATTCCAAATTCCCTATTTTTTTTTGATGATAACAAAACCATCTTCCCAGTCACCTACTATTGAAACCTAGGAGTCATCTATTGCTACTCTTCCCTCACTACTATCATCCAATCAGTTTCAAATCTTGCCAGTTTTACATCTGTACTATCACTTACATCTCTCTACTGCTACCTCCCTGGTTCTGGTTCTCATTTTTGTTTAGCCTCCTTATTGGTCTGCCTTCCTCCATCCTCTCCCTGTTTCAATTTATTCATCCAAACAGCTACAAAAATAAATTTCTTAATGCAAATTAATTTATAACATACAGTTTAACCACGTAATTCACACTTAAAAACCTTCAGTGGCTCTCTATTGCCAATGGGATAAACTACAGCCTTCTTAGTGTGGCATTTTCAACCCAACACAATTTATTTCCAATACACCTTTTGAGGCTTATTTCACATTACTCTTCTCCATGAAATATTTATTTTAGCCCAATAGGAGCAGGAGTTATTTCTTAATCTCTTCCTGATCTCCTGTCTCTCTGCATTTGCCATGACTAGAATGCACTCCTAGTCTACTTTGATTTTTCTAACTGAAAATGTTCTTCTCAAGTTTTCATAGAGTAATTTGTTTGAATATCTTCTCTGCCCCCATCACTTCCTACTTTGTAGTTATCAATCTTCGCAAGTATTGTTCCCTGTCTCCTATTCCCCACCCACATGAAATGCAAGTTCCTTGAGGGCTTGGAATGTATAATTTTTGTCTTTGTGTTCTGGAGCTGAGAATGGAGGCTTGGAAATAGTAGATACTTAATATACATTGAATTGAATTATATAAGTATTCTTCTAGATATGCATAGCATTACTGCCATGCTTCATTGAAATATAGCACTCCTCTAACAGAAAAGATGATGACAATCAGACTCATAGTTAGGTTGTACTGAGTAAGACTTTTCCTAGGGGACAGAAATTTAGAATGCACAAAAATGTAATATATGCACTGCAGCAGCAAAATCCATCAATTCCCCCTCCCAGTTCAACTGATTTTGTCTTTCTTACCTTTTGTCTTATTTTCACATGCATTGCCACGGCCAAAGAACTCATCACAAATTGGCCAGATGACCAGTATAACATGCTTTTTCATAATTAGCCAATCTGGCCCTTGGAAAGCTGACGCAGTCGCTTGTCAGGACCGTTGGGAGGGAATGTCAACAGCAATTAAGTCATAGGTCCACTGGAGGAGTAGAGTATTATTTTTTATATAATTAATTAAACAGTTGATTTCAAGGTGTTCTTGTCTCAGGCATGATGAATTCTGTTTGGCCTTTATGCCAAAGTTGTTAGTTGTGGTTCTGATGATTATTGCTGAGAAGCAGGAAGGTAATGTTGAATTCCAAATAGGAATGCACTCAGGGTTTGTTTTTTAATGGTGGAGTCTTTTTTTCTTTTTTATGAAAGAAGAAGAATGAAAGGGGAAATCAAAGTTATCTTCATAAATAACTCTTCTGAATGTTTTATTTTTGTAACTATGTTTGTTTCCAGATGTCTATTTTTATGCAGGTGTTGCAGTTATGAAGATTAGTCACTTGCCCTGACAGTAAGAAAGTACCAAGAATGGAAGTCATAACAAGTATAAGACTTGTTTTCTTCTGTTTCTGCAAGAATTGCAGGATTAACTTATGCCAGAGCTGCTTTAATAGAAAATGACAGATATAAGAGAAGGTTCACAATTTCAGCAGATGATTTTTATTTTTTTTTTTCATCAAATCTCATGGTAGCATGAGTAAGTTATTTGCCCCCAAAGTGAGACAGCAAGACTAAAAGTGAGAAAATAAAAACCAGATGTGAAAGAAAAAGATGAGGTGAAAGCAAAACATCAAAAGAGTAGAATATAAAAGTGAAACTCACTTCAAGAAAATCACTCATTCATTGATTGAATAAATACTTATCAAGTACTTACTAGGTGAAAAGCACTGGATAGGCTATGAAAAGAAAAAGGGGATAAAGAAAAGTTCATTCATATGCCCAGAGAGTTAATAATCTAGTGGGGGTTATTGGACTCATGCAGAGATAACTATACTACAGATTAGGGTACAAAGTTCTAGGAGATAAAATGAGGGAGAGATTACTTTCATCTGGAGAGATCAGAGAAGGCTTCAAAGAAAAGGTGGCATTAGAACTAGACTTTAAAGGGCAGATAGGGTGTTGACAGGTAGAGTTGGTGAGGAGGATATTCCGGGTTTAGAGAACGAGAGATGCTGAGGTGGGATAATATAAGATATATAGAGTGTTGGGAGAGGGAGAGTGAATGACAAGCTTAGTAATTTGAGCAGCATTCAATAAGTAATAAAAAACCATTAAAGTTTTTGAGCAAAGGGGTGAAATAATCTGATATTTGCTGCAGGAGGATTAATCTAACATTATTATGTAAGATAAACTGGGTGGGGGAATGAGGGAGATTAGGGGGAGGAACTAGAGGTTAGGAGGCCAAAAACTAGCCTATAAAGTAGTGCAAGTGAAAGATAATGGGACCCTAAACTTAAGTGGTAGCAGTGGAAATGGTGAGGTGGAGTAAATATGAGAAGTAAATATTGGAAAAAGAATCTACAGAATTTGGCAACTGATAGGATGTGCGGAATCAAAGAGATAGGAATTTAAAATGACCCTTAGGATACAGTTGATTTGGAGATTGGTGATACTGTTGAAAGAGATAAAGGGACAAAAGGAATAAAAGGGATGAAATGGATAAAAAGAAAATGAGCCAGTTTCTGGGGAAAGATAGTAGAATTGATTTTAGACATCTTACCTGGAAATATTGAAAGCTCAAACAAGTGGAAATGCCGGATATTCTATTGAGAATTCAAATCTAAAACTCCAAAGAGGGGGTAGGACTGGAGATGGAGATATAAATGTTTTCCACGTAATGGTGATGGATGAATTTGTGAGAACAGAACACCAAGAAAGAAGGTATAGAAAGAAAACAGAGTCAAAGATAGATTTAGGAGTAATTCAGATATCAGTGGGGCAAGAAGAGCCATTTAAATATTTCCTTCATAGTAAAGAAGGTAAAGGATTTGAAAGAACGTCTCTTCAAGCCCTGGAGAATGAAGTGTTCCTTTAAAAAAAAAAAAAGGAAGGAAAGAGAGCATCTTCATAACAAAAAAACCCCCAAAAACAAAGAAGAAAACAGATCCTAAGAGGCAGAAGAGTATCTAGCTTGTTACACCAAAGACTTCAGAAAACTTTTCCTTGGATAAAAGCTAGGACTCCCTCTAGTTGAACTGAGTTATCACATCCCAAAGAGCTCCTTCACTCTGTATTGTCTGGTATATAGTCTTCTGCGTATACTTTATCTGATTTCTGTTTGACTATAGACTAGCATAAAACATGGGAATTTTTTTTTTTGGGGGGGATGTTTGCTAGTTGCTACACGTGTTCATTGGGGAACTGTTATTTTCAGTAGAAAGAGTCAAGCCTTGGGTATAAACCCTCAGGTCCTGCTTCCCCGCCTGCCCCAATGAATGAAACAGTGACCAAAAGTTAGACTGAACCTGAAAACCACATCCCCTAGACAAAAATATGTAAGGGGACAGATAAATATCATTCTAGCCTGCTATCCCTTTTCTCTGAAGAGAGTGGAATGAAAAAGCTTCTGGCCCTCAACCTTTCCCCCAACCTTCGTGCCATCAATCTTTGAACTTTCTACCTGGCTTAATTTTAGACCTCCCATAACAGAGTAGCCTTGAAATCATGGCTTTGTAAAATACATAAGATCACAGAATTTTAGAGTTGGTATGAATAAACTAATGGCTGAAAAACAGTTATTAAGTACTTACAATGTGCCAAGCTCTGTGATAAAATCTAGGGATATAAGCACAGAAGTGAAATAGTCCCTACCCCCAAGGGGCTTATATTCTAAATGAGGAAGACAACGCAAATAGAGAATGGTGATCAGGGAAATGTGTTTTGGTTTAGGTAGGTAGTACAGGGATGGTCTAAATCCCTCCATCTTCCCTTTCTAAAGGAAATGGGTAGTGTTGATTTGATTACAGTTTTCAAAGCAAGAGCTGAGAGAGTAGACCTCTTAATTTTACAGATTAGAAACGAAAACCTAGTGCTATATTTGCCTTTGATTGCTGGGTGATGCAGGGGATGGAGATGGGGAAGAGAAAGTAGCTTGTGTTTAGGACCTCAGTTCCATGTCCATTCAGTAGAAGTGTTCTTTCTTGGACCAGCTAGGTGGTGCAGTGGATAGAGCACCAGCTCTGAATTGAGGAGGACCTGAGTTCAAATCCAGTCTCAGACATATAACACTTACTAACTGTGTGACCCTGGGCAAGTCACTTAACCCCATTGCATAGCCCTCCCCCCCCCAAAAAAAAAGAAAAGAGTTCATTCTCACAGAGGCACTGTAACAATTGCTCAACCAAATGTAGCTTTCAAACAGCTGGACAAATTTCCACTTCTGGGTTAACCCCAGTTTAATCTCTTCTTTTGCAAACCAACATGATGTAATACATGGTGACATCCAGAGGAGCTCTGTGTATTAGTGAAGCATGATAGGACCTAAATCACTGTGATCTTTTAAGAAAGTAACATAATCATAACTAGTAACTATTCACATCTCCAAAATTAATCTAAAAGCTCCATCCTCCATGAGGATATTGCCAGAAATAAAACTGAACCTTAAAATAAGGACTAGGGAGAGAAATGAAGTTTTATTAAGCAACAGACCAGGCCTGCAGAAGATCTTTATATTGTCTCTAGGGCTCCCAAAAAACTCTCCTAGCACAGCAACAGGAATTAGGGTAATAGGATCATAGATTTAGACCTTGAAAGGGACCTCAGATATTACCCACTCTAACCCCCTCATTTAAAAATGAGGAAACTAAAGCCCAGAGAGGTTATGAGTTGCCCAAGGTTGCAAATTTGTCCTCTGTAATTGGTAAAAAAAAAAAAAAAGGTTCCCGGCTACACAGCCATTTGAATATATTGTACCAGGAGTCAGAAGACTTTTTTTTTATCCTAATTTTTTCCACTAACTAGATATGTATACTTGAGCAAATTACTTATCCTCTCTAGACCTCAGTTCTTTTTTTGTACAATGAAAAGATTAGATTAGTTTCTCTAGTAAAATAGCTTTGAAATTCTTGAACTTGACTACAATTCCGGTTTCTCCTCTTTTACAAAGGATTAGAAAATCCCAGCATACTTACAAGGAGTAAGGAGTAGTGAAATGTAGTAAGGAGACCCTGGCAGTTTGATCATGAGCATATGAACACGTGGTCTGGTAAAAAGAGCACCGGATTAAGAGTCAGAAGACCTGGGTGGTTGTGCCACTTAAAATCTGTTATGTCTCTGTCTAATGAGTCACCGAGCCTTGTTTATTGAGTAATAATTCTTGCAGTGCAGGCCTCACTGGGTTGTTGTAAGAATGTGAAAATAAACTAAAGCAAGCACACAAGTGTGAAAGGGTACCTTCCCCAAAGGATGTTTTGAAATCCTCAACAACAATAACAGAACCTTTAAAGCATTTGAAAGGGCCTTTGAGTGGCTAAATTCCATTGGAAGATAAGCTTCTAGAAAGCAGATATTGCTTTTGTGTTTTTGCCTTTCTTTGCACCCCAACACTTAGGGTAGTAGTGCCTAGCTTGTAGCAAGGTTTAATAAATGATTGTTAATAGATAGACAGGAAAGTTAGAATGTCATCTTGGAATGTTCTATGCAAAATCACTTCAGTATCCAAAAGGAGTTGATGCATTCAAAGATAGAAGCCAGAGGATTGAAATGGAAAACAATAAGCTTGCTTGATGTGAGTAACTTCTTATTTATCTTGGGGTACAAGAAAATCATGAAGGAAGGAAATCACACTGCAGACCTGACACCCTGTTCATCAAGCTATTAGAGATGAAGTCAAGGAGAGCCTTTGCAGAAACAGACTGTGGTAGCTGGGTTTCAGGGATAAGCAACAGAACCAAGAAAAGAAAATGATGCATTTGCTGGAATCATGGCAAACAGCTAGGTAAAATCTGGCCTTAATGGACTTTTAACTCACTGCCTTACATATCTCAGAAGCACTGTTGCCTGAAGGAGCCCAATGGGAGGCCCATGAATCAAGGAAAACATTGGGGGGGGGTTGAATCCAAAATTAAGAGGGGTTCAGGGACCACTGGATATAGGTTAAGCGATAAAAGAACTTATAGAAATTGTATTCAAAATCACGTGATTGTATTTATTTTCTTGTTTCATATTACATCTATATGTTTTCACTTAGTCACTTTAGTTAGTGGCTTGCTCTATATTTATGTTCTTATTTGAACTTATTTGAAATTATATTTTCTGTGCTTACTATGTGCCAATCATGGGTACTAAGCAATGGAGATATGGATGGAAAAGATGCTTCCTGTTCCTAAGATGCTCACATTCTGATTGAGAAAGACAACATTCTATGGGTGATTAAGCTATAGCAAAGATTTACAGAGAAGGGCCCAAGGGTCTTCGAGGTACAGCAGCAAGGCAGATGGCAATGTATCTTCATTAGTGTAATTGCCATTGATAAAACCATATTCACTTCTGATGTTGAACCATTTGACAATGCCAAAGTCTTTTGTGGTTAGAACTTTCCAGGTCATCATTTATTGTTAAAGTTTTTTTTTTAAATAGAAAAAGAATAATTGAATGTGGAAGCTTTGCTTTATCTCACTTTTCTCAGTAATTTCTGCCTGAGGAGAATATGTCTGCTGCCCACACATCCATTAATTGGCATCAGCAACTGCAAAACTGCAGGCCTGGGGTTTAAGAGGAAACAAGCCACCTCTGCAGTGCTTATCTTGGCAAATACTACAGGGTCATGCCAGGTATTTTCATGTAATTATGCAAATTAAGAAATCCTTTGATATTTGGCCCTCAGATTGCCAAGTAAGGGGAGCTCTTCTATCAGAAGTAGCCTGGGGAGTAAGGCCACAGAACTTTGTCTCAGAGAACCAACATTTAGGGGAGAGTATTTATACTTTAAGAAGAAGAGTAGAAATGACTGAGCTTAGAATCATGGCAGAGTGGAAAGAAACCTAGACTTGGAATCACAGGTTCAAATTCCACTTGTGCTCCCTTTGTGACTTTAAATAGATCACTTAACTCCTCTGGGTCTCAGTTACTCCACCTGTAAAACTGAGGAAGTTGGTCTAAGTTAGCTCTAAGGTCCCTTCTGTCTCTAAATCCTATAAACCTATAATTAGTTGAAACAAGAAGCTGCCAGATTCTTATATCTTCTTCTCCTAGGATATCTCCTGTTTACCTAGGCCTCTTGCTTCTTCCCCTATAGCAGCCTTTGTAGAATCAGCCCAGGGTCATTCCCCATCAAGGTCTAACATGGTGCTTTGGGACCTAAGGTCAGAAGTGCTTCCCAAGAAGCAGCATGGTAGAGTAGATAGAGGCCTGGACTTGGAGTCAGGAAAGTTGAATGCAAATCCAGCCTCATAGATGTATTAATTGTATGACTTCAGGCAAATCCATTAACTTTCCTGTGCTTCAGTTTCCTTGTTTTTAAAATAAAGAGGCTGAATATAAAATCCTTTTTAGCTCCAGATCTATGATCCTTCCCTACCAGCAGTCTTCCCCAGAGAAGCCAGAGGGTCTCACCCTACCTTCATCTGCTGGCTCTTTTGGCTCATACTTCCACTCTGGGTACCCCCTAGAAGCCCCAGGAGCATAAAAATTTGGCTCATGTCTTGGTCTTTCCAGAAAAGGAGAGACTTTAACAAACACTAAGATCAATAGTACATTAAATGTAGGACAGGCTTTATTTTATTCTACCAAAAAATGCAACAAAAGTCCCACATCTAAACACAGTCAAAGCAACTCTCCTCTCTGCTTCTCTGAGTGAGCCTCTACCTTACCTAGCAACTTTCACAGTCCTCTGTGTTTGTATTATTATCAAAGAGATGAGAATAGCCCACAGAAGAAAGCATTCAAGGTTACTAACTGTCCCTCCAGTTTCTACACTTATAATACTATCCTGGCTGAGGATCTCCTCAGTAGGAGTTAGACATTGTGGTTGCAAGGAAGTCCCATATTTCCAAAAACTCATTTATTTTACTAGATTAATAGTGCTATAAATACTATAGTACCAAGTACTAGAACACCTAGTTTGAATTTCCCAAAAGGAGAAAGAACAGCAGCAACAGTCAACCCTGCTCTTTCAAACCAGACCTACACAGCCCATACAACTCACAATTCCCATAAAAGCCCACAAAACTCGTAACTCATAATTTTCTTCCATATTACTGCCCTGTTTCAGCTCCTTCTTGGTCCAAAAATTCCTCTGCCTTGTCCCAGAACTCAAAATTATCCAAAAACTCTTCTGTAACCAAGAGACCTGAACCCAAAATTATTCTGGTTATGTAGGAACACCCTCTGTCAGTCTATCATTCTCCCTCCACTGTTGTCTGCAGCTCCTGGTTTGGCCCAGGAATTTACTTTCAGGCTAGCACTGACTTCATCTGCCACCACTTTGAGGGCCATGTGATTCCTTGATATATATGATTCTCTATAGAAATTGCAGAGTGACTCAGAATTCTCTGCAGGTAACCAGAATCTGTGTGTTCGCCATTTTCATTTCTTGTTCTCTTCATCTCTGGCCTTTTCTCCAACCGCCCTGTGAAAGGCAAAGTCCAAAGGTGTAAGCCAAGTGCTGTGAAATTGACAATGAATCAATCAATCATCCTTAACATGGTATTAAATTAGGTCAAGGACTACCTAGGAAAAGTTAGTTTTTTATCTTCTCGAGAAAATGTCATCAGTACTAGAATAAAGACTCAATGCTGATAAATCAAAATTGCTGAGTTACAAGGAGTAACTCATTAAGGAGTTACAAGATGACATCCTGTCTATGTAGTTATTGTCTAAAATTAACATCCTCAAATAAATACCCCCCCCCAAATTACTGCATCTTTGTTTATATTGACAGCAATTACCTTAGCAACATATTTAGGCAAGCACTTACCAGACATCCTTTATAAATGATGATGTATTACAGTTTAAAATGCGGTTATTAGACTTTTTGTGCTCTGAATTTGCTTTGTATTATTTTCATCAAAATTTAACCTTTAAGAAATAGAAATTTATTTTTATATGCTGAAAAAACCTTGACATTCAAGAATTCTTATAAATAAAACTTCTATGGTAAACATTCAGTCTGTTTCTTTGAGATGTGTCTACACTTCCAATAATGTTGTTTACTTTGTACTGAATGTTCCTGTGCTAGTCCTAGGAGATTGACAAATGACTGATGCCTAGGCAAATAAAACCAAGAGAAAGGAAATGATCAAATAGTCAATAATAGCATCTCTAGCTCAATTAGACACTGACCTCTCTAATAATGACCAACTACTGGTCTGGGCAAATTTGGTTTGTCCTATATTTTTTCCTGCTCATAATATGAGGATTTAATTTGGAAAATATGCAAATGTAAGTTGTTGGATTAAAGTTAAGTCAACCAACCTTATTGGGATTTCAAAGACTGCCAGACATAGAGCATTGACTTTCTGCTCTAGAGATAATCTGTGATCATCTACAAACATACAACCTGAGTTGTGTTTTTTTTTTTTGGAGATGATTCTAAATTTAAATAGTCTCCTTCTATGGGCAATATGCTTCAATTCAACAAATATTATTAAGCACTTACCATGTGCAAAGCACAGTATTAGGTGTTAAAGGTACAAAGACAAAAACCAAACAGTAGCTGCCTTGAAGGAGCTTCCATTCCACTAGGGGGGAAACAACGTCCACACATATTGATAGATGCTAGGTGATTTACAAGAGAGCATGAGTAGCTAAGGGGATCAGAAAAGGCTTCCTGTGAAAGTGATAGCTACCCTAGTCTGCCATTGTTTCTATGCCCTCCCTTCTATCTCCCTTAATCCCAAAGAGATTTTGGATTTTAAGAAATGGAGTACCTTGAACTGCAGAGCTGTTTGGTAGTTATTTGGAAAATACCAACTACCTGGTTTACAATCCAGTCTTCAGAGAGTAAAAATTGGAATGAAAAATATTCAAAGAAATATTCATAAGGAATACTCAAAATGAACTAAATAGAATTGCCCACAAAGACCCTAAACACAGTATCTAGGAAGTTTAGGCCAAAGAATAAGTCTAAGGGCGTTGGAAAGTTCAGATGTCTCTGCTCTTTGTTTTAAAGAACTTGGCACCTGAGATTAGACATGTTCCTTTTGGCCCCAGGGGCAGACTCAGAAGCAAATGCGTTCAAGTTGCAAAAAGCAAATTTAGACGATGTAGGAGAAGCTTTCTTTTTGAGTGGGCAAAAATGGAATGAACAGGCTGCCTTTTAAGGGGGTGAATTTCTCCCCAGGAGCTCTTCAAGCAGGGTCTGGATGGTCGCTAATTGAGGACATCACAGTTGATATTCCAATTAGTTGTGGGTTGGACTTGAAGGCTGCTGACATCTCTTCCAAATCTAAAATTGTTTGATTCTGTGATTTTTATGGTCTCTTACTGGGGACTTGAGAGGCTTCTAAGCCAGACTCTGAAGGGGACAAGACAAGATATCACAGGAGGAGACATTTTTAGTCTCAAACAAGAGTTACTGCCTTTTGAAAATGCAAAAATACTTATGGACTTTAAAATTAAAGATCCCAGCATCATTTACTGTACTTGAAGAAGAGGTAGATTTTAGGACTTCATTAAAGGACCTCAGGAACATGTTTCCTAAGTGTGTGCCTGTCCAAGTGTGTACCCTGTGTTTCCCCAAGGAAGAATATTCTTTCTGCTGATGTATGATGTGCATATTTGTGGGAAACTGCACCTCAGCTTTATGGGGAAAATGTTTTGTTCCTATTTTTCCTACCATGCCCTTTCACTGAGTGCCTTTGGCCCACCACTGAGGATAAGCACATCGGTGGGGGCTTGTGAGCTCTTATAGGAGCTTGAACTTGTGGAAGTCATTCCCTAGGAAACCTACCCTATGTGTTGGCAAGGGATGGTACTTCCATGCATGATATCAAAACCATTCAGTTGTTCCCTACTTGCTGTAGGATAAAATATAAATTTGATCTGGAATTCACAGTTCCATAGTTTAGCACTTTATAGGCCTCTGAATTTTCACTAGCTACTTCCCAACACAAACCCTGTCTGTGCCTCAAATTCTCTCCTTCCTTTGCTCTGCCTCTCAGAATCCTTATCTTCACCCAGGGCTCAGCTCATTTATCTCCTTCCTTAGCAAGTCTTCCCTAATCCCTATGGTTGTTAATGATCCTTCCTTCTTGAAATACTTTGGACTTAATTCTCTACATAGCCACTGCATCCCCTAGTAGAATATGAACTCCTTGCAGACAAGGACTGTTCAGTTTTTGACGTGGGTGAAAGATGAAGTGACTGAGGAAACAAAGGCTCAATCTTCTGAGCATATCGATTTTTTAAGCAATGCACAGCAATTGCCCAAACAAAGCAGGAGCAGACCTCCTCAGCTTAGGGCTGGACCCTGAATACAGGAGAAGACAGACTTTTATAAATTAAAGACAAATGATCAAATAAGACCAATTAGATTAAAAGAAAACAATTAATCAGGTTACAGTGTTAGGTAATCTGATTTCTAATTGGATGAAAGATTGGAGATTTTCCAGGTTGGGAGGGAAAGAGAAACAGGTCCAATTCCCTGAATTCAGAAAAAAGAGGTGTCCCACTCCCCCCTCAAGTGCCTGTAAACAAATAAAGGAACATGGAAACAATAACTGATTGATAGTACCGGGCCAGTTTTCAGATAAGACATATGAATTGCTTAAGATGTGCAATTGTGAGAAAACTCACATCAGTCTTTGGATCTGACTCAGTTTCTGTTCAGCATAACCTAGGTCCTTAGTTAAGGGTCTCTGTACAGCAGGTAAAGGTGGTCTAGCTTCCCAGCCATGCAGGAGTGGGTTCAGTAAGGTTCTAATTCCCACAAGTGAATAAATTTTTCTCACAAGATTGAATTTGGAGAAGACCCATAACTGAATAGAAAGGGAACTGAGTTAGCTCTGGAATTGAGTCACAAGATGGAGTTGGTGTGGTTCACTCACTCCCACAGTTAGCCACTTGCTGTCCCACTCCTCTGAATTCCCTCATAACTCTAGTGGCTTATACATATTTTACTTCATTATGTTTAATTTTTGTAAAACTGAGTAGGTAAAAAAAAAGTTATGGTGCTCTATAAATGTGAGTCATTATTAGAATTACATTAATGTTCTCCATATCCCAGTTGGAACTATTTTCCTGGTACATTTGGAATGAAATCCTAGGAGACATGAATCTCCTAATGGCCACTGGTTCTTCTCACTTATTCTAGGTGCTTGCTATTAGGAAAGGTTACTACTAACAATTCTAAAGTTTTAGCTGGAAAGGATATAATTGGCCCCTTTTTGAATGGAGCCAAGACTTACCTGAGGCAGGCCCTCTCACCAGGTGTAGGAGTTCCTCCACCATTCCTGCCTTTCCTCTCCCAGGTATAGGAAGAATGATGAAAACCATGCACTGTACTATGTTTTAACCTGTCTCGGTTCATTCTTCTTGTTCCTTTCCTGCCAGAGTTGGCAGCTCCTTCAGTATTATTTGACCTCTAGATTTCTGCCCCAAAAGTGGATTGTTTCAGCCCATTGGGAGTATATATGCAAAATGTCCTACTCTGTCCATGTCAGGGTCAGGTCTGCCACTTTCCCATTCTTCTGAGGTTCATTACTAGATTGAAAAGGCCATGCACCCTTGATGGGGCTCTCTCTACGACTGAAAGGAAAGGGAACTTGGGGTTAGTTCATTTCTTCAACCTCCATTTTAAATAACTGCTTTTTAAAAATTCTGTCAGATGCTCCAGGACTACAAATCCAGGGAAGAGGCAGATGAGGAGCAACATTGATAAATATTTTTCTCCATGTCTGAGTACAAATGCCCATCCAATTTCATAGGACTACAGGATAATAGATTTATGGCTAGAGAAGATCTTAGTGTCTCTGTCCTAGGTCCTCTGTCCCCTTCCTCTCAATTTGTGACTTCATCTCCTCCTATAGGTTCAATTATCATTTCAGTACAGATCTAAAAAGCCAGTCTCCTTTTGTTCCATGAGTTTCAGGAATTTCAAACTTGATATCCCACAGGCACTTAAAACTCAATATGTCCAAAATGAAGCTGAGATCTTTCCCCATAAACCTACCCTTCTAACAAATTTAGGACAAGTAGGTGTCTCAGTGGATAGACTGTCTAGCCTAGAGTCAATAAGATTTATCTCTCTAAGTTCAAATCTAACCTCAGATACTTATTAGCTGTGTGGCCCTGGGCAAGTCTCTTAGCCCTTTTTTGTCTTGGTTTCTTCATTTATAAAATAAGCTGGAGAAGCAAATGGAAAACCATTGCAATATATTTGCCAAGAAAACCTCAAATGTGGTCACAAAGAGTTGGACACAGCTGAAACAACTGAACAATTAATAAATTTCTCTTCTTCTATTGAGGGTACCACTAACCTTCCATTCATCTAGGTTTGCAACTTCAGTATCATTCTTGACTCTTCACTCTTGTTTATCTCATATATTTAGTTGTTTGAGGTGAGCCTGACTCAAGCTAGTACTCTGTCAGTTAAGATTTGATGTTGGAGTGGAAATGAGACATTTGTAGATCATTTAACAGTTAACAAAAGGAGGTTTACTTAGCTATAGTACAAAAAGGATAACCCACAAGGATAATTTAGAGTTCATCTTGGATAGATGTGGCCACCTATGTCTCCATATGGAAGTGCGTCTAGTCAATAGGACAATGTGTGGTAGCCTGCTTGGTCTAACAATTTCTGTCAAGTCTGAGTTCGTCTTTACTCTTCTTGGTTGGACTTGTCTGTGACCTTAGATGTCCAAGAGGCCATGTCAATCTGTCCAGAGGCCTCCAGGAAGCCATGTCATGGGATATGGGGCTTGATCCTTAACTGCCTAGTCCAACTTTATTTATTTTAAGGGGAAAAAAGTAGCCTAACTCACATGATGAGGGAAACCTTGGTAGATAGTGACCCTGGCCACAAGAATAAGTGAACAGCTGTTACTTCTATGACAATATCTTTTGTATGTGGGTGTTACTTAGGCACCACCCTAGCTCAGACAGTCATCACTGTGCACCTGCACTTTTGGGATAGCCTGGATGGTTGTCATTATTGATGTGCTTAACTCAAGGTTCTCTCCTTTACAACCTATCCTCTGCACAACCATCAAAATGATCTTCCTAAATCTCAGGTTTGGCCACCTCTCTTCTTCCCCTCCCTCTCACTCCGTTCAACCAGCATCTCCCTTTTACCTCTAGAATCAAATATAAATTCTACAGTTTGGCATCTGGTAGCCTAGTCTCATCCTACCTTTCCTGCTTGATTATATATTGCTCTATTCCACCCACTCTACAGACTGGACAAAATGACCTTTTGGTGTTCATTTTGCATCACATTCTACTCCTATCTCTGTGCCTTTGAATTGGCTGTCCACCACCTCTGGAACGTATCTCCTTTTTACCTCCCTTTTGGAATCTGGTTTCTTTTAGGACTTAACACAAATGTCTGCTTCTAAATGAGATCTCTCCTGGTTCTCCCAAAGGTACTTTGTACTTGTTTTTTTATATGTTTTATAAGATCTATATGTTTTATTAAGATCTCCATTAAGATTCTTGCAGATGGGTACTATTTTCCTTTGTCTTTTTGTCCAGGTATAATGCCTGGCACACATTAAGCACTTACTAAATGCTTGCTGATTTACTGATTGAGCAGGGGTCATCTAGTATTACATCTTAATTTTACGAGGGGAGGTAGATGAGAAAATGAAGCCTTAGAGAGGTCAAGTAATGTGCTCAATGTCACGTAGATAGTAAGTGGCAAAGCTAGGATTTGAAGCAAAGTCCTCTGACTCTAAATCCAGTATCTTTATTGTACCGTCTCCTCTTCCAGTTAGCACGTGAGGTCTCCAAGAGCAAGATAGGCTTTATCTTTATTTTGTACCAGGCCTAACATTCTCTGGCTTACCATGCTAGTCCATTCTGGCTTTGCATTTGGAAAAATGATGAATGTTCAGTATTTGCAGAACATAGACTTCTTGCTCAATTAAGAGAAAAACAAAACCAGCATCACATTTCCTTTGAAATAGCCACTGCTTTAAAGCAAATGGGTTTTTTTTCTTGGGGAAATTCTATTTTACAGACTCCAACACATTCTGTCCCTAGATCTTGATGTCATTCAGTGCTACATAAAGCCTGCAAGAAAATCAAACTGGATATGATTATTAAACTCTGCTAGTCCCACAAGGTCATGCTTTTCAATGGAAGTTGTGCAGTTAGACCTAATTATGTGAGAAAGTGTTGCAATAAGAGATATTTCAGGATGTACAAACAGAGGAAAAAGGAGATATTTGGGACTGAATGAAGAGAGGGATGGTTAAAAAAAACAATGCCGGGAGGGGAGGAAAAGCTGTCATGAGTTTTTGATAGTGACTGCCTGAGATGATGTCATGAACCTGCAGGGGACTCTTTTAGTATTTGTTCATAATCACATTACCCTAGAAAAACTGGAAATGAGTGTTCTCCAGATGTGTTTATTATTCCTACTGGGTGCTTACTGGATCTGTGAGTTATCCTTTTTCCCTTCTATTTTTTCCCTTATTCCATTCCAAAGGAAGAAACTTCCAAATCTACTTTAAATTAGAACCTTGTGATTAGAGCTAAAGTGACAATTTTTTGAAGGTGAAGTTGAATTCTTATGATGGTGAAAATGCCTGACTTGGGAGTTCAGAACTTCTGTAAGGACATAGAGAGTCATGGGAGGTTCTTGCGTTGAAGGGTAACATAGGTGTGATATAAGTTAATCTTGTAGAACTGTGCATTTAGAAAGTGGAGGCAGGGGAACCAATTTAAATATTATTGTACAATTCAATCATTAGGCATATCCAAAGCCAGATGGTTAGATCTACAGAATGAAGAATGAAAGCATATTTTGGGCTATGAGCTCTTCCCAGGAAGAAAGTATGTCCTAAGGACTTCCACTAGCAAGTCCCAGCTGTTTACACAGTAACAGTCACCTAAGGGAATGGCATCTGAATGGCATCTGAGCACAGTCAAGAATTTCTCTCACTATGCCAGTAGGCTAACTTCTACCGGAGACCTTCATTGTCTTCTTGAATTAGAATACTACTTTGTAGAGAACCCCAGAAAAGTGTGGAGGGCTGGTCTGGATTCATTCATCCTGATCAGTGCATCTCTCTATAGTTTCTGTTCCTCTTTGCTCTTTCCCTGGCAGCTTTTTTCCTGTTGTTTACCTGTCATTAAGTTTTAGGGTTCAGAGTAACACATCTGTTCTATGTTAGCCTTTCCATTTGCCATTTTCCTCTAGGGCAGCTGGGTAACTTAGGCAAATTACCAGGGATAGCGTTTAAAAAATGTCCAAAATAAAAAGGGTAGGGAAGTTGGTTCCTAGTGGTTGGCTACCAGAGTCTGAACTTAAGAGGGGGTAATGCTGCCATAGGGGCAAAGATTTGCATCTTCTCCTCAAGTATTATTTTGTTTTATAGAAATTCTTGCTACAAATCCACATCAGTTGTCTTGCCTAGTGAGGAGAGTTCTTGCCATTTTGTCAGTCCTTCTACACACTTTCTGGTCTGCCTCACCTCCATGCAGGACTGCCTGGTCAATTGGAGATGATTATAACCTGCTTGAACTCATTCCTAAATGATTAGCATCCTCCTACCCCGTCATACCCTCCCCATCCATTGATCTTCAACTCCTGGCCACACTCCTCGTTTTTACTGTTGCTGTTGTTCCCTTGTTCCTATTTCCTCCAACCTCACCCCCCAATACCCCACTCACCATCCCTCTACCCACTTCACTGTGCTCTGGAAAGCCTGCTTCATGCATAAAACGTTTGCTTTAATCTTAGATCTTTTCCTTTCTGACTCCTGTCTTCCTGTACTCACTGAGATCTGGTTCCCTCCTGATGACACCTCCTTTTTCTAGCATTGATTGCACTTTCACCCACACCTCCTGACTCATTGGTCATAGTGAGTGAGTCAGAATACTCCTTGCTCCCAATTACTACTTCTACACTCTGCCACCACAGTTCAATAGCCTTTCCTCCTCCAAATTTCATTCAATTCATATTTATTACCCAATCAAGATTCTGGCATCTGCTATCTAACAGCTTCCAGCATACTCTCTTTCCTTCCTCAATGAGTTCAGTGCCTGGTCTCCAGTCTTTTTCTCCTCCCCAAATATACGTTTTAACTTCTCAATCCCTCAACTTACTCATTTTCAATGACCTGCTCCTCCATCTCAGCTAATTTTGCCATAACCCACATATTCCACTTCTATGCTCATGAACTGTGAAATTCCTTTATCTGATCATGGTCTTTTTGTCATTACACTCCTTCTTACAACTCTTAACTTTGTTATTTTTACTTACCATGATCTCCAATACCTTCACCCCTCAATTCTTGGTCATTTTCCTGAACTGATTACACCTTTCTCTTCTCACTTCCCCATCTTGATCCCTTGGTAAACCAGTTTAACTCTCTATCCTCTTATTTCAAGTCCCTTGTCCCTTTATTCCACAGCTAATTTTGCCCTTCCAGTCTTCAGCCTTGAATTATTCCCACCATTCTCTGCCCTTGCTTCTATTCCATATTGCTGAATTAAGCTGGAGAAAAATCACAAAGCCATACTGACATAGTCCTCTACAGATTTATGTTACATGATCTCAATAAGGTCCTCACTGAGGCAAAACAGTCTTTTTATACTTCCCTAATTAATTGACCATACCACTTAACATAGTGGCACAAGTGATCCCATTTCATCCCATCACCTCTAGTAGATTTTCTTCTCTATCATCCTCACTATCCCATTCTATCTTCAATCTCCCCTTGTCTAGTGGCTACTTCCCAGCTGTCTACAAACACGTCCATGTCTCCCCTATCCTTCAAAACTCCTCACTTGATTGACTTACCCCAATAGATAACATCTCTGTTCCCTTTAATAACTAAACTCATTGAGAAGGCTGTCTATGATTGATACCTCCACTTGCTTTCCTCTCACTCTCTTAACTGCAGTCTAGCTAGTACGTGTCTGAGGCTAGATTTGAACTCATGAAAATGAGTCTTCCTGATTCCAAGACCAGTGCTCTCACCACTATGCCACCTAGCTGCTCTCTAAACTTTGCATAATCTCCATTTTTGACAATAGTACTCTGTCCACACAGCATACTTAATAAATATTTATGAAATTGAATTGACAAATTAGATATGTGGCATTAGAGAAGGGGAAGAGCCTGGGTGACCAGGAGAATGATGATGCCACTAATTGAAAATATGGTCAGTGGGAGAAGCCAATTTTGGAGGACAGATGATAAGTTCAGTTTGCAACATGTTTAGTTTGAGGTGTTGATGGAATATCCAGCTGGAGATGTCTAATTGGCAATTATAAGTGTGAGTATGGAGCTTGTGAGAATGGTTGAGGTGAAGATAAACATTTAAGTCATTTAATTAGAGGGTGGGAATATATTAGGACACACAGTATAGAAAGATAGAAAGGACAATTAATCAGAAATTGGCTGGTCTTTTCAACTACACCTGCACACACAGATGGGAATTCAGAGACATATGGCTGGAGAAGGAGTCATCCCAGGCTTGTGGTTGCCACTTAATAAATGCTTATGGAGTCATTACACTGAATCTTTGAATCTTCTGTTTGGGAGGAGTCTCAGCCATTTAGAATGCTTTCTATCCAAATGAGATGTCTATCCAAATGCATGATGTTATTGAGAGGTGGCCTCGAAAACATAAAGACCTTGGTTCAAGTTTCATCTTTAAAATGAATTGGCTATGTGAGGTCCTGGGCAAGGCCCAGGCATCAATTCCATACTCTAAATTGCAGAAAACTTTCCAACCTGCACTGGTACAATGAGTTTCCTCAACTAGGAAGTTCACTGTGCAATCAGGTCCAGTCCTTATGCTGCCCAAAATTCTTCTTTGGAAAAGAAAAGTGACATAGAAAAGAAAGGTATCACTCTGCTAGCCAAAAACCTTGCTATCCAGGATGACATTGCTATCCAAGATGGCATTCCTGAAGAGTTCCAAATAGCTAAAGTGTTGCCATATTGACTCTCTTTTATCAACTGTACATTCGGTCTAGCTGTAATGTGTTGGAAGACACATTTGCAGAGCTGTCTTTACTGTCAAACTGTTTGAACACATGCAAGCTCTCTCACTAATGACTGACCTCCAGTTTTTGCTCACAGACACCAGTATGTCATCTAACAGTGAACGTCAATCCTCCTCCTTCCCAGTGACCACTAGACTAGTGGGGGAAAAGACCTCAGAGGCTGGTAGAACCAGTAATGTATGTTGTCATTATTCTTTCCCAAGCCAAAGGGGTGGAGGCCCAGGTCATGCCATTTTAACCAGGGTGACATTTTGCTCACATCTGCACCTTTATTGCCAGGCATTTCACAATGTGAAAACAGTGAACTTTACACTGCTCTGGAGGTCACGCCTCCTCTGCCCTGTGAGCCGCGATAGGATTTCCTTCAGCGCTTGGCAATCTCCTGGGCTAGGGGATGTTTTCCCTTTCCCATTGGCAGTTCTCCGGCCTGAGTCACACTGACCTCTATCTGCCCTGTAGCAAGGGAGAGGGCTTGGCTGCTGTGGACTTGTGGGGAGTGGTACCATTTTTCGTGGGGGGGGGGGCTGTCTACAGCTTCCCCAACAGGCACCTACCTAAGGTCATGGAATCAAAGGGGTCATAGAACTGAAGCTAGAGGCCGGTGACTCACTGATGACTTTCTTTCCTTGTCTCTCTAGTCCTTTGTTTCTCTGCTACAAAAATGTTGCAAAGCAACATCTCTTGTGCACATCCTAAAGCAGCTAGTGGGCTCCTGGAGCTAGCCAGGGGCTGTCCTAAGCATGCATTTCCCGGCTTGGAAGAGCTGAGATCCCAGCATATACTTTAATTCTTCATTCTATAGACCTAATTGTCAGACTCCACAAAATCACACTACAGTTTTTGTCATGTGAGGCACTTGGCTTCCCAGCTAGGCCTGTAGCAGAGGCTGTTGTGGGATTCAGCCAGCTCACCAGCTGTTCCAACTATGCTGTCAGGCCTCCATGGTTTAAATAAATAAAGACTTTTTTCCTTTCTTTCCTTTTTTTTTTAAGATGACAAATAAGGTTAGCTAATTCACTAAGCTTATTTGTCTCTTTATTTATCCCATATGCTTAAAGGAGAAAAAAGAAATGTGCTAGTTTGCACTAAATTGCAGCCATTCTCCTAAAGTCCTCGGGTCCATTGAACTCCTCTGAAGCCTCTGTTCCACCTTTTATGTGTATATATGTGTATGAGTGTGTATATGTGTGTATGTATATGTGTATATGTGTGTATGTGTATTTGTCTGTGCATGTATATGTATATGTGTGTATATGTGTGCATATGTATATGTATACTTGTGAGCGTCTATGTATGTATATATATGTGTGTGAGTGTGTTGAGGGCCTATAGGAAGGAGCTAGGAAAGAAGCAGCCAGAGAAGCAGGAGATTTCCCAAAGAGCAGCTAGTGCCCAGCTTACAGAGAAGAGCCTTTGAAGCATTTTAAAGCTATAGCTGCCAGCAGAAGGCTTGACCTCAGTAAGCTGTGTTGCTAAGGTGGCCAAAATCCTTGGTGGCACTCCCCTCCCAGATGGCTGGAGGAACATGGACTCCTCTGACTTTTCCCGGGATGCTTTAGATGTTGGTGGGGAACACACAGTCATTTTGAAGCATAGGAAATTCCAAATTTGAGATTTCACAGAAAAGGGCACAAAGAATGTGACATGTGTTTGAAAAATTTGCCTTCAAACTCCAAGTAAAGTTAGTTCCATTCTGGGGCAGAGTTAGGGGCCAGAGAGGGTATTTGTGTTGATTTATCCCATGAAAGGAGAAAAAAGATGGGATCTCTTTTTCCAGATGAGAAAATGGAGGCCCCAAAAATTGTTTACTATGACCTTGAGCAAGTGTCTTCATCTTCCTTGGTGTCAACCTCATCTCTAAATGGGGGGGTGGGGGTGGGGGTGGATTAGATGGTTTCAGAGGCTAATTCCAGCTCTGCAGCTATGAATCTGTGACTTACCAGCTCATTGAGGTGTTTTTACTAAACATCATAATAGAAATGTATATATAATCAGTTCTGTAATAATGTGACATACTTGTTCCCTCAAATCACTCAGCTATGCGAACTTGTGCAATAAAAAATATAGGGCTTATGGGGGAAATGGGGTCAGGGACACAATGCAAAAAGAATTCCTCAGTTATACATAAATATATAGAAATCTAATAAAATTGTAGGTCTATTTTTTGCTTGTTAAATGAATAACAATGCATAAATAACACAATAAATATTGTCGGTGTCCTAAGGCTCAGTCTGCTGCTTAACCTATGACCCAGTTCCCAAGGGTCTAGGTTGGTCCCCTAACTCTTGATCTGGGTCATGGTGGAAAGTGGAAGAGGGGCTGGGGTATACACCAGTCCTCTACCCACACTCTTACTGCACTAGAATATATACAATAAATAGGGTACTTTACCTTTACAAAGACCTGAAGTGTACCTTGTGGAGGTATACATTGGAAAGATTGCAGCTTGTGAATTATTGTGAAGTTTTCTATGTTTTCTCACTGTTTCTTGGGGAGGAAATGTATAAGCAAGCTCAAAATTCGTGTTATGCTCACAATATTCCCTAATATATCAATCACACTGGAAGAAATTTGAGCTTTCCAAATAAATTATAGCAGAACTGAGTGTAGTCTTTTACGTGGATTACCTCATTTGAGCCTTACGACAACCATGTGGAGTAGGAACTTTATGTCTCATTATGCTTATTTTATGAATGAGGAAAGTAAAACTTTCAGAGGTTAGGGGAGAGACCTGGAGAAGTTACCCAAGGTCATGAAAGCTAATAAGTTTCAGAGTTAGTATTGGAACCTAAAACTTTCTGATTCTAAGTCCAGCATTTATCTGCTACACCATGTTGAGTCCCTTGACTAATCAAGAAGGAAATAGAAAAAAGGCTCAACATAGATTGGGGAAGTGAAGGTAGATGTAGAGGACATGAGATTTGACTGGAGCCCTTAAAGGATTTGCATAAGTGAAGAGGAAGCATGGAGAAATTTCAATCAGGAGGAGAGAGAACTGTATGAACAAAACTATGTGGGGGCATGAATAAGCATGGCACATTCAGGGGACAGTATAATTGGAATAGACATTTTATCAAAGAAGTAGTGATTAGATTGATTGGGCATGCCTAGATTTTAAAGGACCTTGAAAACCAAGCTGAGGAGTATGGGGGCTTATTCTGTGGGCACTGGCTAATATATTATTTCTAGTTGTTTTGTTTTGCTTGAAAGCAAGAGTTGAAAGTAATGTTTTATGAAGAGTAATATGATGTTGAAATAAAGAATAGATGAAAAGTACAAACACTAATTAACAGATTGTTGTGATCTAAGACAATTCCGAAGGACATATGATGAAAAATGCTATCCATCTCCTGAGAAAGTACTGGTGGAGTCTGAATGCAGATTGAAGCACACTTTTTTAAGCTTTTAAATTTTTCTTGCTTTTTTTTCTTTCTTGCATTTTCTTTTGCAATATGGCTAATACGAAAATATGTTTTTCATGACTGCACATATATAATCTGTATCAAATTGCTTGCCTTCTCAAGGAGAGAGGAGAGAAGGGAAAAAGGAAGAGACTATGGAACTCAAAATTTAAAAAAAGGTTAAAAATCTTTTGTGTATAATTGAGAAAAAGAAAATAAAAATTATATGTGAAAAAACCCAAAACTCTTAAAAAGGGATTATTGTAAAAATCTAGGCTTTAAGTACTGAGAGCCTAGTCTTGGATATTAGCAGTGGTAATGAGAAAAGAGGGACAAATGGGAAAGACAGTATGATGTATAGACATGGTTATCAAAAGGTAACTGGGCCTTTGTCCTCAGATGCTGACATCTGAGTGGGACACATCTTCTCTTTCCCTCCTTTGTCTGGGAATTTCAGTCTATCCATCTGACCATACTCCCTCACCAAACCCTAGCTCCAAGTATAGCACCCAAGAAAGAGTAAGTACTCAATAAATATGTCAATAATTTCAATCAAGTGGTGGTGCCAGATACTAACCTGATGCTATTCAATAGGAAGGATCAAGAGCTATGCTTGCCCCATGCTTACTCTGGCAGTCATGTATGGTATCCTCAGCTGCTAAGTTCTGTGATTTCTGCCTTCACAATATCTCTTATATACATCCCCTTCTCTCTCCGATACTGCCACCCCCTGCGTCAGGCTCTTGTCACCTCATGCCTGTACTATTGCAACAGCCTGCCAGCAGGTTTCTCTACTCCCAATCTTCCTCATTCCAGTACAGCCCCTATCCAGTAAACTCCTGTGGCTCCCTATAGCCTCCAGGATGAAATATAAAATCTTCTGTTCGGCTTTCAAAGCCCTCTATAAACTGTCCCCTTCCTACGTTTCCATCTCCTTACTCTTCATTTGTGATGCAGTATCACTGGCCACCTTGCTTTTCTTCAAACAAGATACTTCATTTCCTGACTCCAGTCATTTTCACTGGCTGTCCTCCGTGCTTGGAGTGCTCTCCCTCCTCTTTTCTGCCTCTTAACTTCCGTGGCTTCCTTCAAGTCTCAGCTAAAATCCCACTGTCTGCAAGAAGCTTTTCCTGATCCCCCTTCCCTCTGTTATCTCCAACTTATCTTGTATATGTAGTTTGTGCAGTTATTTGCACATCATCTCTTTCTTTAGACTATAATAAGCTCCTTGAGGGCAAGAATTGCCCTTTTATCTTTCTTTGTATCCTCAGCACTCAACACAGTGCTCAGCACATAATAGACCCCCAAATGCTTGTTGAATGACTAACTGACTGTCCATCCCACTGAGGGAATGTGCTGGAAGAAGGCCAAGCTATCTACTTTTTTTTTCAGATTGAACCAACTGCTGACTCTCAGCTCTGTTTTATTTTGAGTGGCTATGGTAACTCATGGGGCAGCTAGATGGAGTAGTGGATAGAGTACCGAGCCTAGAGTCAGGAATATTCATCTTCCTGAGTCTTTTTTGCATCATTATACATCACTTCCATAATTTTGCAGTTGAGGAAACTGAGACACAGGAAGAAAGTGTCAGAAGAAGGATTGGAACCCAGGTCATCTGATTCCAGCATCAGTACTCCTTCCACAGTACTATTTACTGCACAACCACCTCCTTTAAGATAACAAGTCTTTATCAGAAATATTTAATATAAAGTCCTTTTTGTTACCCTAAATAATGTTGCTCATGCTAAATGAAAAGTATATAATGAAAACTATTTTGCTTTTATAAGTCAATTCATCAAGTCAATAATCATTTGTCAAGCACTTATGATGTGCCAGGCTAAGCACCAGGAATCAAAATAGAAGCAAAAAGAAAGAAGCCCCTGGCCTCAAGGAGCTTAAATTCTAATGGATGATTATAATTACAACATCCACTATACCTTGTTAGGTTATTAATTTTCCATTAAACCAAATATAGGAAAGGTATCAACTTTCCATTCTTCTTTAGGTGTCATTATTTTGAAAAACTTTCATGTTTTCATTTAGCCATTTGGAGCTTATTTTTTAATATGGTGTAAGATATTTGGCTAAATCTAATTTTTCCAAACTGTTTTTGGTTTTCCAAGGAATTCTTTTAAAATAGAATTTTTTTTCCCACCCCCACCCTATCCCCGAGTTTTCCTAATCTCTTATGTTCCACTGATCTACTTTCTAAAATGTTTTGACCAAGAGCAAATCCTTTTGATTATAGCTGCTTTATAACACAGTTTGAAATATTAGAATACTAAGCTGATATCATTTGTACTTAAAAAAACATTGTTTCCCTTGAGATTTTTGATGTTTTACTCCTCCAAATTAATTGTTTAATTTTTTTTTAGTTCTATAAAGAAGCTCCTTGACAATTTCATTGGTATAGCATCAAATTTTAAAATTTATTTAGGTAGTATCATTTTATTATGTTAGCATAACCTAGCTATGAATATTGATATGCTACAAATTATTAAAGACGTCCTTTGTTCTTATAAAAGATATTTTATAATTATATGTATTTAAGTCCTAATGTTTTAGTAAGGGCAGTTAAGTGGCACAAATAGTGACAGGCCTGGAGTCAGGAAAACTCATCTTCCTGAGTTAAAATCTGGCCTCAAACACTTACTAGATGTATGACCCCATACATGTCATTTAACCCTATTTGCCTCAGTTTCTTCATCTGTAAAATGAGCTAGAGAAAGAAATGGCAAACCACTCCAGTTTCCCTATCAAGAAAACCCCAAATGGAGTCACAAAGAGTCAGATGTGACTGAAAAACAACTGAACAACGATGTTTTGATAGGTTAACTACCAGATAATTTATTAATTTTGTAGCTATTATGAATAGAATTTCTATTTTTATCTCTTCCTGCTGGGTTTTCTTAGTAATATATAGAAAGGAAGATATATTTATGTAATCCTTTTGTATCTTCCTACTTTATTGTAGTTATTGTTTTGATTAATTTTTATAATTGGATCTCTGGAATTCTTTAAGTAAACCATCACATAGTCTACAAATATAGGTAATCCCATATCCTCTTTGGCAATGCTTATTATTGCAATTACTTTTTTCTTTCTTTTTTTTTTATAGCTATGGCTAGCATTTCTGACACTATTCCAAATAACAGTGAAGACAATTGAATCTTTGTTTTACCCTTGGACTTACTGGAAAAGCTTCTAATGTTTCTCTGAAACAAATAATGCTTTACCTTGGTTACAAATACTTTTGATGATATTAAAGAAAGGCCCTTTTATTCCTATGCCTTTTAGTATCTTTAAAATAAATGAGTTCTAAATTTCATTGAAGGCTTCATCTATATATATTGATATCATTAAGTGATTTTCCTTATTGTTGCTATTAATATGCTCTATTGTATTTATGGCTTTTTATGTTGAACTATCACTATATTTCTGGTATTATGAAAAGCCAGTCACATTGAATGGTTTTTTTTTTTCAAATAGACTGCTATAGCCTGGCAATATTTAGTTAAGGTCAATTTTTTGCATTAATTCATTAATCACATATTGGTCTATGTTTTTCTTTCTCTGCTTTGTGTCTTCCTGATTTTGTCATCAGGATCATGCTTTTCTCATGTAAGATGTCTCTTTTTTAAAATTTGTGAATAATTTTTATAGCATAAAGGCATTATCTTTAAAGCACATAGCATTATCTTTAAATATTTGATAGATTTCATTTGCAAAAGCCAACCAAATGATTTGTTTTTTAAAAATTTCCTTTCAGAGGTCGTTTACAGCTTGTTCAACTTCTCAGAGACTATTTAGAGTCTTTATTTCCTGTTCTGTTAAATATGGGTATTTTTTATATATGAAATATTCATCCATTCTTTTTAATAGGCATCCATTCTTTTAAAGTTTTCCCTTTTGTTGTCACATAACTGAATAGGATTATTTCTGTCAATTCTCATAACTTCTTGTTCACTTTTTAATGAAAGTCCTTTTCTTATTTTTATTTTAATAATTTGTTTTTTCTTTTGCCTTTAATAAAATCTAGGTAATGGCTTATCTGTTTTCCAAAAATTAGCAAGTCTTATTTTTGTCATCTCCATAGTTTTTTTTTCTTTATTCAGGTCTATGTATCTTTTATTTAATTTTCAGATTTTCAATTTTTTTTGTATTTGTTTGAAGGTTATAAATTTGCTCAAATTTAGCTTGAAGTAAACATATTTGCTGATGTCCACAGTCAGCAAAGTAGCTACAAAATAGTTCCACCATAAATCTGGGATAAATTCTACCATAAACATATAGTGTCATTAAGAATAATGGACCCCATAGGTTTATTATAAAGATCAAATGAGATAACATTTATCTGGTAGTCCAGAAAACCAAAGAGGTTTTCTCTTTAGCTTTCTAGACCCAACAAACTGCTCTGCTCTAGACAGGCCCACTCACTCTTTCCAAGCCCTTTTCTGAAACTTTCTATATCTGACCTTCCATACTGGAAACTTCTAGCTTCCTGGATTGGTATTACCTGTGTGCAAGGTCCATGGAGTCACCTCTGACAGGATTATTGATCCTCTTCCTCCTCTTGCAGCCTGAAGACAATCTTGCCCAAGGCTTGTTGCTGACTAACTGATTATATGTAAAGTACTTTTCAAATCTTAAACTGTAATATCAATGATTGCTGTGACCTCCATCATCATCATCATCATCATCATCATCACATGATGCATACTGTCTTCTCAGATGATATGGAGATAAATCAATCATTGTCTCAGGAGGGATTATGATCTGCAGAGACCCTTTGCCTGACCCTTTCTTCTACCACCTTCTTCAATTCTCCTCAAATTATTTTTTGTATGGATTACCTGTAATAAAGCCTCATCTTTTTTGTATTTCTGGTTAGTCTTCCTAATTTGTGAAAATTCTACATTGCCAAACCCAGGAAAATGGACTAAGACAGCATAGAAAATAATTTGTAATCATAAAACACAAATGTGGACTAACATCATTAACAAATGCAATAAAAATTGTTGTTTTTAACTGTACTGAAACTCACATTAGACCTTATCTAGCTAAGCAGTTTTAAATGTATTTGTTCTGTCACTGGACACTTGCGTCCACACCCCAGAGCTTGGCTATCAGTACTTTCATCAATTTCCTGAGATTCATACTTTTTGCAAGATCAGTGAAATAAAATAAATAAGAGCACTTATTGCCAGTATGAGCTTCCTATTTCCCTACATCAAACAGTTTGCTTTTTCAATGTCAGGAAACTATTTCCTAGGAAGTCTTAACTTCATTTTAATGGATATTGTTCACGCTAGATTTACAAATCAATCTGTTACTTTTTATTCTATGCTTTTACAAAATCCATATAAATGATGGTCCCTTTTTATTTCTGTTGACTTCCTTGGTCAATGAACTAATCTTCTTGGCTTAATATTTCTATAATGGGTGGAAATGACACATTTGTAGATATTTAAAAAAACCATTTGTCTTGTACTGTATGGGAATAAGTTGTTCCTTGTAAGTAAATTTTCTAGAAAACTGAAGGTGAATCCTTCTAAGGTCCCAAGAATTTTTATTTTAAACATTTTGGATGGAAATTTTTTCTGATGATTCCTCTCTATTCATTTCTACAGACATTTATTAGGATGTTCCTATGTGCAAAGCTCTGTGATGGTCCTAGAAGAGATATAAAGATAAATAGGATTAGGTCTTACTTCAATGTAGCTTACAAAGTGTATGTGTGTGTGTGGGTGGGGGGGAAGAAATATAATACGCACATTCACTACTCTCTTATAAAACATTTACTAACTTACCTACTATGTGTTAGGCATTACACTAGATACTGGAGATATAAAGACAAAATGAAATAGTCTCTGTCTCAAAGATTTTACATTTTACTGGGGTAAGTGAGAGGGAGAAATATTACCTGGACACAAGCAAAAAAAAAATGCAAAATATGTATAAGGTAATGTCAATAGGGAGAGTGCTAATAACTAGGAGAATTAATAAAGTCCTTGTATAGAAGGCAACACTTGAGCTTTGCTTTGAAAGAGCCTAGGGATTCCAAAAACTGGAGGGGAGGAGGAAGTACCTTCCAGGAGTGAGGGACCACTGGAGCAAAGCTACAGAAGAGATAGAGTATTATATTTGGGCAACACATAGCAGATCACACAATATACAATGTAAGTATATAATAAATATTCAAACAATATATGCTATAGGACCAATTAAGGAAATATAATTTATGACTCAAGACTGTACAATATCCCAGCTCCAAGTTGACCATATCCTCCAGGATATTGTTTTGTTGATTATTTACTCTCTTGTATACATCTATAAGCTCTCCTTATTGCATATCCTTGCTGACTATAAAAAATGCTCATTTTTTAAAAAAATGCTAAACAAATAAACAAACAAACTTCTTTTCACCCTGCCAGCACCTCAGATGGTCTTTTTTTGGAGTCATGGTGGATCATTTGATATTAATAAGATTTATATCACAAGTCCTTTGGAGTTATGGATGAAGAATGGGGTTTTATAAGGAAAGGCATAGGGAAAGTGAAAAGCCAATAGGTTATAATTGGATAAGGGGATTTTTTTTAATTCTTGAACATGAAAGTGCTACATTTGTAAGTGATTGCAAGATCAAGGCCATGGCCATCTTTGTGTGTGGCTGAAGTGGGCTGGAGGAGTAGCTCATGGGAAGTGAGTAGGTTGAGGAACTAAGTGGTTAGGGTATTTGAGGAAGATTCAATATGTTGAAGTCCCCTTGTATGAGGGTGAGATTTAGAGAGAAGAGAAAAATTGTGAGCCAGGTACCAAAATCATTGAGGAAGGAAGGCGAGTGGTCTGGGGGTCTGTAGACAACTACCAGGATTTTGACTGGTTGGTAGATATGAATAGCAAGAACCTCAAATGAAGAGGAGTTACTGAGTGATGGAAGTAGAGGGAGAACCTGGATGTGGCAATGAGGAACAAGGGTATTCCAACTCCCCTGTCTTGACCAGTGAGCTAAAGAGAATGAGTGAAAGTACAGCCAGTGCCCAACAAGGTGACCACGGAGGTTGTGTCATTAGCAAGGACCAAGTTTCAGTAATAGCTAGTGGATGGAAGGAGTGACAGAGGAAAAGATTTAAAATGAAAGGAAGTTTGTTGCCTATGGAACAGGCATTCCAGAGGGCACAGTGGAAGGGCTGGGTAGAGTTAGGATTGCAACTTTGGTGTAAGAGAGTTAAGGGGAATGGGAATGAGGAATTGAGTGGTGGTGAGATGAGGAATGTGTTTTATGTAATGAGATATAGGAGTTCAGAGTCACTGGGATATTAAGGGTATGACCAGGTGTGAGAATGGTCACTGTTGTGTAGAGGGCTCACCACTCTTCTGCCCACCTAAGTATAGATATCCTCCAGTGCTCTGTCATAAGCTATCTTCTCTTTGTATTCTCTCTCCCTCGGGTGCTTCATCCTGTCCTACAAGTTAAATTATCCTTTCTATACAACTGACTCCCAGATGTATAGAAATAACACCAATTTCTTCACCAAGCTCTAAAAATACAATCTCCAACTTCTTAAGCAATATCTTCAGTTGCGTCAAACATCAGACTCATTATATTCAAATTCAAACTCATCATCTTACATCTAAATCTGCTTCTGACTTCATTTCTGTTGCTATCTGGAGTATGTAAGAGATATCTAAACAATGCGTGTTATATTTGAACCAATAAGTGAATTATATACAAAATAACTGTGTGTGGACACATAATTTATGACTGCGTTGTTCAGTGTTCTAGCTCCAAAATGATCATCTCCTTCAAAGTGCTGTTCCATGGATCATTTACCTTTTTTCACTCATCTGTAAGTTCCCCTACCTATTAGATCCTGTCCTTGCTGTGTATAAACATGCTCATGTTTTTGCTATGCTAAACAAACAAACAACTCTCTTTTCATTCTGCCAGCACCTCAGGTGGGCACCCTGCATTTCTCCTCTCTGTTCGTTGTGAAAATTCTTAAAAGATTAATCTATATTCTCTGCTTCCAGTTCCTCATCACTTACTTAGAGTTTGGCTTTCTTATGTTATAGAGCCTACTCTCACTGAGATCCTACTCACCCTTCAATCAATCAACCCACAGCCTTGGTCTACTATGTACGAGATCTGAAGATACAAAGACAAGAGGTAAAAAGTCCTTGTTCTCAAGAAACTTATGGTCTAGTCGCAAGAGACAACACCTATATAGGCTTGAAACATTAGAATCATCTATCACTTTTCTTTCTCACTCACCCTCCAGAACCAATTACTTTTCATGTTTTTCTGGGCCAGTTTGACTCAGGCTGTTACCCAATTAATTAGGGTTGGAACAAAATGTGATACTTATAGGTCATTCCACAGTCAATAAAAAGAGATTTAATTAGCCATAGTACAGAAAGAATATTCAACAACAACATTCCAGAATATGCCAGGACTCAGCTTACTAATTGTTACTTCCATCATCACAAAGAAATATGTGTCCAGTCAGCAGGCCCCAGTGTGGCAACTTACAAAGTCTTGGGATGCACACTAAGTCTGAAGGGTCCTGACTGTGTGTAAATAGCAAAATGACCTCACCAAAATGACCAGAGGATATCAAGAAGCTGGGCCAAGGAAGGCACAACTAAAGCCTTAGACTTCTCGGCCTACCAAACACCAAAGAAACTTTTTGCCTTCCAGAGAAAACAAAAAATAAAATGAGCCTAATCCATGCTGTGGGGGAGTAGGAACCCTGGTAGATAGTGGCCCAATCACATAAGTCCTGTCAAGTCTGCCCTTACAATATCTCTCCCTTTGGTCCCCTACCATCCACCTTGTTCAAGCTGTCATCTCATTTCACCTGAACTATTTTCTAAGCAGCAAATCTTTCTCCAGTTTTTCCTCTCTGTAGTACGTCCTGATCCAGATGTCAAATTCCTCTTTCTAATGTACAGACTGACATGTCACTCCTCTGCTCAAATACCTTTAGCAGCTTCTCTGAGCCTTTTTTGTTGTTGTTCAGTTGTGTCCAACTCTTTGTGACCTCATGGACCATGCTATCCATGAGGTTTTCTTGGCAAAGATACTGGAGTGGTTTGCCACTTACTTCTCCAGTAGATTAAGGCAAACAGAGGTTAAGTGACTTGCCGAGGATCACACAGCTAGTAAGTTTCTGAGACCAGATTTGACTTCAGGTCTTCTTGGCTCCAGGCCCAGTGCTCAGCCCTCTGAGGCTTTACTTGTGGGTGCACCCCAAGGCTCTGTCCTGTGCCCTCTTCTCTTTTCTCTCTATATTCTTTCTGCCTGGTAATCTCATTTACTCTCAATACTTCAATTACCTCTATACAGATGACTCCCTGATATTTAGTTCATCTTAGTCTCTCTCCAGAGCCTCTGCCCAACATCACTATTGTCTATTAGATATATTTCTAAGTGATGTCATATAGTAATCTCAAACTCAACATGTCTAAAGCAGAATTCATTATCTCACCCCCACCCAAAAAAACCCCCAAAACCTCACCCTCCTTCTGAACTTCTCCATTACTGTTGAGTATATCACCATCCTTACACTCATCCAGGTTCATAACTGTGGTGTCACCTTTGACTTCTCATCCTCACTTCTCCGCACATATACAACCAGTTGTCATTTCTTGCCAATGTCTCTCATTCATGTCCCCCTTTCTGCACTCACACAGCTACCATCATAGTTTAAGTCCTCATCACCTCTCACATCTCACCTCTGTACTAGCCTCCTAGTCAATCTTCCTCCAAATATCTCTCCACTCCAGTCTACCCTCCACACAGCTACAAAGTGGTTTCCCTAAGTATAGGTTTGATCATGTTACGTCCCTGCCCAATAAACTCCAAATGGCTCCTTATTACCTCTGGTATCAAATATAAATTTCTGTGTTTAGAAACGAGAGCTCTTCTTCTCAGCAATACAATGATCTAAGACAATTCTAAAAGATCCATGATGAAAAATGCTCTCCACACAGAGAAAAAGAACTGATGAAGTCTGAATGCAGATCAAAGCATACTATTTTCACTTTATTTTTTGTGTTTTTTTTTCCTTTTGCAAACTGTTTCTTTTTTTTAACAACATGACTGATATGGAAATATGTTTTACATGATTGCACATGTATAACCTAGATCAATTTGCTTACCATTTTAAGGAGGGGGGAAGGAAAAGAGGGAGGGAAAAAATTTGGAATTTAAAATTTTATAAAAAATAAACCTCAAAAATCATCTTTACATGTAATTGAAAAAACAAAATGCTATTAAAAAAAAAGCAATGAGAGCTCTTCCAACCAACCCCTTCCTATCCTTTCAGTCTTTTTTTGTATGACTCCCATGCAACACACTACTATATAACTATATTGGCTTATTTATTGTTGCTCACATACCAAGCCCCATCTTCTATCTTTGTGCCTTAGCCCTGGCTGTCTCCCATGCCTGAAATGCTCTTCCACCTCACCTCCTCCTCTTATCATTTCTCACTTCCTCTAGCTCATGAACCACAACAGGGAGCCTTTCTCAGCTTCTCCAGTTTGAAGAGCCTTCCCTTCAAGATTCTCTTATGTGTACTTTGTATGAATCTTGTGTGTGTGTGTGTGTGTATATATATATATACACACATAGATATTTATATATTATATATATATACATACACATAGATATTTATATATTATATATATACACATACACAGATATTTATATATATTATATATAATTCATACAAAGTATGTGTATATATATACATACATATACATATACATATACATATACATATACATATACATATAATATACATATACATATACATATACATATACATATACATATACATATACATATACATATACATATACATATACATATACTTACACATATACATATACATATACATACACATGTATATATATATCTATATATATATCTATATATAGATATATATATATATGAAAATGTCTCCTCCATTACATTGTAAGCTCTTTGAGGGCAGGGTCTATTTTTACTCTTTTTATTTGCATTTTCAACACTTAACATAGTGCCTAGAACCTAGAAAGTGCTTAAGAAATGACTGCTGATCGATAGGATAAAAAGTTAATGTCTTAATTTGTCATTTAAACTTCTCCAAAATCTGGTACCAACTGATTTTGCCAGACATTTCCCATTACTCCCCTTTATACATTGTTACACGATGCTCTCTCTTACCTCTGTGCATTCATGTAGACCAGTAGTTCTCATTTTTTTTAGTCTCAGGATCCCTTCACAATCCTAAAAATTATTAAGGACCTCAAAGAGGTATTTTTAAAAAATTGATTTATGTCTACGACACTTACCTTATTAAAAATTATAATGTGTTAGTATTATTATGAATATATTTCTTTGACTTCACTGACCCCCTAAAAGTATCTCAGGGACCACCCTTTGAGAAGTCTTAGATTGTCCATCACTTCATTCCTAGAACATAGTGCCTCTTCATCTCTGTCTGTTAAAATCTTTCAAGATCTATTTTAGATGCCATCTCTCCCATTAATCTTTTCCTCTTTCATTTTAGTGAAGGAAAAAACAAGCATTTGTTTAAATGTCTAATAAGTGCTACACACTATGTTAGTGATTTATAAATAAATATTATCTCATTTATTTCTCACCATAGTCCTGAGAGGTAGGTACTATTATTATCTTCATTTTACCATTGAGGAAGCTGAGGTAGATAAAGGTAAGTGACGTGCCCAGGGCAACGAAGCTAGGAAAGGTCTGATGCTGGATTCAAAGTCAAGTCTTTCTGACTCCAGGCCCAGTGTTCTATCCACTGTACCACCCAGGCTGCCTCTAGTGGAAAGACTGATGGATTTGAAGGCAGGAGTTTTGGAATTAAAATTTAACCTCTGATACTTAATAGCCCTGTAAACATGGATGGAAGAGTTCATTTGACCTTGTGAACTTAGGCTCCTCCATCTGCAAAATGGGAGTAATAATTTCATTACTTGTTTTAGAAGATCATTGTAGTGAAGGTACTTTATAAAGTAGAGTAATCAAGCTGGAAAGTAATTTAGAGGTCATCTAGCACTATCCCTTCGTTTTGCTGAGCACTAACCCTCTAGTCCAGAGAGGTTAACTTATTTGCCCAAATCACATAGACAGTAAATGGAAGAGGTGAGGCTGGAACTCAGGTCCTCTGATTCCAAATCCAACCCTCTTTCCACTGTCCTCTCTCATGTAAGCAAATTATGATGATTATTCTTGGATTCTTTTCCAATCCCTAGTTAAAATGATAACCTCTCAAATGAGTTTCCTTGAATTTTCCTGAAGCATAAAGTACTTGGGATTTCTCCTTTCCCACTTCACAATCTACATTGTATTATACATACATACATATTTACATATGGATATGTATATACATACATATAAATAAGCTCCTTGTTTATTATATGTCATACAATATATCAATATGATATGTATTTTTATCACACACACACATATATGTATATTGCTTTTCTTCTATTAAATTATAAGACTTAGGGGGGTATATACAGTTTTCACCAGTATTTCTACAACCCAGCACTTGCATGTGGAAGGTGCTTAATGTCACATTTTTCAGTCCTTTTACTGCCAAACTCCTAGAAATAATTGCCTTCTCTTACCACTTCCAATCAAAACACCCAATCATTTTTCAGGTCCTCGTAGTTTGATAGTTTTTAAGCTACTTTCTTCAAGTCCACCAATGATTCTTTTTTTAAATAGTATTTTTTCACAATTACATGTCAAGATGATTTTTAACTTACATTTTTATAAGATTTTGAGTTCCAAATATTTCTCCCTCCCTCCTTCCCCTCCTTTCTTCCAAAAATGATAGGCAATTTGATATAAATTATACATGTGCTATCATGTAAAACAAATCTCCATTTTAGTCACAGTTGTTAAAGAAGAAACAGATCAAAAGGGGAAAACAAAAAACATGAAAAAGAATGAAGTAAGTAAAAAAAAAATACTTCAATCTGCATTCAGAGTCCATCAGCTCTTTATCTGGATATGGATAGCATTTTCCTTCATGAGTCTTGGATCATTTTGTTGCTGAGAAGATCTGAGTCATTCGTTGTAGATCACACAATGTTGCTGATACTGTATACAATGTTTTCTTGGTTCTGCTTGTCTCACTTTGCATGAGTTTGTACAATCTGGGTTTTTCTGAAATCTGTCTGTTCATCATTTCTTGTTGCACAGTAGTATTCCATTACATTCATATACCACAGCTTGTTCAGCCATTCCTGAATTGATGGACATTCCCCAATTTCCAATATTTTGCTACCATGAAAAGGGTTGCTATTAATATTTTTGTACATGTAGGTCCTTTTCTCTTTTTTATGATCTCTTTAGGATACAGACCTAGTACTAGTATTGCTGGATCAAAGGGTATGCAGTTTTATAACCCTTTGGGCATAGTTTCAAATTGCTCTCCAGAATGGTTGGATCAATTCATAACTCCACCAACAGTATATCAGTGGCCCAATTTTCCCACATCCTCTCCAACATTTATCATTTCCTTTTTTTTGGTCATATTAGCCCATCTGGTAGGTGTGAGATGGTACCTCAGAGTGGTTTTAATTTTCATTTCTGTCATCAAAAGTGATTTAGAGCATTCCTTCATATGCCTATACATAGCTTTGATTTCTTCATCTGAAAACTGACTTTTCATATCCTTTGCACATTTATCAACTGGGGAATGGCTTGTATTCTTATAAATTTGACTCAGTTTTCTATATGTTTGAGAAATGAAGCCTTCATCAGAGTCACTTGCTATAAAGACTGTTTCCCAGCTTTTTGTTTTCCTTCTAATCTTGGTTGCATTGGTTTTGTTTGCACAAAAGCCTTTCACTTAATTGAATTTAATATGGTAAAAATTATTTATTTCTACATTTTGTAATGGTCTATCTCTTGTTTGGTCACAAATTCTTCCCCTCCTTTCAGATCTGACAGGTAGACTATTCCTTGCTCTTCTAATTGGCTTACAGTGTCACTCTTTCTATCTAAATCATGCACCCATTTTTGACTTTATCTTGGTATACGGTGGGAGATGTTAGTCTATACCTAGTTGGCGCCCTATTGTTTTCCCGTTTTCTCAGCAGTTTTTGTCAAATAGTGAGTTCTTATCCCAGAAGTTGGAGCCTTTGGATTTATCAAACAATAGATTACTATAGTCATTGGCTACTGTATTTTGTGTACCTAATCTATTCCACTGATCCACCACTCTATTTCTTACCAGTACCAAGTAGTTTTGATGATTGCTGCTTTATAATATAGTTTGAGATCTGGTATTGCTAGGCCACCTTCCTTGTATTGTTTTTTCTTGAATTCCCTTGATATTCTTGACCTTGTATTCTTCCAGATGAATTCTGTTGTTATTTTTTCTAGCTCTATCAAATAATTTTTTGGTAGTTTGATTGGTTTGGCACTGAATAAGTAAATTAGTTTAGGCAGAATTGTCATTTTTGTTATATTGCCTCAGCTTACCCATGAGCAACTGATTTTTTTCTAATTGTTTAGTTCTGATTTTATTTGTGTGAAAAGTGTTTTATAATTGTGTTTGTATAGCTTCTAGGTTTCTCTTGGCAGGTAGATTTCCAAGTATTTTATATTGTTTATAGTTATTTTAAATGGAATTTCTCTTTCTGTCTCTTGCTGCTGGGTTTCATTGGGCATATGAAGAAATGCTGATGATTTATATGGGTTTATCTTTTGCCCTGCAACTTTGCTAAAGTTATTAATTATTTCAAGTAGTTTTTAGTTGATTCTATAAGGTACTCTAAGTATACCACCATGTCATCTGCAAATAGTGATAGTTTTGTTTCCTCTTTGTCTATTTTAATTCTTTCAATTTCTTTTTCTTCTCTTATTGCTATAGCTAACATTTCTAGTATTATATTGAATAATAGTGGTGATAATGGGCATCCTTATTTCACTCCTGATATTATTGGGAAGGTTTCTAGCTTATCCCCGTTATAGATAATGCTTGCTGATGGTTTTGGATAGATACTGCTTATCATTTTAAGGAATTCTCCCTTTATTTCTCTGTTCACTATTGTTTTTAATAGTAATGGGTGCTATATTTTGTCAAAAGCTTTTTTTTTAGCATCTATTGAGATAATTGAATGATTCCTGTAGGTTTTGTTATTGATATGATTGGTTATGTTGATAGTTTTCCTAGTATTGAACGAATGCTGCATTCCGTATAAATCCCACCTGGTCATAGTGTATAATCTTCCTGACGTTTTGCTGCAATTAACTTGCTAGTATTTTGTTAAAAAATTTTGCATCAATATTCATTAGGGAAATTGGTCTATAATTTTTTTTCTCTGTTTTACTTCTTCTTGGTTTAGGTATCAGCACCATATTTGTGTCATAAAAGGAGTTTGGTTGGACTTCTTCACCTATTTTTCCAAATAGTTTTATATAGTATTGGAATTAATTGTTTTTTAAATGTTTGGTGTAATTCACTTTTGAACCCATCTGGCCCTGGGGATTTTTTCTTGGGGAGTTCATTAATGACTTTTTCAATTTACTTTTCTAAGATGGGATTATTTAGGCAATATATTTCCTGATCTATTAAGATAGGTAATCTATATTTTTGTAAATATTCATTGATTTCACTCAGATTGTCAGATTTATTGCATATAATTGGGAAAAAATATTTCTTAATGATTGTTTTAATTTCCCCTTCAGGTGGTGATTTCACCTTTTTCATTTTTTGATACTGGATATTTGGTTTCCTTCTTTTTTAAAATCAAATTACCTAATGGCTTATCTATCTTATTGTTTTTTCCCCCATAAAACCAGCTCCTAGATTTATTTATTACCTTGATAGTTTTTTTTTCCACTTTCAATCTTATTAACTTGGTGGTCAATTGGAAATTTTTAATTTATTTTTTCCTAGTTTTTTTTTAATTGCATGCCCAATTAACTGCTCTGTTCTTTTCTATTTTGTTGATATAAGAATTTAGATAAATAAAATTTCCCCTAAATACTGCTTTGACTGCATCCCATAAATTTTTGGTATGTTGTTTCATTGTTGAAATTATTGACTGTTTCTATGATTTTTTTTTGACCCACTTATTCTTTAGGATCAGATTATTTAGTTTCCAGTTAATTTTTAATCTATCTTTACACTGCTCTTTGTTGAATGTAGTTTTTATTGCAATATGATCCAAAAATAATACATTTAATATTTCTGCCTTTATACATTTGATTTTGAGGTTTTATGGCCTAACACATGATCCATTTTTGTGTAGATGCCAGGTGCTGCTGAGAAAAAGGTATATTCTTTTCTGTTCCCATTCAGTTTTCTCCAAAAGTCTGTCATATCTAACTTTTCTAACATTTTTTTACCTCTTTAGTTTCTTTTTTGGTTGGATTTATTGAGTTCTGAGAGGAAACAGCTGAGGTCTCCTGCTAGTATAGTTTTGCTATATATTTCTAACTTCTCTTTTAAGAATTTGGATGTTATACCAATTGATTCATAGATGTTTAGTATTGATAGTGCTTCATTTTCTATTGTACCTTTTAGTAAGATGTAGTTTCCTTTCTTATCTCTTTTAAGTAGGTCTATTTTTGCTTTTGCTTTGTCCAAAATCAGGATTGCTATCCCTGATTTTCTTTTTTTTTTTTACTTCAGCTGAAGCATAATAGATTCTGCTCCAGCCCCTTACCATTACTATGTGTGCATGTCTGCTTCAAGTTTGTTTCTTGTAAACAACATATTGTTGGATTGTGGTTTTTGATCCACTCTATCTGCTTCCATTTTATGGGAGAGTTTATCCCATTCACATTCACAGTTATGATTACTAACTCTTTGTTTTTCTCCATCTATTCATCCTCCTGTTTGTTCCCACTCTCTTTTCACCCTTTCCCTCTTCACCATTGTTTTCCCTTTGTCTACCACCTCCCTTGATCTGCCCTCCCTTCTGTCAGGGTTCCCCCTGCCCCTTTACTTAATTTCCTCCCTTTCTACTTCCCTGTTGGCTAAGATAGATGTCTATATTCAACTGATTATAGATATTATTCCCTCTTTGAACCAATACTGATGGGAGTAAAGTTCAAGTGATGCCCGTTGCCCACCTTCCCATCTTCCCCTCCACTATAATAAAAATTTTTGTGCCTCTTCATGTGAAGCATTTTACCCTCTTTTACCCCTACCTTCCTTCTGTACCCATTGTACTCCTCTTTCTCATCCCTTAATTTTTTATGCCATGCCCTCAAATTTACCTTACACCTGAACCCTCTATCTCTCTATATTCCTCCTAGCTATACTATTAGTGATACAATTTTTAAGAATTTACACATGTCATCTTCTCATGTAGTGATGTAAACAGGTTAGCTCTATTGAATCCCTTGTGTTTTCTTTTCTTTTAACCTGTTTATGCTTTTCTTAAATCTTGATATTAAAGATTAAATTTTTGGTTTAATTCTGGTCTTCTCTTTATGAAACCTTGAAATCCTTCTATTTCATTGAATGATTGTTTTCCCTTAAAGTATTATGCTTAATTTCACTGGGTAGGTGATTCTTGGCTGTAGTCCTAGTTCTGTTGCCTTCCAGAACATCGTGTTCCATGACTCTGATCTTTTAGTGTTATAGCTGTGTTATCCTGATTGTGGCTCCTTGAAATTTGAATTGTTTCTTTCTGGGCAGAGCAGTATTTTTTGCAGGATTCTTTCAATAACTATTTTGCCCTCTGGTTCCAGAATATCAGGGCAGTTTTCCTTGATAATTTCTTGAAAGATGCTATCCAGGTCCTCCTTTTGATTATGGCTTTCAGGTAGTCCAATGATTCTGATATTGTCTCTCCTATATCTATTTTCTGGGCAAGTTTTTTTTCTACGATGTATTTTACATTTTCTTCTATTTTTTTCATTCTTTTGAATTTGTTTGATTGTCTCATAGAGTCATTAGCTTCCACTTTCCCAATTCTAACTTTTAATGAGTTGTTTACCTCAGTTTCTTGTCCCTTTGGTTAATTGTACTTTTTAAGCAATTGTTTTCTTTTTCCAAGCTGTTGCTTTTTTTTTCCATAATTCTCTTGCATCACTCTCATTTCTTTTCCCAATTTTTTCTTCTACCTCTTTTACGTGATTTTAAGCTCCTTTTTGAGTTCTTCCATGAGTTCTTTCTGGGTTTGAGACCACTTCCCATTTTTCTTTGGGGTTTTGCCCATAGGAGTTTTGACATCGTTGTTGAGTTTGTGTCTTGATCTTCCATGACACCGTAATAACTTTCTATGGCCAGCTTTTAACTTTTTTTTTTTTTTTGCTTTTCACTCATCTTTTTTGGCCTTTTTCCTTTCTTTTAGATTTGATCTCTGCTCCCGGGGTGGGGCACTGGCTGTTTCCTTGGTGTTGTACTGATGTTGCCCTGATATCCACAGGGGACCCTCGTATCTGGTGCTGTGCAGAGGAGGTGGTGTGGGGGTTGCTGACACTGCTGGAGGATGTAGGTGTCTGGCCCCTTACCTGGTGCTGAGCCAGGAT